>NW_026099572.1:45084377-45147828 GCF_025091365.1 Daktulosphaira vitifoliae | reverse complement strand
AGAAAAAAAAAAAAAAAAAAAAAAACACATCATAGTAAAATTAATACCTTCTCAGCTTCGAATGGAAGCTAAAAATCGAAAAAACTGTTATATTATTTAAACAGCTAAAATCTAATGCTGTGCCGTGTCGGTATTCCACACGACATTGCCCGTGGTACTTATGTCGTTTGGCTGTCGCACGACGGTCTCTTATCCATATTCCCGCCGTTGTCATGTCTATAACTACCAACAAAGTTGATAATCAAGTTAACCGTAATAATAACACAAATAATCAGCTCTCGCCGATTGTGCTGTATAATACTATCGATGGCTGGAAAAAGATTCCCAATAAAAGGCATCATTCTACTTCTTCAAATTCCAATCCTGGTTCGCCTCGCTCAACCACCTCTAGCAAAAAAAGTATTAAACTATTTAACCGCTATGCAATACTTAATGATGAAAATGATGTTGAAATCACACATAATCAGGACCCCCCTGAAAATAATTCGAAACAACCGATCAAAATTCCTCCCCTTATTTTCATAAAAGGTGTGGAAAACTTCACTGATCTTTGCACGGTTCTTATTGAATTGATTGGAGTGGACAATTTCATATGTACATCAACAATAGATAGTCTTAAAATTCAAACAAAAAATCCAGATTCGTATAGAACACTAGTGCAGTTTTTAAAAGAACAAAAAGCGGAGTTTCACACCTACCAGTTAAAAGAAGACAAGCGTTTACGCGTAGTGATCCATAATTTACATCCTACTACTTCGGTGGATACAATAAAAAATGATCTTGAAATTAGACTTTTTGAAGTTAGGAAAATAACAAACGTTATTCATAAAATTGATAAAAATCCCTTACTATTCCTCTTTGTTGACTTAGAAACAAATGGTAAATCGAAAGAAATATATAACTTATCCTCCTTATTACATACAAAGATTAAAGTTGAAGAGTCTTACAAACCCAAAACAGTAAGCCAATGTTTGTTGACTTGACAGTGTAAATTATCAAGACTATAGACACACCAAAGCATACTGTGATTACCCGCCGAGATGTGTGCGTTGTGGGGCCAATCTTATGTCGTTTAACTGCTCAAAGCCTCGTGAACAACCTCCAAAATGTGCACTGTGCTCAAGTAGCCACCCAGTCAATTACAAAGGATGTTCAGTTTACAGAGATCTTCAACAACGAAAAAAATCTACACATAAAAGTATCTTTTTATATGATAATCTTAAAAATAAGAATTTTAATGCACAACAAGACAACCACTCATTAAAAGATTTCCCTAATATTAACCACACATCTCTAAAACAGACATATGCTCAAATTACTTCCAATAATACTAATAATCAAATTCCTCTACCTTCGTTAGATTTAAATAATGTTATGTCAACTTTCCTTGAAGACCTTAAGTCTCTAATCAATCCCCTTATATCTCTCCTAACAAAAGTTATCTCCAGTTTGCTCGACAAGAAAAATGACTAGTCAGTCCTTTACAAACAATTCATTACTAATCCTTCAGTTTAATGCTAATGGCTTAAAAAACCACATTAATGAACTAAAAACTGTCCTTCATACTAAACGCATAGACATTGCACTTATAACAAAACTCATTTTACAGAATACTTAAATTTTTTCATCCCTGGTTATAAATTATTAAAATGCAACCATCCAGACAATACTGGTCATGGAGGAGTAGCTATTTTTATTAAATCTTCTATTCCTGTTTTACCAGAGCTAATAAGAAAATTAATTTCTGACAAACGTAGAGCTAGAGCTTTATTCCAACGCACTAGACTTCCGTCACATAAACACTTAAATAATAAGTTACCATGCAAGTGGGCTTTTTATATATTGGCCTGTAACAACAACATGGTTTGCAACTTGCATAACGACTAGCTATAGTAGCAAGGGTCGCCACCACCTAGGCGACGTGTCACACTTATCAGATATGATTACCGGACCATAGGTGGAATTTAATTTTAAGTTAATTAAAAGTATAATCTAAATTAATATATCGTTATATGTATAAATTACTATAATGCCTCGTGGTTTATAGAACACAATTATGACAATCAAAGTTGTATGTGGTTGATATGTAAAACATACCGTAGCCCGTGTCTAGATTAAGGAATAGGAATAAAATACACGCGAGTAATTAAGTTACTCGCGCAATAAAATAAATATTACAGTTGAAATTAATAAGGAAATTTAATTTAATTGTTAAAAAAAGAAAATTAAGTTAAACATGGACAAAAATGCGAATGCATCAAAAACCATGTCTACAAATAAAGGCAATACAAATAAAATAAAATATTTAAACAAAACAAACAAATAATATTACAAACATCACGGACGGTATTGGAACACATCCGTTAATGTTAATCGGAAGTTAATGAAGAATACTAGGAGCGGTCTGGACACTCGCTTCTTAGCGTTGGCTAGAAGAAAAGGGAAACACGTGCTCTCCACACATAAACAAAATTAAGTTAATTTACAATAAAATAAAATGAAATAAAATAATTAATAAAATATAGCTCATTACATAAATATAATATAAAAAAGAAAACGATACCCGGTCTCCGAAGAGACCCATCCGATGGTCTGNTTCCGAAGAGTCTGGATGCTTCGTCGAAAAGACCTGGCCGTTCGCCGTTGGCGGCTCTACTCTATCATTGTAAAAAGAGTTAATAAAACAACAAATGTGTGCACCCTAGCACGGTCAATGACAGAAGAAAGAATAGAGAAGAGTCAACACCGATCTAACGGTAATTTCAAATCGATAACGGCCAGGTCTTTTTGGAAGGGATCAATACTGATAAACAATTCGATTTTAATTATATTCTCTTTTATCGCCTTATCTAGCGGTCAGCGGCAAAATAATGAGTGGTTGACACCGCTGTGTGCAGAAAAAGGTTCTTTCACGCGATAAAATAAATAAGTAGACATAACAAAAAATCATAAACTGTCCACCTTCGAATTTGTGACGTTACAACCAAATAAACTTAAAAAAACGCTTGCTCAACACAAAACCAACTCCTATAAAAATTATTTATGTAGCTTAACGTCTAAGGATGGTAGCCTGCGGAGAGCTACCAAACAAACTCTTATTTATAAAACAACTAATCTCCCAATTAAAAAAAGTAACGGCAGTCTAGCTATCTCTGACATGGAAAAGGCAGAGTTATTCAAAAAACATCTAGCTGATACTTTTAAAACTCATCCGAATATACTCTCACCTGAAATGACTAGTTCTATAATGACATACCTCGATGCATCTTTACTACTCTATCTTCCAGTTAAATGCTTTAAACCAAATGACGTAAAATTCACTATTGCTAGATATCCTTCCAAGAAATCCCCTGCTTTTGATCTTATAGCAGTTGAGGTTGCAAAATGCATTCCAAAAAAAACTATTATTCATTTCACTCGTATATTTAATGCAATCATCAGACTTTCTTATTTCCCTGTATTATGGAAATTCTCAACTATTATATTAGTTACCGCTCTTACCGTTCTTTGCAAAAATGTTTGAAAAATTATTACTTAAAAGAATACTTCTATGTCTCTCTGTTAATAACATATTGCCTAATTCCCAATTAGGTTTTAGAGCTTCTCACTCCACTATACATCAAATCCATAGGGTAGTAGACGTAATATCGTACTCGCTCGAAAAAAAATTATATTGCACAAGTGCGTTTCTTGACACCTTATAGGCCTTTTTTGATAGAGAAAGGCATGATGGCCTCTTATATACATTAAAAAAATGTTTGCATCCCTCTTAATACCTGTTTTTTAAATCCTATTTAGCATATCGTTTTTTCCAAATACGTCTTGGTTCTTCAGTATCTGTTATAGCTTCTATAAATACAGGAATTCCACAAGGAGGTATCCTATCTCCAATCCTTTTTAATATCTATACCTCAGACAAACCCATAACTCCCAACACCATTGTTGCAAATTATGCTGATGATAAAGCTATCTTGTTCTGTAACTCTAAGGGTCAGATTGTATCTGACAACTTGCAAAATCATCTATACCTAATGGAAGACTGGTACACAAAATGGCGATTTAAAAATAATCAATCAAAATCAGTTCATACTACCTTTACTCTAAGACTTCTCCCTTGTCCTGGTGTCTCCCTATATGGAGTACAAATCTTCTCCTCTTCCTCTGTCAAGTATCTCGGTTTCACACTAGATAAACGGCTCACGTGGGCTTGGCACATTAAAATTAAACGCTCGTTTTTAAATAGCCGTCTGCGGTTATTCAAATCATTAATCATAAACAATAAATTTACAAACATTAATATTAAACTTCTAATTTATAAATCCCTTTTAAAACCCATATAGACTTACGCCCTCAGTTATAGGGCAATGCTAAAAAATCCAATACAAATAAAATTCAAGGCTTTGAGAATATTGCCTTAAGAAAACTAATCAATGCACCCCTTATATCTCTAATTATACACTCCATAACAGCCTTAACTTAAAAACAGCCCATGAAAAACCGTATCCTACTATAAAAGATTCAACTTTAAATTACTCTCCCAGGATATTAGCACTAATAAAAAATCTCTCAACCTTGTCCATAAGTGAAGACCCACCCAGACGTTTAAAACGTAAGTGGTGCCGTGATCTTCTTTTTAATAATATCAATTAATACTAATATAATTAAGAAATTGGAAATTTAAATAAAAATGTTAGAAAAATAAAAGAAATACCATGGGAAGTGTCACTAATAAGTAGTTTTTTCCATCAAAATGGATTCATGTAAATTTTTCTACTCTTATCGTATATGATTATTGTGCTTATTATACAGATTGTATATTTTTAATAATGAAAAAAAAATTCAATAGCATTACTAAATATCTCAGACTCCATCACTGTAGTCCCTCCCTAGTTCAGAGAAATTTATTATTCATATTAAAGATTTTTTACTATGTGACATTTTTTTATGGCTTTCATTTATTTTCTCAGCTTTCACTTGACCAAATTTTTTTAACGATACATCAAATTATCACAAGTATTATCTAGTTAAAGATAAATACCCTTAAATATTTAAAAAAATATCCGATTTATCAATAAAATGTAGTAAACCAAAGATATAAAGAAAGGAAAGAAATTAGAATTTAAAAATAATAATTATATTTAATTAATATTGATTAGTTATATGATTTTTTTTATTAAATTAATATCTTTAATTTTTATTAATTAATTTTCTCATCAATTATCTCTCTTATTAATTATTAATTCTCCTATTTAATTTTTATTAATGGTTTATTACGCAATAAATTGTTAGAGATTCGAAAGCGTAGATTAAATTGTACTTATCTTACGTCCTGTTTAATGCAATAATATTTCAAGTAATCCAATGTTGATTTTGATATTAAATGCACTACATATACGATATAACATACGTCATATAGTCCATATAATTACTTACAAAAACTATTCAAAATTTTAAATAATATGATTTAATTACACAAATTCTATGACTGATCTTATTTGTGAAAGATTTTAAACACTCTATATTTTATTAGAAGTAAAATTTATAATCAATAATTGTTCATTTTTTACGTCTGTTGAATAAGTATTTTTTTTGAGAGAGTATATATTTTATTGAGAGATCGACACCAATACTTCTTAAATTTTCCTCTGGCCTGGCTAAAACAAGATTCAGAAATATTTATATCTATGTAAAAAATTTATCATGGCGGAATTACGGTGGCCCAATGTGTCCCGACGTTAGAAAGCGCCTCAAAACGATGCGGCAAAATAATCACCAAGACAAAAATTAAACATTACACATATACACGTAAGTTTCTCTGATTTGTTTGCCAGCGCGATATTTGTTAAAACAAAGACATTAGCGACGAGATTAGATACCCAGTAAGTTTAGAGTTGCAATACACTTAGTCAAATAAAATAATTATTACATAAATTTAAGTTGAGAAGATTGTGACCTTTAACTCTGTCTGCCGGCGCGATGTTTGTTAAAGCAAAGACATTAGCGACGAGACTAGCTACCCAATAAGAAAAGCTCACAATAAATTTTTATTACTTAATATAATTTAAAGTTGGGTTGGATTTATTATTAAAATAAAATAATTTAAACAAATTTAATGTTTAAATATTATTTGATATTTATTTCCACAATGATAAAAATAATACATTATTATTTGATAAACAAATTCAATCAAATCAAAAGATTCACCAAAACAAAATTCACTTTAAAATTTCTAAGTGTCATTTATTTTTTTTAAAAAGTCCAAATTAATTAATAAATCGATCAAGTCCCAGAGAATAAAATATTGAGTAGTGTTGTAGTTTTAATATACGCTTATTAAGGTGCTTTTTGGTAACATGTTGTTATATATATCATAAATCTAAAAAAAAATTATTTTTAGTTTCACCTTAATTTTACAAAAAAATTTTACAATTGTAATCAAATTTTTTAATACACTCAATAGAGTTTATTTTTTTATCAATATTTTGATTTTTTTTTTATTAAAGGTATATCTTTGAATTAATTCAGTTCTGCATATTTCAATTGTAGAATCTTTAAAACACCAAAAGTTTAATAGTTATGATAGGTTTAAATTACAAAATTAAATAATTTTACTTTGTAATTTAATATTTTTTTTACTCTATTTGGGTGTGCTACTACTAGACTGTAATATTTCAAATTTTTTGGCAACATGGTGCTATATTAATCATTTCTAAATAAAATTATTTTTAGTTTCACCTGAATTTAACAATGGATTTTCAAAATTATTATTAAATTTTATAATACACCCGATTGAGTAGATTTTTTTAGCTAAAGTAAAACATTAAAATTAATTATGTTCTGAATATTTTAATTGTAGAATATTTTGAAACACAAAAAATTACTGAGAAATGATTACTATATTTTCTATTTAAGTGATCTATTACAATAAAAATACAAAAAAAATATTGAGCTTTTCTGATAAATTTACTGTAAATAGTAATTATACAATTTCCTGACAGCATATTAATATTAACAATACTATTTTTTTATTATCATAAAATTTTCTATTTAATAATGAAGATTTCAAACTTGAAGTTGAGCTAAAAGTTATTCAACTTTTTTTTACTATAAACTTTCAAAAAATCAACTTTAAAATACCCAAAAAATATGTTAAAAATAATATTTTGCACTAATTATATTTAAAATATTAAAAATCAAAATCTGTATTAATTTCAAACCAATTTTTTTGTGTTTTTAATTATTTTATTATCTTAATAAATCATTTTAAAAGAAATATTAATAATTTCTATGTAATTTTTGTTGTTAAAATAGATGGTACAATTGAAATATTCAGAACTACTTTTTTTATAGTTATATTCTATAGTTTTTAACTAATTAGTAATAATATCAAAATTTATTGACGATGGAAAACATATTGCTGCTTTGAATTTAGCACGAAAATTTAAATAATAAAAGTATATCTTTTATTCTGGTGAAAATTTTTTGCAGACTATTTATTCATAATTAACGTCAAATTATTATCTACACGTGATACATTGTTATACACGTGTGCCATAAAATTAATAACTACTTTATAATTTTTTATAAATACTCCAAAAAAATTGTAATACTAAATTATTAAATATCGATTTCATACTACCTTGAATTGCTTTAATAGATATTTATTCATAAATTATACTTATAAATCAACAAATAGTTAGGAATAATGATAGAAATAGTAGTTAATTTTGCTTTTAGAATAATTAACCAATTTCTTAAAATTAAATCAATTCCCCACTTTGCCACGACCCAACTGTGTTGGGTTTTTTATTTTATAAGCTATATATATATTAAATTTGAAAAAATAAAGTTGACACCCTTTTAAGACATAAAGGGATGATTTAACAAACATACTTTATAATAAATAAATCAAAATATATATAAAATTAAAAATACCATAATGGATTTTCTTCATATAATTTTTATTTTAAGT
Organism: Daktulosphaira vitifoliae; assembly: GCF_025091365.1. Classification (NCBI taxonomy): domain Eukaryota; kingdom Metazoa; phylum Arthropoda; class Insecta; order Hemiptera; family Phylloxeridae; genus Daktulosphaira; species Daktulosphaira vitifoliae. The sequence continues at coordinate 45,139,856 of NW_026099572.1, read as the reverse complement.
TAAATTGAATGGCTAATATTAAAAGAATCACTCTGTATAATATGTTGGGAGACTATAGACAGATAATTGAGCATAAAGAATACATAAAATAAGTTAAATAGTAAAATGATAAAATAGTTTATCATGTAAAATAAACCAGCATATCTCAATAAAAAATGACTTCATGATGTAGTACATATATAGTTACAAAAAAATATCTACACAAATTTTATGATATAAATAAGCATTAATAACATATTGTAAAAATATATTAAATTCTTAAATAAAGCTCAATATGTTATTTAATAAATTACATTATTTCATTAGTTTTATGACAAATGTATTATGCGATCTATTTTTGAATATAAAAATACTATTAAAATAAATACCATAATAAATATCCATAGTTAAAAGACTTATAGAGTTTTAAAAAAATATCTTGTTATAGCTTATTAAATTATCACATAATAAAATAATTAATATATTGTCAATTGAAAATGATTTTAAAAACATTTACTGTCATACTATTTTTGTTATGTATTGTGAAGCTAAAAAAATGTTATGGCATAAAATTCTGGAAAACAAAAGATATATCACTAGAAAGAGCTTTAAAATTAGACACTGGATTCGAGTATCCTAGCTATGAGGATCTATGCGATTTGTCAATGGAAGATTTCAAAAAAAAAATCTTCGCAGGAGATACATCATTAAGAGGTATTACGAGTTTAATGAAAACAAAAAATCACTTTATAGAGTTGGATCTCATTTGTGGTAATACATTCAATCTTTTTCAATATTTGAATCTTATTTATTTTTTCATTAATTTTCCTTCTGGACAAACATATGATATAAACAGAATTATTTTAAACGAATCAATTACAAAACAAATTTTAGTTATTTTGATTAAATACAATTCAAAAAAAATATTTGATGGTTTTTGGGCAATGCATTTTTATACTTCTTATATTCGATTGTTTGGTAATGAAATACATCAATGTCCATATAATATTGTAGGTGCTCACCAAATCCTTCGCTCAATGTTAATATTTTTTTCTTTAAAGATATGTAGATATAATAATAAGTATGACGTAAAAGATACTCCTTCAGATATTTCGGAACAATATTCAACTCTCACGAACCTTATAGATGTTATGAATCGAAGAAAAGAAATCAACAAAAATGTATTGGAAATTGCAGACAAAGAAGAAAGTGCATTCTCACTCAGAAGTATTTATATGTGCGACATAATTGAAAACAAAGAATTCATGAGAATTGCTATAATGGATTTCGGTGAACAAAGTAAAGATACGTTTGATGCTATTTATAATGACATACATGAAGCATACAAAGAAGCAAAGAATTATCTTATGTTTGATTTATGGATAAAACGAATTGGAGTTTATCAACGAAAAGTCTTAAACGTTTTTAAAACCGTTTTAATGAATTTAATGAAAAAACACTTTATCTACAGTTCTTTAATGTTAGACAATGAACAAATAGATAAAGTAAAATATTTCATAGATAAAATAGCAAATTNCTGCAAAATTTTTCATAGATAAAATAGCAAATTTATTTCGATATACGGCTACGTTATTTAATGGCGAAGAAGCTTATGATTTTCAAAAAATTTTCAAATCTCTCACAGATTTACCCTCAGATGATCAAAATCTTAGATATTATCATGGTGTTTTGATTTTAAATATCGAACGCATAATAGATAAAATAAAACCCAACTTTTTTAAATTAATTTCAAATGATAGAATTAGCGACTCAGACTATGAATCGAAAATCAATCTTGAAACTAAAATGTATATTTTAAGAAATGAATTGGGTGAAAATAAAACCCTCAAAGATATTGAATATTTATGTTCAATTTCAGATTCTAAAGGAATAAATGATAATTTTGTAACAATATTTTTATTTACGTATTTATTTGATAAATCATTCGAAAGTGTAAGCATAACAAGTATTTTATCATGTTTAAAATTTTGTGAATCTTTCGAAACACATGGTTATCAAAACAATGGTCATGTAGATGGTGAAAATGAGGAAAGGTTATTGGAATTGTGAAACATATTTTTTAAAACAAACTTCAATCAATTATTTACAATTATAAATTAAATTTTTGATTCCAAACTTTTATTAAATTTACATGCTTTAGCAGTAAAAAACGCCTTTATTATTTATTTGTCATAAACGAAATCATTGGAGATTTATCCACTCATTTATACTAAAACGTTTTTTATAGGTGTTTTATAAGTAGACTTTCTCATTCTGATTATTTAACATCCAAAACATTTTTAATTTGAATTTTTTTAAATATAGAATGAATCAATCTTAGAACACTACTGTTCAAACTTCTTAACAATAAAATAAATTATGTTTCACTTCTTAATAATATTAACTTTACAATTCTTATTCATTATATTCGGAAGAGATTTATTTTATATAACGCTTCTTTCCCTAGACTAAATGTAATACTTCCAAATAAACAAAATTTTATTTTATAATAAATAATATTATATTGTAATGTAATATACTCGTCACTATCATAATATGTGATAACATTAGGCTGTTTTATTTCCACAATAATGTTTGTTAATTTAATCATTTTATTTAAGATAATTAACACTTCTACTTATAAATTATATTCATATTCATAGAATAACAATTGTCTTTAAATAAATAGTTTGTTATAATTCAAATAACAAAAATTAAAATAAAAATAGAAATAGGCTAGGGCCTTCTATGTGGTGAGAACCTGATGTTGTGGTTCTATCGGGGTCGTATGGTTCGAGTGTTTAGAACGACAAAGACAAGTAGATATAAAAAATAATAACGCAGTACCTCTAATTGAGGTGTAATAAACTTTTGTCTGGTTAGTTTCTAATGTCCTAACTAAGAGGCAACGAAACGGCAGAGCCAGTTCACGAATACCATATATCGTGATTATGTATAATTTTTTTTAACCAACCAGTCAAAATTGACACTTTAAGATATTAATTTAATAAATGATCTGTTGCTTTGTCATCCTATACTCAAATTTATTAACTCTAAATAACTGGGATAACATAAATTTACTTACTTCTTTTATTCTTGCAAATTGCTATAGAATGATTTGATAAATACCTCGATATGTGTATATATGCTTAAAAGTATTTAATTCGCTTAAATATTTAAAAATATTTGTTTACACGTAATATAAAATACAAATTATAAATTTTTCATTGATAATTGTAAGATGCGTAATGCAAAGCATTGGGCATATTACGACAAGTTTAAATAAATAATTTAAAGAAAATTTTACAAACGCATACTGTTGTTTAATTATATTATATTACATATGATTCAGTTAAAAGTCAATTATTAGTCACCTTTTAAAAAGGTGACTTTTCTGAAAACATATTTATATATTATGCATGTCAACTACTTTTACTCTTATCTTAATAAGTAAACGCATGTGGCAACCCTAATCTTAAATGTAAAAATCCAGCACAGTGAGGTCGCGGCACAGTGGGGTCGCGGCATAGTAGGGATGTTGCATAGTATAGATTTAATCTGACAGTGATTAAAATCACTATCATAAGAAACACTTCGATGCAAATCTGTAGATAGTGTTTAATTTTAAAAAAATGATGGATAATTAAAAAAGCAACATCAACTTCTATTTCCTTAATTATACCCAGATTAGTAATTCTTTTAATTATATATTATATAATTTTTTAAATTAAATGTTTTCAAATTATTATTGATTTTTAATATGTTAAAAGTAATCATGTTGAACCTACATTTTTTTGTCCTTTAAAATGAAAGTTTTAATAAAAAAAAAACCCTAGCACAGGGGGGTCGCGGCACAGTGGTGACGTGGCATAGATGGATCAAGTATAATTATATCTGACAGTGATTAAAATCACTATCAAAAATAAACGCTTCGATGCAAATCTTTAGATAGTGTTTAATTTTTAAAAATTTGTGTATTATTCCAAAAGCTACATGATCTGCTAGTTCATTATTAATATCTTAATTAAGTTAAAGTATGTCGAATGAAAAAGGAATTATTAAAAAATATTATTTCACATTAAAAAATTATGTTGATCCATTCATTTTTTAATAAGTTATATCATTATAAAGTTAAAAATGTAAAAAATAAAATCGAGAATTTTCACACAATAATAGAATTTGGTAGCTATTTTCACCGTGAAGAAAAAATAAAGTCCGAAATTTTTTTTTACCATTATAAAGTATATTACATTAGCTTTAATTTAAGATATATATAAAAGTGTCAGACCTTCCGGAACACTTTCAAAAGTTAAGTTGAAAAAGTTCTACTTTCTATATGCATTTTTATNTAAATAAGCAAGACAAAGAACAAGAACAAGACTAGATTTGCAAGACCAAAACCAAGACCAAGACTGAGTTAGCAAAGCAAGACCAAGAACAAGAACAAGACTAGATTTGCAAGACCAAAACCAAGACCAAGACTGAGTTAGTAAAGCAAGACCAAGACCAAGACTGAGCTATCAAGAACAAGACTATGACCAAGACTTTGACAGTCTTGGTCTTGTTCTTGTTTTGCTCATCACTAGTCAGATTTATAAAAAAAATTGACCAAATGATAGGTAAAAACATCATGCATCTATAACAAAAATAATTATATTGATCCATACATCATTCAAAAAGTTATATCATTATAAAGTTAAAAATATAAAAAAAAATTATTTTACAAAGTCGTAATTTTTTATTAACTTTAATGTCTATTTTTACCACGAAGACAAGTCCAGAGGTCAATTTTTTTTTCCATAATAAAGCACAATACATTAGTTTTAATTTAAGATATATATAAAAATATTTAACCTTCCGGAACACTTTCAAAAGTTCTACTTTCTATACGCATTATTTAGATTTGAAACCCCCCGTATATAGCGAAATGGTCTGATTTCAAAAAAAAGTATGTCGAATGAAAGATGTATATAATACTACTTCTCATGAAAAAATTGTATTGATCCATACATTTTTTAAAAAGTTATAGCATTTTAAAGTAAAAAATGTAAAATATAAAAACTTTCCGGAACATTTTCAAAAGTTAAGTTGAAAAAGTTAATTTTTTATGAAATATTCTCATTTTAAATCCCCCCCTGTGAGCAGATAAAGGGTCAGATTTACAAAAAAAAAAAAATACCAAATGATAGGTAAAGATATCAAGCATCTATAAAAAAAAAAATTAAGTTCTAAATATTTCCATTGTAGAATATTTTTATAAACCAAAAGTTAATTAGAAATGATTACTATGATTTCAATTTACGTGATCTATTACGATAAAAATGTAAAAATAATCGAACTCTTCTGATAAACGTACTGTAAATAGTAATTATAGATTATAGCGATATTCAACATTTTTTTTTTTTTTGTTATTTGAATTACTCTGTATTTTATAATAATTCAGTTGGATCACTCTGTATACACAATTTTTTTAAAANAATTACTCTGTATTTTATAATAATTCAGTTGGATCACTCTGTATACACAATTTTTTTAAAATGCTCTGATTTGATCAAGTATGTTGTGAAGTATGCTTAAGATCCGTTTGGATTCACGGTTAATAATTTGATGCCTTAGAGTACTCTTGTATGGGCTATCCAAAAAATTATATCTAAAAATATCGCTAGTTATTAAATGACCACACGCTTTTCACGAATAAGTTTTATTAAAAAAAAAAAATGTACACATATATTGATAATAATAAATTACATATATCATAATAAATATAAAATCGATACAAGTTCAAATTAGAAAGAAAAATATTTCACACAAGAAAACAAACAAATATACAACGAAAAAATACTATATAACAAAAAAATATTGAAATGGCATATANAATATATAACGAAAAAATACTATATAACAAAAAAATATTGAAATGGCATATATATGAAAAAAAATAACAATAATTAATAAATTTGCACGTAAAAAAGAGATACTATCATAAAGTTATTGTACACGAATTTAATAAAAAAAAAAATACAAAATGTACAATATTTCTAACGGAATCGAATAACATCGAACTGATGTGTCACTCGACATTAGAAACTCAATGTTGTACATTGTAGAATATCGTAGAAAACGTGTTTCTAATGAAGAAAAAGCCATCCCCGGCGTGTACTTCGATTAAACACGGCCGTTTAAATTGTAAGTACAGCGCCTGGGGCAGAAAAAATAGAGTTATAAGGTGAATATTACATATTTCAATTGGTATTGATGAATAGGTCGGTATTAGTCGAAATCGGTGTGTCGTATAAGATCGTGATTGGTAAACGTGAATCTTGATGATGGGCAAATATATTATATTTACGTCAAAATTGGAATAATGTGCCGGCTTCTAGTTCGTACTTATGCCTCAACCGGACATAAGGCATTGCGAGCGGGTTGATCGGCGTGCCGTCGTCTCTGGACATCTTCTCGGCCAACTCCAAAGATAACGGTCCGCAATCATAACCGTTGTGTTGTTGCACAGCTTTTCCGTACCGTTAAGTCCATTGGGAAGAATATCCGTAGTTTTCGATCTCCCATTCGATTAGAAATTGTCTAAATAACGACGGGTAAGGGCCATTGTAGGAGTTGTGACTGTCGAAAAACGTTATCGTCTTTTCGGGTACATCGACTACAGTCATGGTCCAATGGTTGTCGTTCACGTGCATGGGCACCAACAGGAGTTTTAAAGAGTGTATATCGATTTTGATCCATCTTTTCACGCCAGCGTATCCGCGTCGGGAAAGCGCCTCCATAAAATCGGTGTTCAGGTAGTGCACTTTGCCTTGCGAACGCGATGCAATCAGACTTAAATACGCGTTGAATGTGTCGCCGCTGTACCACGTCGTCGGAATGAGAAATGAATCGTACGAGGGCGGGTTCTTCTTTTTCTCGTTCAAATCTCGCGGCAGCACGTCTGCAAACAAAATTTTTTATTTTTTAATCCGATCGCTTAACTTTCGTTTTATAATATTTATTTAATTTTAAATACTATTATATATTCTAATGTCATTTATTTAAGTCTAGTTAATGGACTTGTCTTTTTTACCGTATAAGGAAGTACCATCATAATCGCTCTCGGCCGAGTCTATGTCGATTGATTCAGTTGTTGTGCTCGCGTTATTCGAACTGTATACTCGAGGCGATGTTTTCGTATCGAGGGAAAACGTTGATGTCTCGTTGAGCTTCCAGACTTTCAAGACCAATCCGTTGGGTTTATCGATGTCGTCGTCAGTCGTCTGCTTCATTTTTTTTGTCGCATAGTATTCGGTATTCGTAGTGAGCTTTCGTTTATTGGACATGCAAGAATATGGGGTGACCCACCAAAGCCGTTTCATTTTTGTAAACGTAAAGTCACAATCGGTAGTACCGTTTCGTTTGTTTTTTATCAGTCCGGTAGCCGATGGCTTTGATATCGTAATCGTGTCAGTGTTGGCGATGTATTCCCGTTTGTTAACAACCTTGTCTGCGGAAGATCCGTTTGGATTCACGGTTAGTATTTTGACGCTGTAGGGCACTCTAGCGTTAGTCGTTTCTGACCGATCGGTGGCCAATACAGTGTTTCTATACATATCTTGATCTTCGTCTGCCGAAAAGGATTCAATACACGACGGTAATGTTTGTACACAGAGAACTCGTACGCTTTTTGCGAAGATTTTAAAAATTTCAATTGCTCTCCATAACACAAAAACCGCCGTAATTCGTTCAAAATTATTTACTTAAAGTGCGTTTATTTGGTATCCAAGCAAATTCACACAAAAGTAAATATAAATTAATACAGTATACAGTATCACGATAAACACACCGTGTGCCCGTTGAAATAATCAGTCAGATGAATTAAATGTTTTTTTTTTATTTATTTAATACACTCCCTTATTGCACGGGGTCTTTCGAGCTCCTTCTATTCAAGAATAGTCAAATTGATTTAAAATCAGGTTTCCCGAAGGAAAAGTGATTATTCGACTTTAAGTTAATCTGTGGTATTTACATTTTATAAATTTGTAGATGAAATTAATATAAATATTTAAGAGAGTTATTTTTTTACATTCGTATTTTAAAGCCTATGCCTTTTTGAAGCTATTTGCAGATCTAATAATTTTACCTGAAATATTACTAATACGAAAGCAATACATATTATTGCATAATAATAACATATTTATCAAATCATTTTACAGCAATTTGCAAGAATAAAAGAAGTAAGTAATTATATATATATATATATATGTGGGTACCATTGGTATCTAGATGGCACCACTTCCAGGGTCTGGAGATAGATAGTGGTATCAAGTACATAGAGGGAGATTAAGTCAAGTCGTGAGTCGGCTAAAACGTGTCTCTATGTATATTCTTTAGTTTATAAGTGTATTCTGTTTTATATTTTATTTCTGTGTTGTGTGAATATTTTATATAGAGTTTTCGTGCGTATTTAAATATATGTGTTATTTTTGTTTGTTAACATTTAATAGAGTTTTTTTGTGTATTAATTTATAAATATATAAATTAAATAATAGTATTGCGTCTTCGCTCTGTTCCTGTAATTGCCTGTTTGCATTTTCCCACATTTTTTGGGGGCCTGTCCGGGATAATCATCGGTCAACAAACGGGAATAGAGATTGGAGAAGATATCTTGTCTACTCAACATCCGGAAAATTTCAAACTATTTGTCGTGTATTATATAAGTGTTGTCAGTGACGAAAATATATAAAACGTTTTTGTAATTGTATTAGTATGCGACTCCATTTTAGTTGAGTAAACGCGCAATTTTTCTTTGTTCGTTTTCGCGAGATCTAGTTATTGTTAATTGGTTTCTAACATCAATTTGAATTTGATTAAACTTTTTGATTATATAACAGTTCGGGATGCCTAAAAATAAAAATTTTAATGAAATTATGGACGAAGTTTTTAGACTTCGAGAGGAAGTATTTGCTTTGAGACTTGAGCATAGCAAATCTCATTTAAGCTTTAGAGATGTTGAAGAATCACTGTCAAAGTTTTCTGGTGATGATGCTTATCCAGTTAATCGATGGATTGAAGAAATTGAAGAAATGGCTAGTGTACTACGTTGGTCCGATCCTGAGAAGTTAATTTATGGTAAACGTTTATTAATGGGAACGGCTCAATTATATATTCAATCGGAAAGAGGAATTACTACTTGGACAATTTTAAAAGATAAACTGAAGAAAGATAGAATAATAGAAGATAATACAAGATGAAGATAGAAGATAGAAAAAAATTAAATTGTTAAGATTAATATGTGTTAGATGAATGTGAGGTGACGCGATATAGTTAATTTAACATGAAAACACGGTAAGTGAGGGAGAGCAGGTCAGTCGATCACATCATACATGTTTGTGTTTATCACGACAGGTATGCCGCTAACACAACGCAATTTATTTTCATTTTTTTTCTGTAGGCGTCTAGTAGACCGGAGATTCCGCGTTCTTTTTAATATACGCCGCTATCTTCAATGTGTTTTTTCCCACTAAAAAACCACCACCTTCGTAACGGTACGGCGACGCTGCTGTTTTAGCCCGGTCCCTGCAACGTATGGCATTGAAAACTAATTTTTTCGCGCTCAATTAGTCGGCCGTTTCGGTTATATCGATGCCAGGTATTTTTGGGTCGAGTATTGCCTTGTCGCCACAGTGTTCAATTTTGAGTTGCTCAACGGCTTGTTATATACTACGGTGTTTTTTTGTTGCCTTCAAACGGCAGTGGGTAATTCCTAAAATTTTTTTATTGTTTATTTAACGGATTTCCAGCCCACATAATATATGTATTAGTTATAAAAAGAGGATATATGTTATTTATTTCATTAGTAATTTGTGCTAATTTCATTTATCATTGGTTCTTGTTGTTAGTTATTTTTTTATCGTAACGGAAAATATCATATTGTGATTATTATATATATGTTTTTTTTCTTTCTATTTAATATATTGTAAGGCTCAATTTCCACATTTTATATTCTCCTTTTCCTTCCGCTAAGGCATGGCCAAATACGTATAGTCAATCGTAGTTATTAAACGAACAAAAATGTTACAAGAAAAATTCGCAAATTGCCGATACTAAAGAAAATATAGCTGGCATTGCACAATATGCAATCAGGGAATTTTATAATTACTATTTACAGTGCATTTATCAGTAAAGTTAGATTTTTTTACATTTTTATCGTAATAGATCACTTAAATAGAAGTAATAGTAATAATTTCTAATTAACTTTTGGCGTTTAAAAAAATTCTACAATAAAAATATTCAGAATTTAATTAATTTTAATGATTATATATCTAAAAAAAACAATAAAAAAAAAGTTATTCAATTTAGCGTATTATAAAAATTGATTATAATTATATAAATCCATTGTTAATTCAGGAGAAACTAACAATCATTTTTTTTAGAAATGATTTGTATAGCAATATGTTACCAATAAATTTGGAATATTATAGTCTAGTAGTAGCACACACAAATAGAGTAAAAAATTAATAAATTACAAAGTAAAATTATTTACTTTTGTAGTTGAATACTTTTATCATATCAAATCTAATTCGATAATGAATACTTTAAGAATAATAGAAATTAATGTTTTTAATTGTTTGTATGGAAAAAGCTGGTTAAGCTACTTTTTATTTGAATAAGGAATATTTTTTCGATTTTTAAGAGTAATAACTTAAACTAAATACGAATTGTAATCATTTGACGTATCGTTGAAAAAAGTAGGTCTAGTGAGAGTTGGCAAAATAAATCATAGCCACAAAAAAAACTACATAGCAAAAAAATATTAACATGAATAAGATATTTCTTCTCACGAAGGGAGACTTAAGTGATGGGATCCTTAATATTTATTGAATCTAAATAAGATAAATATCAAATGATTTGAAAATTTTATTCTAACTCAAAAAAAAATGCAAAATATTAATTGCCACAGTCGAATTTGAACCTCGTACCCTTCGCGTGAAAGACACAAGTATTATCGATTCGGCAACTGTTCGTTGCCTTCGTCGCTTAATAAAATTGGCTATTTAAGCTAACTCAAATTTAAAAATTACTTTTTGGACTTCAAAAAGCAAAAAAATTTAATAAGTTTAATTTCTTATGTCTTATGAATTTTATTCTATGTCAATTAAATTATATAATATTCATGAAAGTCAATATATTCTCCTAATAAGATATTTTAAAATAAAATAAAATACAAAACCTAGAATTTTAATAGAAAAATAGCATATTTTTGAATACGGTAGCCATTTGCGCATAGAAGATAGGTCGTCGGGACAAATTTTTTTTTTCATTTTATAGTACATAAAATAAGCTTTAATTTAATATATGTTTAAAGGACGCAGTATTTCCGGAATATTTTCAAAAATTAAGTTGAAAAATTTGATTTTAGTAAAAAAGTTACTATTTTAAATCTCCTCCAATGAGCAGGTTAAGTGATAGATTTTCAAAAAAATGATATCAAATGAAAGATAAATATCTAAGGTTTCAATATAAAAAAATATTATTTTGATTTGTTAATATTTGAAAAAGTTATAGCAGTTTTAATTACAAAAAACATACTTATAGAAGTTGATTTTTATCGCAAATATTACATTTTTTTTTAAACTTCGCGCAGCAATTTGCACATAGTAGATAAGGTGTCGGGACAAATTTTTTTTTTATTTTATAGTACATAAAATAAGCTTTAATTTGATATATGTTTGAAGGACGCAGTATTTCCGGTACATTTTCAAAAATTAAGTTGAAAAAGTTAATTTATGAAAAAAAGTTGCTATTTTAAATCCCCTTCAATGAGCAGGTTAAGTGTTAGATTTTCAAAAAAATGATATCCAATGAAAGGAAATTATCTAAGGTTTCAGTATAAAAAAAAGTTATGTTGATTTGTTTATTTTTGAAAAAGTTATGGAAGTTTTAAGAAAAAAAAATGACAAAATTTATAAAATTAGCGATTTTTAAATTTGTAATTTTTTTGGATNATTTTTAAATTTGTAATATTTTTGGAGATTTTCCCCATTTGCGGGGAATGAGGGAAAATTTTTCAATTTTTAAGGGTAATGTCTTCAACTTGATACGATTTGTGATCTTTTGACGTATTGTTAAAAGAAATCGGTCCAGTAAGAGCTGAGAAAATGTAGTGACAGACACAAAAAAAAAAAATTAATTAATTAATTAACAGATCATGGTAAAATTAATACCTTCTCAGCTTCGCATTGAAGCTAATATATTCATTAAAACTAATTGGTGGTAGGCAAAACTTGTTTTAGATTTTTTTGTTTATAAAAAAATCAAACGAATATAAGGTGAATAATTAATAATGAAATATTTATATTCATTAGAGTGATACAAGAGTGTATATAATAAAACAAATCAAATCTTTTAAAAATCCTATGAAAAAGTTCTTATAAATAGATTTTTACATGTAATATGTTGTGATGTTATAAGCTGTTCGATTTTTGAACCCAATTGAACTCTTAATGTTCACTGGGGTTCACTTTTTTTTATTAAAAAAATAGGAGAAATTAGATCTATAGGATAAATAATGTCAATACATTAGTTTGAATTTTATATACAATTTAATCATAAGTTAAATACTTTAAATAAATATAATCATATACAATTTAAAATTAAGACAAATAACTATTAATTATAAAATACATTTTTACTGAACAGTAGTTTAACAATACATCAGATTATTAAAAAAAAAAAAAAAANACTATTAATTATAAAATACAATTTTACTGAAGAGTAGTTTAACAATACATCAGATTATTAAAAAAAAAAAAAAATTTTCAATTGGATTTTGATTGAGCTACAAATCATTTGATGGCTGAACAGAAATATGACCTCTATGATCTGTATCACCCGAAGTAGATGATGAACCTGAATATGATCGACTTCTACTCCTTAAACGTACATCAGATGGAGTATCCATATTTTTCTTTTTCTTATTCTGTTTGCTCTTTTTTACCTTCTTTTTCCTTTTTCCATACACTATATCAGCTCTCATGGGCAATGCTTGTGGCTGATGAGTAATAGTTGCTTCATCATCAGATGATGAGGATTCTATTGTAAATCTTCTTCGTCTTGAACTAGATGAAGATCCAATTCGAGATAAGTGCACAGGACATCCAGCTGTATCAGCTAGTGGAGATGAAAATAATCTCCTTCGTCTAAGATTATACCTAAAATTAAAGAATAAAAATTGATGTACTACAAATAAAATAAAAACAATTTATTTGGCTTGATTAAAAAAATGGTAAAAAATAATTCAACAGAAAAATGATTTAAGAATTGTTTAATTAATTAATTTGAATATTGTTTGTTAGAACAGGGAAACTGTATTATGACTTTTCCTAAATAAAATGCCATAATATAATATACAGTGTTTTAGACCTAACTAACAATTTACTTTAAGATATATTTGAAGATTTGTCATTTAGATCTGAAACACCTGTATATGGTAAGACTTTACCATTGTCATAAGTTATAATGGCAAAACATAAGAAAATCATCACCAAATCTAAATATTTTTCATATTAATTTTTATAATATAAAATAGTTACCTATTAGTAGGACGATCTAAGGAATTACGTATTCCTGTAGAAGTAGATGGTTGATCTCTAATTGAAAAATCATATGTATCAACAGGTCTGAATGGTTGACTAAGAATTTCATTATCTGAATCTTCACTAATACTACTGCTTACCACAATGAGTTCTTGTGCATATTGTATTCTAATTGAATCTGAATCACTTTCAGAATCAACAATAATTGTATCGTTCAATGATGGCAGTGTCCTAACATCAGTAGGTGGATTAACAGAAATTTGTAAGTCTATGGTCTAATAAAAAAAATTGTTATAAATACGATAAATTATGCTATATTCAAATATGTTTAAATGCATATTAACTTACATTTATACCATTTTGAAGTGATGTAAAACCTGGGCGACTATTATATCTTACATTACGATCATAACCAATCATATCATATGGACTAGTAGCATAATTATGTAGCTCATGACAAAAATGTGCAGTATATTCACCAAGAAATGGTCTTAAAACAGCAGTTGTAAATGATTCACGAATTTCATAATTTAAAATTGTTTGCATAATTATATTTGTAATATAGTCTTCATCATTCGGATTATCAGATCTTAAACCTTCAGATCTTTCTATTTCTCTAATGGCCGAAATATCCCGGGCAATAAAACCAGCCAATCGGTACATTTGAGCTGGATTATCTCTAAAAAAGAAAATAATAATGAAGATATTAATTCATACATACTAATTACCAAAGTATAATTAATTTTACACATAATACTATTTCTTTGTGGTAATAATTATTAAAGAAAAATTAAAAGGATAGTATCAGATTTAATATTAATAATAAACAATACTCTTATTAATTATTAACTCTTGGGTACCTATAAAATGCTGAACTGCAATCTCTAAAGCGACCACTTAAATCAGGCAATGGTTCAGCCCAAACATTATCAGTATACACACGAACTCTCATAGCTTGACCTAAAAATCAAATAATTATAGGTTAGAAGAGTTACATAATATTTAAATAGATCTATATAGGATCTTTATTCACAATACAGTTGGTACCATAATAATAATTATGGTCTTATAACATTTTTAATGTGCAAATATAGAAGAAAAACTTATTTGGGGTCATGTAAGAATAGAGAATGTAGAGTAGTAGGAAAATTCACCCCTTCACTACTCTCACTACCATAATTTTATATCAATGGTGAAAGTTTAAACTCTAAGAACCACCTGTAAAAATGTTTTATTTAAATAACAAGAAAACAAAGATTAATAGATGTAGAATTTATAGACATAATTGAGAATAAATACAAAATACTTTTATACTAAAATTAATTTTTAAAACATCTTTTCAAAAGATATACTTAATTCTTAAGTCTAATTCACATTGGATTCACACAATTACCATGAGTTTGGCGCCGTATAAGATGACCGTTAATAACAGTAAAATTTGATTCAGCTGGAAATTGTCTTTGGTGATAATGGGAGTAACCAAGATCTTGTTCACTTATTAGTCTCTCATTCCTTCTCACGAGATCCAACAATAAATTCATTCTGAAAAATATAATGTAAATTACAACATAGATTCCACAATTTTTATCATAATGGCAACATTGACTATTAAATTTTATTAGTATTTTTAAATATATAAAAAATAATTTATAATTATACAGAGTAAAATTTATTAAAACATGAAGCCGATGAAAGAATATAGTATTATTCTTAAACAACAAGTTTGTATGAAATCATAAAGAAATAATGGGTCATAATAAAAATCATTATGCCGGTTTAAAATATTAAATATAGCAGTTTATATGAAAACAATTTTTATATTTCAATTA
This sequence comes from Daktulosphaira vitifoliae, assembly GCF_025091365.1. Taxonomy (NCBI): domain Eukaryota; kingdom Metazoa; phylum Arthropoda; class Insecta; order Hemiptera; family Phylloxeridae; genus Daktulosphaira; species Daktulosphaira vitifoliae. Next base: position 45,124,465 of record NW_026099572.1, on the reverse strand, counting down.
AAATCGTATTTAACGTACCTATTAACATCAGCAAAAGGACGTAAAAATATTCTTTGTCTAAAAAAATAGAAATTTAATGAAATAAAAAATTTTAAAATATGCCATAAATTACTTACGATGCATCTCTGTCTTGAATAGGTACCTCATAAGTTTCATGAATGCCTTGTTCTGTGAATGTATGATTTATAAATTTGAAACCTTTTTTACATAATGGACAGGATGATTCAATCTAAAAGAATTAATAATTAACATAGTAATACTTAAATGTGGGTTATTTTAATAACTAACAGTTGACCATCGTTTTAAACATTCAAAACAAAACACATGCCAACATGAATCTGAGTAGCATTTATTTTTTAATTCTTCAAGACAAATAGAACAATGCGTTTCAGGTGTTCTTGGCCTTTCTAGTTGATCACTTAGGTTACTACCAACTTTTTTTGTTACTGCTAATTCATCATCATCTGAGGTATCAGACAAATCCACAACTGGAACACCTGATGACTCATTATAGGGTTCAGTCTTGTTATTCAATGACATATTACAAATTGCAAAACTATATTAACCTGAAAATATGTTTATTTAAGTGACAATGCATTATATAAAAATAATGTTTTGGTAAATAATATCACAATAGTTATGTGATGGTGTCACGTTTTCATAATCGTGAGAATTATTTTAATAAAATACAGACAGCACATCCGCTGCCTGAGACTGATGAATTAACAAATAATATTTATTGCCAAATCGGCAATAAGTGTAATTATTATAAAAACCCAATAGACCTGACCATCGTGGTCAGTCGACTCCAGTGCCTTGTGTCATTCATCAGTCTCAGTACTCGGTTGTCGCTGTCCGGCTTACTGTTTAAAGTAAAGTCTTTGTTTATTCCTTTTCTAACCTATATACTCTTTTCCTCGACATTTCAGAGTACTTGTGTCTTGCACTTCGTCTGCACCTCGTACTTTGTTATATTCCTTATCTGGTACGCCCAGTATTTGTGTCTTGCACTTCGTCTGCACCTTATACTTGGCTACCCCGTTCTCTCTTTGAAGTACTTGTGTCTTGCACTTCGTCTGCACCTCATACCTAGGTGTTACTCTTATTCTCCCTTCCTATAACAACAGCCTTTCGACACCCACAGCTAACCCGGAGTGTCAGCCGAGCACGGTGACTGCTGTACGACAACACGCACGTGAATACCTAGACAGCAGGCACCACCTCCTCATATTCATCTTCGTACACACAGTTACACATTTCCACATTTACCTTATATCATTCTCTTTCCTGTGTTACGACAGTTATATTATTATTATTATTCATGAAAGATATAGTGTAATATTAGATATTTCTGACAACTGATATTTATCAAAATTTCAGAATAAAAAAAATTATAAAATATGTTATTTATATAATTAAAAAGTAACATTAATTTTATAGTACTTATCTTAAGTATTCATTCATAATAAATATATCATTTTACTTTCTAAATATTGACAATTATGGAACAACTGTCTTCGAGATTGTTTTCCAATTAAAAATATATTTTATATAATTATAGTCAATTATTAATTCATCAGCCAAACAAGTATAGCCTTATTTTAATAAAATAGAAAAGTATTCAGTTAATACAATTTGTTATAGAGTTCTTATAATAAAAATATTATACTTACATTTGATATAAATTCAGAAAAAGTAATAAACATTTAAAATAAAACAAAATACAGTACTTTGTTAATTTTTTTTCTTTAATCCCTCAAAAATATAATATGTTAAAAATATTTCAACAATAATTAATTTTAAACTTCAAATTTACTTACTAAAAAAAATAATTAATAAATGTAATATACTGATTTCATCATAAAACATTTATTGATTCTAAAAACCTAGCAATAAAATGTATGTTTAAAACCTATTTGTTATTTATACAAAAAAATAAATACTATCTGGTTAATAAAAATGATTTAAAATATTTAAGAATCTGAACTTGAATCATTAAATTGAAATTTATTGTGAAATTGTTATCAAAATTATAATAATTTTTTGGTAAACGATATTACTTAATAGGAAGTTTACTAAATGACAATTTATTTCACTTTTTTGTGGATTATCAATAATATTTTTGTTATAATATACATAAATTATTATAATTTTTTAATTTTACTTTTTTTTCTTAAAACTGCCATAACTATTTGAAAAATAAACGAAACTAAATAATTTTCCTTATAACCTTAGGTACACCCCTTTTATTTAATAAAATTTTTTGGAAATTTGACCCTCTACCTGCCCACATAAGTAAAATCAGAAATAGCAATTTTTGCACAAAATTTTAACCTTTGAAAATAATTCAAATACTCCGAGTTTCAAACATATGTTAAAATAAAGCTTATGTTATGTACTATAAGTTATACTTAAATTATTTCTTTTTAATAACCAACGTTTTTCAAGTTTTACTTAAATTATAAAATATTATTTTTACTTAAATTTGTCATAACTTTTTCGTATTCATATCGAAATCAATCATTTAAACAAAAATCAAATAATATCACTTGATGTAACTTCTGGTGTTTAAATAGATACTATAATTGAAATATTCAGAACTATATTCCGTATAGTTATTTCTTATATCCTATAATATACTAATATTCAGAAATATTTCATTTATGATTTCATCCGCTGATATGTTTTTTAATTTTCATTTTATCCTATATTTTTTTTCATTAGTAATTTTTAGTTTATTATTAATTCGTATTAATTTGAACCCCCCTCGTATATATGGAAATGGTCCGATTTAAAAAAAAACAGGATGTCAAATGAAAGATGTATATAAATACTACTCCTCATGAAAAAATCGTACTGATCCATACATTTTTCAAAAAGTTATAGCATAACAAAGTTAAAAATGTAAAATACAAAATCGAAAATTTTCATACAAAAATAGCATTCGGTAGCCATTTTCACCGTGAAGATAAAATAAAGTCGGAAATTTTTTTTTTCCATGATAATGTATATTACATTAGCTTTAATTTAAGATATATATAAAAGTGTCAGATTTTCCGGAACACTTTCAAAATTTAAGTTGAAAAAGTAAATTTTTTGTGAAAAAGTTGTCATTTTAAATCCCCTTTGTGGGCAGGTCTAGGGTCAGATTTATAAAAAAAATATACTAAATAAAAGGTAATTATATCATGCATCTATTTAAAAAAAAGTTATATTGATTTGGTTATTTTTAAAAAATTTTTTTCTTTTTAGAAATGCTAGTCCCATTGGTCCGTGGTTAAGAACTTCTCGTTCACACGAATCTTTGTTGTCAAGTCAATCACAGAGCATCATGCAATCATTAGACCTAAGTAACGGCAGCTGTGTCGAAATAAAACCGTTGCATCCGTCGGTTTTGGGTAGAGAGAACTGTTTCCAAGTTACTTTGCCAGCTGGAAACACTCGGTACTTTTCATGTCGAACTGGTGAAGAATGTGACAAATGGGTGTACAGGTCAGTTGTTTACATGTATATTAATTACTAAGATTTTATGAAAGAAAGAAAGTTCTTAAAAGAATAAATCAAATACATTTATTACGTTTTACAAAAGTTTATATATAATATTTGCATTTTAACAGTTTGAGGAAGTCAGTAGTACCCGATCAAGAACACATTCGCCGTACAGAAAATTCCCTTAAAATTAGGATTTTAAAAGCAAAAGGATTAGTAAATAAGAAGAAATACTTCTGCAAACTATGCTTGGATAAAACCCTATTTGCACGGACATCGTCTAAACAAAAATCTGAGTTATGCTTTTGGGTAGAACATTTCGATTTTAGTAGTTTGCCTCAAGTGAATGTAATAAACATACACTTATATAGAGAAGGAGAAAGAAAAAAAAAGAAAGACAAGAGTTTCTTAGTTGATACGTTTTAAAATATTTTTAATTAAATACTTTTAAGTTTTTAAATGTATCACATGTAACCTTTTTCCTTCAAATTTTTTAGGTACCGTCAGTATTCCAGTTCATGATGTTACTTCGAGATTTCTTACTGAAAAATGGTATCCGGTGGTAACTGAAAAAAACTTAAAGGATCCACCATCTTTAAGAGTAAAATGCCGATTTCAAAGTGTTGATATCTTACCTATTCAAATTTATCAAGAATTCTTACAGGTATTTTTTTTTTAGTAAAGTGTTTTATTATGTTATAATTTTATTTTAAGAAAATATTTTGTTTTAATTTAATAGTATTTGTGTACTGATTATAAAACAATCTGTGAAATTGTAACGTCACAAATTCGAAGGTGGACCGTTTATGATTTTTTGTTATGTCTACTTATTTATTTTATCGCACGAAAGAACCTTTTTCTGACACAGCGGTGTCAACCACTCATTATTTTGCCTCTGACCGCTAGATAAGGCGATAAAAGAGAAATATAATTAAAATCGAATTGTTTATCAGTATTGATCCCTTCCAAAAAGACTGGCCGTTATCGATTTGAAATTGCCGTTAGATCGGTGTTGACTCTTCTCTATTCTTTCTTCTGTCATTGACCGTGCTAGGGTGCACACGTTTATTGTTTTATTGACATTTTTTCAATGATGGAGTAGAGCCGCCAACGGCGAACGGCCAGATCTTTTCGGCGAAGCATCCAGACCATCGGATGGGTCTCTTCGGAGACCGGGTATCTTTTTCTTTTTTATATTATATTTATGTAATGAGCTATATTTTATTAATTATTTTATTTCATTTTATTTTATTGTAAATTAACTTAATTTTGTTTATGTGTGGAGAGCACGTGTTTCCCTTTTCTTCTAGCCAACGCTAAGGAGCGAGTGTCCAGACCGCTCCTGGTGTTCTTCATTAATTTCCTGTTAACATTAACGGATGTGTTCCAATACCGTCCGTGATGTTTGTAATATTATTTGTTTAAATATTTTATTTTATTTGTATTGCCTTTATTTGTAGACATGGTTTTTGATGCATTCGCATTTTTGTCCATGTTTAACTTAATTTTCTTTTTTTAACAATTAAATTAAATTTCCTTATTAATTTCAATTGTAATATTTATTTTATTGCGCGAGTAACTTAATTACTCGCGTGTATTTCATTCCTATTCCTTAATCTAGACACGGGCTACGGTATGTTTTACATATCAACCACATACAACTTTGATTGTCATAATTGTGTTCTATAAACCACGAGGCATTATAGTAATGTATACATATAACGACATATTAACTTAGATTATACTTTTAATTCACTTAAAATTAAATTCCACCTATGGTCCGGTAATCATATCTGATAGGTATGACACCTCGCCTAGGTGGTGGCGACCCTTGCTACTCTAGCTAGTCGTTATGCATGTGGCAAACCACGTTGTTGTTACAGGCCGATTTACTAATATAAAAGCCCGCTTGCAAAATATTGGAACCTGTTGTTGGAGTCAAGACCAAAGAAGATATTGCAACTGCTTTGGTTCATGTTATGCAAAAACAAAATTTAGCTAAAGAGTTTTTATCTGACATAGTAATGATGGATATTGAAAAAGTTGAAGATGATCTATTAACATTCAGAGGAAATTCATTAGCTACTAAAGCTATGGAAGCATATTTAAAACTAAGAGGAGAGAAATATTTGCATGAAACTGTTGGAGAACTTGTGTCTAATTTATTACAAGCTGGATTTGATTGTGAAGTTGATCCTTTAAAAGCTGGTAGTTCATCAAACTTAGTTAAGCAGCAAGCAAATTTAAGACACGCTGTTGAAACTACATGGAATAGAATATTATCCTCACACACTTCATTTTCATTGTAAGTATTAAATATATACATAAAATCAGGAATGTATATGTATATGTAGGCAAATTTTTGACAGAAAATGTTACTTTTAGAACGATTTTAAGCAAAAATAATAGAATGTATTTTTAAAAAAATTCTAAATACAAGCCTGACATAAAACATACTAATAATTTTATAACAAATTAAAAATAATTTTTTTATCGTTTAGTGAACTTCGTGGGTGCTTCACAAGGTTCAGGGAACGTATGAATCATGAAACTGAAGAATGAAACTGGACGTCATGACATAAATGATAATTTGATATCAGCTTGTATATTCTTAAGGTTCTTGTGTCCAGCCATTCTATCACCTAGTTTGTTTAATATTACTCATGGTATTTATTTAATTTAATGCTAAATATTTCTATCTAACAAAAAGTATCAAGTTAATATTTAAATTTTTCTTTTAGAATACCCTAACGAAAAGGCAGCAAGAAATTTAACTCTTGTTGCAACGACTTTACAAACATTAGCTAATTTTACGAGATTTCAAGGAAAGGAGAACTTTATGGAATTTATGAATGATTTTTTAGAACGTGAAGCTGTTTCAATGAAATCCTTCTTGAAAATAATTTCTGTAAAAATATTTGTAAAATATTGTTATTTTATTAAATCACTTAAGTGTATTTTATGTTTTTATTTTTTTAGAGTCCTATACCAAATGGTTACTCTACACCGCAAACTCATTCAACAGAATTTGATGGACATATTGATCTTGGTAAACAGCTCAGTATACTTCATACATTACTCCTTGAGTGTGCTGATAAAATTTCTCCTGTACGTTTACAAGAGGTAGATAAGCTGCATAAAATACTGGAAACAGTGCAAATAGCTTTAGCTCAGCCACCTAATGGAAGAACACCTTTAAATTGTATTGAAAATCAACCATTTGAACAAAATAATACCTATCAACCAGTATTTCATCAAAATATATTCAGGTATACATATTACACTAGAATTTTTCTTTTTGAAATTATAAGAATAAAAAAAAAATTTTATGATAAAGGTATAATGATCCAACTTCTAAAGATGACCAAAAATTATACGGTTCAACACAAGGAACTTCTTTAAATAGCACTAATAATTTAGTGGGTAGTTCAACTCTATTATGTGAAAAACACTCATTGACTAATACCCCGCGAGCTTCAACATTACCTCGTAATGCATTCTTTTCGTCAAATCCAAGCTCTCCAAATCTACAGTTATGCCCTAAAATGAAGTATGATGAGCCTTTAACAAATTATAATGGCTATTCATCACATCATCAAAATAATGGTCATAATTCATGTGTTGAAATGGATCAGCAACAAAAAGGAAGCCAAATGTCAATTTCTACTCTGTCAAATGTGGCATCATCAGGGTATCAAAGTTTTACTGCATATAGTCAGAGTTCAAGTTCAGTTGATTTGACCACCAACAATAAACCACCAGTAGCTAATAGTAATCCCACCCTACCTCCTTTAGCATTTGTTAACCCACTTTATCAACACCACCACCATCATCATCATCACCACCATCATCAGAGAAAACAAAGACCTCGATCATGTAGTTCATCAGATGATGAAAACATACCAACTACTGATAAAATCTCCCAAGTTGCTCCAAGATTTTTGCCACCTTATCGTGCCCCAAGAAACAATCCTCAGTGTAATGGTGGTACAGCTAGGTCTATGGCCTGGAAATGGTCTCCTAATAAAGTTAAGGGTATTAATACCAACTTGAAATGTGTATCTGGTAAGTAATATCAAATTTATGAATTTTCATAATTTCATGCCAAATTATGATATTTTAAAAATTAATTTAACTTAATTAAGTTAATAATTAATACTTGCAATTTAGATGCTAAAATAGTAAGTTCGATTGAAAAGCCACTTAGAAGACGTGTTTCTTTAGATTCCAGTCGTGGAATGTCAGAAAATTCTTCTGAAGATGATGATACAAGAAACCAAAATATTACAAATAATTTAAAAACAAATCGAACTATTGATAAATTAAATGTAACTAAAAAAATTTAATATTTTTTATTTATTAATATTTTTCTTTTGTAAAAAAATTTTCTATTTATTTAGTACCAGAAAGAAATTGAACGGCAGCAGACCAACATACAGATACTTAAATTAAAGTTAGAGCAAGCAAATAGTCAACTACAATCTGAACCAAACTCGCCAGAAATAATTGATAATGAACCGGATAATATGAAAAATATAATTGCAAGGTTTGAATTAATTTTTATTAATATAATTATGATATTAAAATATCAAACTACAATATTACATAATTATTTCTTTTAGATTGATGTCTGTAGAAGATGAACTTAGACGAAAACAGCGTAAAATATCTGATACTTTAACACATAAACAACGAGTTATTGAGGCACAAGAACATCAAATTGCTGCATTGGATGCAGCCAACAACAGGTTATTAAATGCTTTAAGTCATTTAAAAGAACAACATCAGGTTAACAACAAAACCAATAGTCCAAGTCCAAGTATTAACCATCGACTTCTTGCTGATTTAGGCGAGTTAAAGAGTTCATTATGTTAAAAATGTTCATTTATAAAATGAATATTAACAATTCATTCTACTATAAGGAATAGTGAATCTGTTGGTGTTGTATTTAATTATATTAATTGACTACAAACAATATTTTGAAATGGTTTTTTCATCTAAAATTACCAATATAAATCAAAATTTAATATTATCAAGTATTATGAAATATAAAGTGTTTTTAAATATTTTTAATTGTAAATAAAATTTCATAAAACAACAGATTATTTTTTTAATTAAGGTTTAAATGATTCGAATTTATCTGTCTAATTTAATATATAATGAATATATTTTTCCTTATAACTGAATTTTTTTCAGAGTGTATTATAAGTGAATAATAGTAAGTTAGCTTCTTAATGTTCCTTATACAGTTTTAAAATATTTGTTATTAAGGCTTATGTATTATTAATAACCCAACCTGTAACAAAACATGTAGTGTACTATTTTTATTGTATGAATAAGTGTAATAGTGACATTGCTTATTTTTGTTTTATTTATTATTTTTTGTACTTCTGTTAGATTTATGTTGTTGAATTGTTTATTTTTTATTTATTTTTCATATTGATTGGGTGTATACATTTAAAAAAAAATGAAAAATTTTTTTATTTAAATATTTTAAGTGTTGTTATTTTTATTTACGTACAACAAGTTTTGTACCAAAGATTAGGTTGACAAAACATTGTATTAATTCTTTAAAACAATTTGTTTATAACCAACCAATGGTAAAATTTTGAACTTGTAAGATTAGTATATAGTCTAAGGAGGAGTGGAGGGAGTCCCCTGACAAGCTTTTCATGGGAAACAAATTATGGAAAATGATACAAAGGCCAAAAATTGGCCAATAAACATTTTCTGGCTACGTGCATGTATTAAAGTTATATTTAAAAAAATAAAAAAAATTCTTTACTTTTTAAAAACTAGAAGAATTAAATTATTGGTTAATATTTTATCAAAATCCAATGCGTATAAATTTTAAATATAAAATCTGTTGTATAAAAACTTGATGGCATGGAAATTAATTTAATTAATTAATTAAATTAAATTAATAATACAAATCGGTCTTTATATTTTAATATTTTAAAATCAAGAGTTTGTGTCCATCTTTGCAAAAGTCAAATAATTTTATGTAAGAGTTCATATACTACTTAATACGATATACTGTATTGATTTTTAATGCGTGCTTGCATATACGAATTTAAAATTTTAGTAATTTTAAAATAGATTCAAATATTAAGATGTAGAGCTTCTTTTTGAAATTCTATCACTTTTGTATAATTTAACCAAATATATAATATTTATATGTAAAGTATATTATAATATAACTCAAAATGTATGTTAACATATTAAGACGTCTTCACTTAAAATTAACAGAATAAAAAAGGGCAGAATGATGCGGAAATTTTTTTCTTTAAACTGCATAAAATATATCTACAATAAGTACTTAAAAAGAAATTTGCCCGACAAGCAATCAATTTCACATTTGTTCCAAAACATAGTGTAAATACGATGCAATAATATACATACAAATGAATTAATGATTACCAGACCATAGGTGGAATTTAATTTTAAGTTATTTAATAATTTAATTTGAATTAATATGTCGTTAAATATAAATGACTATAATACCTCGTGGTTTATTAACCAAATTTAACTCACACAATAAAATTAAATGTTACAGTTAAAATTAGTAAGGGAACTAAATTAAGTTATTAAAAAAGAAAGTTAAATTAAACATGGCAATAATACGAATGCAACAAAAATCATATTTACAAATAAAGGCTGATAATAAAAATAAAATAAAATGATATAACAAACATCACGGACAGCATTAGAACACATCCGTTAATGTTAATCAAAATTAATGAAAAACACCAAGGGGCGGTTTGGACACTCGCTCTTTAGCGTTGACTAAAAAAAAGTGGAAACATGTGCTATCCACACATAAATAATATAAAGTTAATAGAATAATAATGAAATAAAATAATTAATATAACAGCTCATTACATAAATATAATTATAAAATAACTATTGTGTTCAACATAATATAGTATTAATGGGTATTTAAAATCCCAGCAAAGTGGGGTCGCGGCACAGTGGGGACGTGGAATTCAATCGATATTAACTGAATGCACAAACAAAAATACTCAGCACAACGGGGACGTGGCATAGTTGAGTCCAGTATAAATTTAATCTGACAGTGATTAAAATCACTATCATAAGAAACACTTCGATGCAAATCTATAGATAGTGTTTAGTTCTAAGAAATTGATGGATAATTACAAAAGCAACATCAACTTCTATTTCCTTAATTATATCCAGATTAGTAATTCTTTTAATTATATATCATATAATTTTTAAAATTAATTGTTTTCAAAATATTATTGATTTTGTATATGTTAAATGTAATAATTTTTAACATGCTTTTTTTGTCCTTGAAAGTGAAAGTTTTAATAAAAAAAAAAAAAAATGAATTTATTACCATAACTTTTAACTCAACTTGCAAGTTTGATATTGACATTATTAAATAGAAAAAATGAAATTGTTAAGATTAATATGCAATCAGGAAATTTTATAATTACTTTTTACAGTACATTTTTTATTTTATCCATTGTTAAATTCAGGTGAAACTAAAAATCATTTTTTTTTTAGATTTATGATTTGTATAGCAACATGTTACGAAAAAATTTGAAATGTTATAGACTGGTAGTAACACACACAAATAGAGTAAAAAAATTAATAAATTTCAAAGTAGAAATGAATGAATATAATTGTATGGATATAGCTGGTTCTGCTACTTTTTATTTGATTAAGGAATTTTTTTCAATTTTTGAGGGTAATATCTTCAACTAAATAGGAATTGTAATCATTTGACATATCGTTGAAAAAAGTAGGTCGAATGAGGATGGGCAAAATAAATCGTAGCCACAAAAAGATCCACATAGTAAAATAATATTAACATGAATATAAATTTCTTCTCACGAGGGGACACTAGTGATAGGATCCTTTATATTTATTGAAGTTATTGAATCTAACTGAGATAAATATTAAATTATTTGAAAGTTTTATTCTAACTCAAAAAAAATGCAAAATATTAATTGCCACGGGCGGATGCGAACCTCGTACCTTAAGTGTGAAAGACACAAGTGTTACCGATTCGGTAACTGTTCGTCGTTATCGACACACGATAAATTGGCCACCAGTGTTACATTTCTTTCCTTTCACACCTAACAACATCCCTTTGCTACCGCCACTACTTTTTTTTCTTCTTTTGTTTATTACAGGAAAAGGGTAGAAATATTTTTATTAGTGCTGTTTGATAGTATAATGTATATAAGCAACAATTAAATTACACATTTCATGTATTTTTGTTAATTTCTTTTGGACTTATTTCTAGTATTTTATGCAAATATTCCAATGCGCGTTCCTACCGTACCAGGACCCCAACAGACAGTTTTTTGATTATTATTAATACATCTAAAAAATGCAGTTTGATTTTATTTTATCACGATAAAGTATAAATAAAAAAAATTAAAAATATATCAATAATATTAATCGATAAAAATTATTAAATCTATTGTTTACTAATACTGATTTAACTATTGTTTCTTACACATGTATGAATAGTAATACATAATACATTAATACTATATATTAAATTTTTATATGGCTATTAAATGATGTAATATAAACTAAAAAAACATTTTTTTTTAATTTTGTATGAAAATTTAGTACCAAATATTAAATTTTGATAATAATATTATACTTATACTACATATTGTGTGTTTTCTTATATTATTATTTCACTGAATTTCCATAAATTCCAACCTCATTGAATAATTTTAATTTTTTATTGTATAACCAATGAAATACTTTTAAAAATCAACTTACTAGTTGGACTGTTTCTAATGAAAGTATTTCACCAAAAGCCATGGATAGCTATTTAAAAATTTCTCAAAACATGTGGTGGTCATGATGACCTTTCTATGTCTTCAAGAACATTGCTAAAAACCCCTCTAAATACCATTATTAGAGTAGTAGAAAATAAGGGAAGTTACTGGCATAATGAACTGCACTAAAGTTTAATGTAATTTTTAGAAAAAATATAAAACTTATCTTGTAAAGGTCTAAATTGAACTAATGGTCAATATTGATGATTTACTCCTTACTAATTCATTGTATAGAGAAGTTTGGCCTATTTTTGGATCAATCTATAAAGTTTATTATGTATTTGCGATTGGTATGTGACATAGTAATGTTGAAAAGCCTTACAGTATTGATATCTATCTAGAAATCTTTGTTGAAGAATTAAATATGGTTTAACTTGTGAAGGTAAACTTTTAAAAGTGGCTTAAAGCTTTTTGTACTGATGTTCCTGCTAAATTTATATTGTTTTGTGTAAATAGACACGGCGCTTTTCATAGTTTTACTCAATGTAAAGTCTGAAGTCAACATACATTACATTATATTTGCTTTCTAGACGTAACTGATGAAAAATATACTATACAAAATGTTAAGGAACATTTTGATTTGCAATATCATCTTACAATTTCAAAACTAAAAAATTTAAAAACTATAAATAGTATTTATTCATATATTATATTTTAAAATCAAAGAACTACTAATCAGGATATAATTAAAGAAAAAAGAGTTAATGTTGCTCTTGGAAAATCATAGTAATCATTTCTAAGTAATTTTTGATATTTAAAAAGATTCTACAATTGAAATATCCAGAACTGAATTAATTTTAATGATTTACTTTAACTAAAAAAAAAAAAGTTAATATNTATTTACTTTAACCAAAAAAAAAAAAGTTATTATTTTGAATCCCTCTTGTGGACAGGTAAAGGGTTAGATTTATAAAAAAAAAACCAAATGATAGATAAAGACATGCATCTAAATAAAAAAAAACTATACTGATTTGGTCATTTTTGATAAAGTTATAACAGTTAACAAAGTTATAAGTTTTATACACTGGAATACAAGGAAGTTTCATCAAAAACAAATAATTTACAACTAAACAATGCAATTTATATTTATATAACGCAATAAAAAGCATTTTTGGGTCTTTCGTACTAGTGTTTTAAAATATTTTTTAATTCCTCCCAGGTATCTATAACTTCGTATTTTATTAAGTCATATGCTTGTCCTTGGAACCTCGTAATTATAGTCTTGAGAATCATACTAACATGTCCTGCTCTAATAACCGATTCGACCAACTCGCATGCATCAATAAATCTAGGTAATTCTTCCTGGACTTCTCCAGTAAAAAAGTGACTAATTTTATTACATTATCTATTACTTTGTTAACCAATACCGCTCCATCCCACTGTCCCTTACCTAATTTGGATTGTTCATTTGTTTTAGATTCCATATTTTCTGAATTACCTAATATAATTTCGTAAATTTGTGTATCGGATAAATTAACTCCAAAATTATCTTCCATAGCAGGGGTGGCCAACCTAAATGATCTTGTGGGCCACTTTAGAAATACATTATAAGCTTTCGTAATTTAAATTTAAACAAAACAACAAAAAGTTTTGGTGCATGAATTATATTAATAAACAGAATGAATTATTGTTTATATTATAAACTTTATAAACATAGAAAATATAGTAATTTTTATTTATTTATTTAGTCACAAAGAGAAAAAAACATTTAAATATATAAAAGTAGAAAATAAAATACAAAAATATGAGAAACAAATATTCCACAAAATTTTAGTGGGATATTTGTTTCTAAACTTGTTCACTAAGCTTTTTCAAAACTATAAAAATACTTACATTTGCACAACGTAATTGATGTTGCAGGTTTTCATCTGTTAAGTTTGACCGTGATTTATTTATGGCGAATTTCATTGTCGAAAAAACGATTCACAGGTATAAGTTGATCCAAAAGCACTCACAACTTTTTGTGCCAGATTTCTCAAAATAGAAAATTTTTCTTTTGTGATATTATTGTTATAAAAATCTATTTTTGATTTTTCAAAAATGTATTTTAATTCAGATTGTATTTTAAGTCAATGAGTTCCATTTGAAGGTATTCTGGAGCTGACTCGACATCAATATGAAATGGTGATGAATGTATTTCAAATATTTTCTTGAATTTTTCTAAATTTTTAAAAGGGCTCTCAAAAGCAGCTATAAGTTGCCTTATTTCTTTTTCATGTTTAATGCAATCGATATGTTTAGAACTTTTTAACTCGTTTAATAATGGAAAGTGTTGGACGTTATTTTTAGCTTCGATGCGAAGCTGAGAAGGTATTGGTTTTACTATGATGTGTGTTTTTTTTTTGTGTCTGTTACCACTTTTTCTCAGCTCTCACCGAACGGATTTCTTTCAACGATACGTCAAAAGATCACAAATCGTATCTAATCGAAGACATTACCCTCAAAAATTGAAAAAAATTCCCTCGTTCCCCGAAAATGGGCAAAATATCCAAAAAAATTACAAATTTAAAAATCGCTAATTTTCGAAATTTTTTCAATTTTTTTTACTAAAAAAATGCCGTAACTTTTTCAAAAATGAACATATCGATATAATTTTTTTTTTTGTAGATGCTTTAATTTTACAATTTGTTTTTTTTTATAGATACCTTAGATATTACCTATCATTTAATATATTTATGTGAACATTTGACCCTTTAACAGCCCACAGGAAGGGTTTTTAAATGGTAACTTTTTTACAAAAAATTAACTTTTTCAACTTAACTTTTGAAAATGTTCCGCAAAGACTGATACTTTTATATATACCTTAAATTAAAGCTAATGTAATATACTTTAATTTGAAAAAAAAATTTGACCTCTGGACTTGTCTTCATGGTGAAAATGACTACCGTATGCAAAAATAAGCTATTTTTTTGAAAGAATTCTTAATATTATATTTTACATTTTAGCTTCGATACTAAAAACTGCTGTAACTTTTTCAAAAATGAACATATCAATATAATTTTTTATATATATATATGCTTGATGTCTTTACCTATCCTTTGGTATACTTTTTTTTGTAAATTTGACTCTTTATCTGCCTACAAGGGGGGATTTAAAAAGACAACTTTTTCACAAAAAATAAACTTTTTCAACTTAAATTTTGAAAATGTTCCGGAAGGTCTGACACTTTTATATATATCTAAAATTAAAGCTTATGTAATATATTTTAATTTGAAAAAAAAAAATTTGACCTTTGAACTTGCCTTCATGGTGAAAACGGACATCAAAGTAAAAGAAAAACGTACGATTTCCGTGAAAAAATTCTAGATTTTATATTTTATATTATTTAATTTATATTTTATATAACTTTTGGAAAAATGTATCGATCAATATTATTATTTTTTATAGTTAATTTTTATATACCCCTTTCATCTGACATGCTTTTTTTGTAAATCGGATCATACCCTTTTATACAAGGGGGGTCAAAACTTTAAACATCCGTATTAATACTAGGACATTTTCAATTTAATTTTTGAAAGTATTCCGGAAATACTGACACTTTTATATATACATTAAATTAAAGCTTATGTAATATACTTTAATTTGAAAAAAAAAAATTTAACCTCTGGATTTGTCTTCATAGTAAAAATGACTATCCTATTCAAAAATATGCTATTTATGTGTGTAAAATTATTGGTTTTGTAATTTACATTATTTTAAAATACCTGACAAGGTGGAGTACAGATATTTATTAATATTATATAAATAAAAATTAATATAGCATAGAACGTTAAACTTATTTAAATTTTTTTGCTTTTTGAAGTCGAGAAGAGTAACTTTGAAATTTGATTTAGCTTAAATAGCTAATTTTTTCAACCTACAGTACCAACGTACGGTTGCCGAGATAATAAAACTTGTGTTTTATACGCTTGGGTCACAAGACACCAACCCGCGTATGGCAATGAATTTTTTGCGTTTTTTCTTAATTTTTTTTAAGTTAGAATAAATTTTCAACTGCTTTGATTTTTATCTCATTTAGATTCAATAACTTCAATAAAGATCAAGGATTCCATCACTATAGTCGCCACTCGTGAGAAGAAATTTCTTATTCATATTAAAATAATTTTACTATATTTTAAGTTTTAGCTTCGATGCAAAGCTGAGAAGATATTTGTTGTGGCTATCATTTATTTTCTTGGCTCTAACTTTACCTACTTTTTTCAATGATACGTCAAATGACTACAATTCGTATCTAGTTGAAAATATTACCCTCAAAAATTGAACAAAAAAATTTAATTTATCAATTAAACAGTTAGTTATTCCATGTTTTCCATAAAGACAATTAATAATACAAATAATAATAATAATACAAAGACAAATAATAACATATTAATAATCAAAATCAGTATTAATTTAAAACAATTTTTTTTGTTCTTTATTATTTGTTTTTATATGTAAATACTATTTTTTAATAACATTAAAACTTGGAAGTGATAAAAAAAGTCTAATTGCACATTTGATAACAACGCAAAAAGTTGATTTAGAATAGTATATTTTTGTATATTATTGTTAGACTTTCGGGAACATTTTCAAAAGTTAAGTTGAAAAAGTAAATTTTTTATGATATATTCTCATTTTAAATACCCCCCTGTGAGCAGAAAAAGAGTCAGATTTACAAAAAAAAATACCAAATGATAGGTAAAGACATCAAGCATCTATAAAAAAAAATTATATTGATTTGGTTATTTTTAAAAAAGTTATGTCAATTTTAAGTAAAAAAAATTGAAAAAATTTCGAAAATTAGCGATTTTTAAATTTGTAATTTTTTTGAAGGTTCACCCCATTTACGGGGAACGAGTGAAATTTTTTTAATTTTTGAGGGTAATGTCTTCGACTAGATACGATACAAATCGTATCTAGTATTTGTATGACGTATCGTTGAAAGAAATCCGTTCAGTGAGAGCTGAGAAAAAGTGGTAACAGACAAAAAAAACATATCATAGTAACATAATACCTTCTCAGCTTCGCATCGAAGCAAAAAAAAATTTTATTAAACCATAATCATTGAGAAATTTTGCCATTTTGGAACGATATTAATAGTCGATTATTTTTCACCGATAAAACGCGTCGTATATAAATATTATTTGTTGAGACTAATTCAATTATACCATTTTCTACGTTTATTTTATCAAAAGTAGTGGACACCATTGGAGCAGAAGCATCATTTTTATATAGTCTGTTCACTACCGTTGTGTCAACATTAAGTCCAATTACAGCTACAACATAAAAATAAAATAATACTATGTGCTGCTTCATCATTTCAAGGAATTTCTAATTCCATACAAAATTAACCGAAAAATTTGATGATATATTAAACATTAATCAAAACGTAAGTTATTAGATAAATTAAAATAAAATATTACAAATTACAAACTGTAATATTTTTGATGATTAATACATTTAGGTGAATTAAATAATGCAGTTGAGTGATATCGATTTACTAAAAGCTGTTGTAGTCTTCGCTAAAATATAAAATCGTAGATATTATTTGATTTTTATGTTTTATTAGCAATTAAAATTGTATGTTACCTAGATAATTTTAATTAAGTAATAAATTAGTAGAAATAAAATGCTTTACCAAAATATTATTTTCTGTTAGTAAAATTTTAGAAAAATAATCTATTTTTTATAAATAACCTTTGTGGTTATTCTATTGGTTATTGTCTTCGTGACTTTTCATAAAAATATGATTATTTTCATTTTTATAAAATATGAGTCAAAACAGGATGTAATTAATACAACAAAATCTTCTTAGTATAACAATTGTATATAATAAAACTCCTGTTGTAGCTTTGTTATAATTTTTATTATTATTCAGTTTTCTAATTAATAACAAAGATTTCCCAATTTATTAAAAATTTATCTCCAATAGAAATAATTCATCATATTTTAAAAGTTTAATTGTATTCATAATTATAGTACCTAATTTAAAGTGTATAAATAGTTCAAACATCAAATGGTAACTCTAGAAATTTGATTAAAAAAATATAATACTTTTTATATATTTAATTAGTTAATAGTTTATTCAATTTAAAAAATACTTACTCAGTTGAGTAAATAAAACTATATTTAATAATTTTCGTATACAAAAGAAATATAAAAGTATGAAATATTTAATTATATTTTTTTTACAATATTTTTAGTCTAATTAAAATAATCAAAAACATTAAAATTGTAACGCATAAATATCGAAATAATGTTGAACATTTCATCTTTATTTTTGTCTACAATTTTTTTATTATGTTTCTATATTGATCATATTCAATTAGATGAACTATTATTCAAAAATATAAAATATATAGAAAATGAAACAGTAAAACTAATCTCGCGAAGCATATTCAAGGATGGTACATTGGGTTCTTCATTCAAGGAAGTTCAGAAAAAAGTAAACAAGAGTTTATGGTTAGATGAATATAATAAGAGGAGGTTGCTTCGAAAATACTATGAAGATGCCATGGTGAACCGATCAATGAAATACTTGTATGTGTTGGCCTATTATGGTAGTATGACAGCTGGTCTGAAGAATCATAATAAATCTATTGAAAATTTAAGTACCGCGGTATGTACTATAAGTAATTTTTTTAATTTTATTCGTTTAAAAAATGAAGTTCTAATAAACATCAGTAATACTTTAAAGAATTTCAAACATTTACCAAAAGAACCAAATTCTGTTTCATATTTTGCAATCATACCCCTTGTTTTCATTGAAATCATAAAAATCATAAATAATTATTTTAAAGGTAATAAAGTTTGGCAATACTATTTTAGTAATGATATATTTATATTTAACCGAGAAAAATTTTGGGAAATGTTCGAATCTGTAATAAGTAAGAACTTAGAAAATGAATATTATCCTCCAACAAAAATTGAAAACAAAAATCAAGAAGTAATTGAAGCTATAAACATTCTTACTGCAAACTTATTAGAAGAATATAAAATAATTCTTGATACCGCTGAATATAACGAAGAGAAATGCAAAATAAATAATTTTATACCATGAATTTAAATTATAAAATTTATCAATAAGGAACATTTGAAAAAAATAATATATTATTTATTCATACATGTTTATCTTAACAGTTTTAGTATATTAAAATTAATTATCTCCAACACTGTTTTTAGAATCAAATTGGAACGATGCATGATTGTTCAAAAGTATTTTATTGCATTAAGACAAAACTAAAATTAACCAAATATAGTTTTTAAGCTAAATTATGTAAAAAAATATATGAATCATTTTTCTTTACACAACAAAAATATTATAATTAAAATTTTGAAATAAAAAAAATATAAATTATTTTAAAAATATATTATTTGCTCATGTTAAATACATATGAATATTAAGTTTGAATATTGGTTTTGTATAAGAAGTATTCATCATTTCGGCCTAATATTATTTGAAATTAAAAATATTAATTTTAAACTAAATATATAAAAATATTTAACTCGAAAAGCCATATAAATTACTTAAGAATTCCTTATGGGTAATTCGGGTATAATGTTATTATCCAGTGACAGCTCGTGGCTATGACGACGGGACGACCCCTTCTAAAATTAATTAAAATAAGAAAATTAATTGTATATTCTTAAATCTACATTTTCATTAGAAATGCAAATTTTTTTTAAATAGTAAAATAGTTAAAATACATTTGTCGTGCGCGAACATTAAAGTTGTTTCCCTAAGTATATGTGGGTACGTAAACACACACGAGTAGTGTTTGGACGACCGGCAGCATCGTCCTACGGAGAAATATTAGTATATTACTATATTGGGTAATTTATTTTAGAATTAACTGCTTGTCGTTATTGGTTGTTATAATAGTATAATCGTTATTATTATTATTATATACTATTAATCTTGTGTACACTGGCAAAATGTTACAATCGACTAGATTATAACTTCAACGTTACTAAAGTGTTTATAAGGAAGTATTTTTCGACCGGGGTGTCGTTATGTATTTAGATCTGATGTTGGTAATATTGTTCCCGAAATACGTATACGCAATTCTTTAGTAATTTTTATGGATTTTTTAATTAAATATTTATTAATTTTAAAATATTTTAAATAGTCTTATATAGTTTTAAAAGTCCTTAGTATACCATGACAAAAATATTCTTAAGATTTGAAATAATTTTAATAATAAATATTATTTTGTATGTCCTCAGTAAGTTAGTATAAATTAAAATAAAATCACAGTAGTCCAGGACTAGTTTCCACGAGGTTTTAAATGACATCAAAAAATTATATTATTATTTAAGTTTATTAGTTTTAAGAGGATTAAGAAAGTACATATTTAAAATTTTATGTTTATAAAGCTGTTACGAAAGGTAAAACGTATAATAGTTTTTAAGTTTTTTTAATTTTAATGGGTGTTGGAGGTAATTTTTTTCAATTACATCTGATAAACCTGTTGAGTAAACACTGTCTTTATTTTTGTTAATCCAATAATTTTTAAATTTGTATTAAGTAGTAGGAAAAAGTACTTGTATATGTATACATTGGTGAGCACAGGTGTATAAAAGTACCATACCGCAATTGTACGTTAATAAACAATGGATACATTGCGAAATAAAAAAACGCTTCCATTATACTACCTTCTCTTTTCTTCAACAAAATCAACATTTCTCAACAAAAAAATCTCTAATTATGAATATGATTTAATTTTCATTTATGAATACTTCCGTAAATAAAAAATAGTATAATAGGACATTACCTGTACGACGTTATGAATTATCTTATTATATAATAGAACAAGGAAAAAAACTCTTTTCTGGAAAAATTACTTAGCGTGTTCGGATTTTCAAAATTTTTTTTTTCAAAGAAATTATTAGGTCACCAGGCTCCGGGAAAATTATTGGCGAAGGTCGGAAAATGTTTACCGCTCGCTCGCTCGCGTTTTAAAATTTCGACCGTTTTCGAGAAAAACGCTCGCTGACGCCAGCGTTTTACGACTTAATGTTTGAAATTTTCATCAGACCCGCCCAATGACATTCCTGAGATATGATAAAAAAATTAATTCAATCCGTTTATTTTTCACCGTTTTACTAGCTTTTTTTTTTTTTAAGTCCACGCGTATTGTTTTTATATGCGCAGTGATTCATTTCTGCTCATACGTTTATTATGAATTTTAATTATATAGTGTAATATGTATTATTATTAGGACACTATTTTGCATTTGCACTATATTTCATTAAGGAATATTATATGTTATATATAAATTTCAAGACGTTATAATTATATAAGTTTGTACTTCATTTTCAGAACAGTACATTATTAATAATCTTTTTTTCCTCAACTATGATGTATAAGTCTATGAGTTTATCGTTTGAATCTATGATAACTATGCTGTCCAACGTTAAATCACAGAATAGATTAAACCAGAATGGACACTGATAAAAAAATTACATGTATTCTTATGGGAGTACGGTAATTTTGAGCTTATGTCGCTCAGTGTTACCATAAAAACAATAAAATAAATAATTGTATGCATATAATTCATTGTACTGTACAATAATTGTACATCGGCGGTTGATTTGAACTCTAAATGTATTATTGATATGCTAATTATTTTAGAAAATTTGCATAGTAAATTTTTTGGATTTATTTTATTATTATTTCTAAACATATAACACCATTTTAAAACTTTCAATTAATGTTTTCATTATGTGTAATTAGTTTGTTTAATATATTTTTTATTTTATGTATATTTAATAAAGACTTATTTAGGAAAAAAAAATTATTCAATATCCACATAATATTAAATTTATTTAAAACATATATTACAATAATTTACAAATATCATATACATAAATAAATAATTTATAGATGAGTTAAAATAGACAATTTCCTATTTTAATATTTTATATATTAAGAGCTAATTGTTTGATTTCATTTGAATACCTATATCCTTTTGGTTTTCGATTTTTGTTTTCAATTTGTGATTTCACCAATAGACATATAGTTGGTGAGCAGTATTTTTCACAGACTTTCAGACAGGTTATGATGGAATAATCTTCAGCTAGTTCAGGATTACAACTTATTACTGACTCCAGTTCTTTTCTTCTTTTTGTTTCTGCGAAGAGATCTTTCCTAAGTGACATTTTCCGTGGAGTTCGATCTGTTAGAGATGATGGAGTTTGACAATGGGTACTCATTTGAGAACTCATTTCTACTGATGTCGAAGTGGATACATCCGACACAGATATCGTTGAATAGGCAGAGGATGTATCTAAAATAAAAATTAAATAGATATTGTAATAAAAAATTAAATAGTATTATAATATAATAATCAGTCTAATTAAGTATTTATAAATTATTTTAGAAATAGCTAAAGTTATAAGTAAAAACATACCAGGTGTTGAACATGATGGCAAGCACTCCACTGTTTCATTATCATTATCAGCAATAGTTTCAACAGCCTGTTCCTCTTTGTTTAATAGTGCATCTTCAAATAACGTTGGAATAGCATCAGGTCTAAGACGGTTCTGTTTTTCATTTCAAACATACAGTTTTCAAAATGCAATGAACACAACCGATAATTTTTGTTCAAAACTGCTGCATCAATTCCTTTGAGATGGGACAATCCACATTTGTCAATCCAAACTTCACACCTATACAATAAATAATAATTTAATATTTCAATTAATTGAAATATATTTTATAAATGCTAAACAAATTACTTACCTAGAAGGATCCTTAGGAAAAGAAAAATGACTTACTAATGCCGGATCTACTTCTAAACTTTTGCAGTTTTTTATTGAACATTTAAGTATTTTTCGTTTTGCAGTTAAAAAGTAGTCCATTGCAATTGAAAAATTAAAACTACAGCAAGTGATAATCACTAGTCAAAATATAATAGCAAAACTCACAACAACGGTGAACGGAACACAACACACATGAAGGGCAGACAAACCACAATTCACGAATGATCAGTGCGTCGCTACAGATTTATGACATGTGTAGGCGGTTTGTTTACCAATAAACCATGTTTATAAACATTGTGTTTACAAACAAACCATTAATAATGGTGTTGAACAATGTGACCGTATGTAAAGAAAAAAGGGAATACATTTTTTTTTCTTAAGTGGCAACACTGAGCGACATAAGCTTGTTATCAGCAAAAAATAAGAGTGTCACTTCTGGTTTAATCTATTCTGTGGTTAAATCACAGTTACCAATATTTTTATCAAAATTAAATTTTTGATAATGTGCCACATATATATATATATTAATAATTACATATATATTGATAATTTTGTTTTTCTCATATATGATGTATGAGACTATGAGTTTATCGTTTGAATTGGGATTCATCTATGATAACTATGATGTACTAATATATTTATCAAAATTAAATTTTTTACAGTGTGCTACGTATAATAACCTACTGAATTTTTTTTTTAATTATTCTATAATATAGACAAAATTATTATAATTAGATTATTAATAATTTTTGTGTATAACAGGGGTGTATTTGGAGATATGGGCCCTCCTTGAACCAGCGCTATCAATATTTTTTTAGGCAACTTCTAATAAATAAGGACCTAATGTCCTTTTTTTCATTATTACTTTAATTTTTAGCAATAAAATTTCTATAACATGTTTAACAAATTAAAAAATATTAAATACCCTCCTAAAATAATTTTTGAATAGGCCTAAAAGGAATACCACTTTTACAAACGTAAACCTTATACCCAATACATTTTACTATATTCTCTTTTTGAATATTCTTGATTTTAATAATAACATTTTTATATATAGTTTTGTTACACTGATTCTGATGTAATATTTTTTCTGAAAAAACACTTATCGTGCCCGACGTAGCCGGGTGCCCCTATCGTAATCAGTGGCCTACTTATGATGACGGCTCGAAGGGCTCCGGGTCTGGGGCGGATTGGTTGGGTTGGGTCGGAGCCTAGTTCAATGATAAACCTGATAAATTGTCTATACATTATACAGTAAATCATACAACAAGTAATATTATTTGAATTTTTGTATATTTTTAGTTAATACTTATTTTTTATCATAATATTATACATTTTATAATGAATTATTATTTTAAATAATTGTAAATAGTAAAGGTATCAAATTTTAAAATAACGAAATTTGACGTTGTACTATTATTTTTAGAAGAAATGATAATGTTATAATATACTCATCACTATTATAATATGAAATAACAGTGGGCTACTCGTGTCTACAATAATAGTTTTTCATTTAAGACACTTTTTTATAAATTATATTCATATGATTAAAATAACATGATTGTTTTTAAATAAATAACTTAGAGAAATATTTAACAAACACATACTGTTGTTTAATTATATTATATTACACACGTTTCAGTCATGAGTCAATTATTAGTCACCTTTAAAAATTTCTCTTTAAGAAATTTCTAAATTATACTTGTCAGCTCTTTTTACTCTTATCTTAATAAATAAACACAATGTGTCAACCCTAGTCTTAAATGTAAAAACATACTATATTAACGTTATATTAAAATTGTATATTAACCACATGTATTTTATCCTTTTATGTATTAATTTATATTTCATGTTTTATGCTTACTTATCAGTAAACGATAACATTACAAGAATAACACAATGATTGATGATTGTTCGAGGATACAAAATACTATAAGAAGCAGAGTAATACTTCTCAGTCAGTGCGGTGGGCTTGAAGAAGTCTGTCTCAAGATATTCAAGGGATTGTAATAATCATGCTCTCGACATCGATACGTAAAGTCCATAATCATCATTATTGAAATTCTCACGTGTTAATTTATAAACTAAAAAATTTGAGTTTGTGTTTTAGCTTCGATGCGAAGCTGAGAAAGTATTGGTTTTACTAATATTGTGTTTTTTTTGTATGTTACCACTTTTTCTCAGCTCTTACCGAACCGATTTCTTTCAATGATACGTCAAAAGATCACAAATCATATCTAGGAGAAGACATTATCCTCAAAAATTGAAAAAAATTCCCTCGTTCCCCGTACATGGGGGAAAACTCCAAAAAAATTACAAATTTAAAAATCGCTAATTTTCGAAATTTTTTCAATTTTTTTTACTTAAAATTGCTATAACTTTTTTAAAAATAACCAAATCAATATAACTTTTTTTTATATAGATGCATGATATCATTAATTTTTATTTGGTATATTTTTTTTATAAATCTGACCCTAGACTTGCCCACAGAGGGGATTTAAAATGACAACTTTTTCACAAAAAATTAATTTTTTCAACTTGATTTTTGAAAATGTTCCGGAAAGTCTGACACTTTTATATATATGAAGAGTGAATGTGTCAAACGTTCTATGTGCCAAAAAAATATTTGTTCAGAAAACACAAAAAACATCACAAATTAAAAATTTTCTTATAATTTTGTATAAAAATATATGTTATGCTATATTTACACTATATTAATAGCCTCGTAAATTTCTATTATTTTATTTTGTCATTTCATATTAGTATAAATTAAACATTTGCTAATGACAGTTCCAAGTGCCAAGTATTATAATATTAAAGTTCCAAGTTTCAAATAATGTGATAATATTATCGTTCCAAGTACCAATATTTTATTATAGATAACAGAAAATCATTCTTTATTTTATTAAGACTTCATATATATTTTTATAAAATATGTAAAAAAATCAACACTTTTTTTGAGTATCACAAATTGAAAAATAAATGTACAAACTTAAATAAAAAATACTCTTAAACTAACATGACATTATCAGTAAATCTCAAAACGTAAAATAAAATTTTTTCTTCATATAAAAATGTAACAAGAAAAGAAAACAGTAGCTTTCTTGAGTATCACAAATTGAAAAATAAATTAACAAACCTAATAATAATTTAAAAAAAAATCTAGATTAAACATAATTAGAACATAGCAACATCATAATAAATAGCAAAAAAAATTAATTCATGACGTTATATTTTTATAGAAGTTTCTGTGCTTATCAGGTAAAAAAGGAATCATGGCCAACAAATCTTTTTTCTTCTCTGACGACAATGTGGGTTTCGGTATAGGTATAAATGTCTGATTTTTAAGTTGGTCTATAGTAGCATTTCTTTTAAAAACGTTAAAATCTTTCCAAAGTTCTTCATCTGAAAATGTTTTTTTATAATAGATTTTTTTGGGAGTTAAAAATGAAACTTTAATCATCGAACATTGGAAACTTGGTTGTGTTAAAAAAATTGTTAGCAATGTCTTTAAATGAAAAAAAGTTGTTTTCATCCATCGGAATAACTCGAAATGGATTTATCAACTTCGCTGCTCTAACCATTTCTTGTAAATCAGAAGGAGTGAAATTTTGAAAAACTCTACGTCTCTTTTCGATAATAGCGAAATCACGATCACAAGCCAAGAGAGAGTGGCCACTTATCAAAAATTTTTGTATAATCTCATCAAATATCCCCATATTTATTAAATATAACATCAAAACTACTAACGTTTTATTTTTATTTTGGCCAGCACAGTTGTCTTACCATATAATTAGTTTTTTGCGATTTATCGTATTTTCGTTTTTGTTAATAACTTGAAAAAGAAAAGAAGCGATTTCTGAGCTTCCACGAGAAGCAATACTTTCATCCCACATATACATAAAGGCTGTATTGCTGTCACCGAGATGTATTCCAAAGTTATAACAACTAAGTTGACGCTTTCCTGAATTGTATTATTGCTTTTCCTGGTCGCATACGATTTTCCACTAATTCTTTTTTTAGTCTGATCATTTCTTCTTTTTTTACCACTTCGTAAAATATGTATACTTTCAGTATCCATAATAACACAATTAAACAAATGAAAAAGAAAACTTAACGAATACAACAACACCAGTATTAGTTATTTTGAAATATAACGGACTATATTATAATATTGTAATCGTCAAACTATTATATTCGCCCAAGGCACTTAGAACGTACAGGTAACAAAGGGCATGTCTCACAGAACAAATACAATCTATGAACGCAATTTTGTACAAGTAAAAAATTTAATTGACACTTGAAACACATACAAGATTGTGACCTTTGGCTCATAAAACATAAATCAGAAATAAAACAATTTTTCAATTTTTTGGCACATAGAACGTTTGACACATTCACTCTTCATATATCTTAAATTAAAACTAATGTAATATACTTTAAAATGGAAAAAAAAAATTTCGGACTTTATTTTATCTACACGGTGAAAATGGCTACCGAATGCTATTTTTGTGTGAAAATTTTCGATTTTGTATTTTCCATTTTTAACTTTATTATGCTATAACTTTTTGAAAAATGTATGAATCATTACAATTTTTTTANTGAAAAGTGTATGGATCAACACAATTTTTTAATGAGAAATAATATTTTTTAATAATACCTTTTCCATTCGACATACTTTATCTTAATCAGGATATTAATATAGAACTAGCAGATCATGTAGCTTTTGGAATAATCCACCAATTTTTAAAATTAAACACTATCTAAAGATTTGCATCGAAGCGTTTTTTTTTATAGTGATTTTAATCACTATCAGATTAAATCTATACTTGATCCAACTATGCCACGTCACCACTGTGCTGCGACCCCCTGTGCTGGGTTTTTTTATTATTACTTGATACTATTAAAAGTTATTATAAGAACAAAGAAAATTCATCAGGTGAGATTTCAAATCAATAAGAATTCATAATCTGAGTAAAGAACGATAAAGCAATAGATAAAATACTTATTATTCTTATTATTACTTCAATTAATTATTACTGATTAGTTCGTACCTTATACATAATTACATTACATGGTATTCGTGATATGGCCACCGCCTCTTCGTTGCCTCATTGTTTTATTACAGATACTTAATTATTTCTTTTTATATCTACTTGTCTTTATTGTTCTAAACCCTTGGATTCTGCAACCCCGATAGAACCTCGTTTCTCACCAATTCATCAAACCCCCAAACATACCCAAACTTGATCAAAATACCCAACACATATATACATAAAATTATATCTTTATTTTTGTATAATTACAATGACATGTAAAACCGGTCGGTATTAACAACTATTTTTTATAGTTAACAAATATAAAAATTGATTTTTAATGATAACTCACTTAATTACTTAGGTAATGAAAATAATTTAAACATTTCTTTTTAGATACCTTTAATTATATACATACATTGGTATTAGTTTTGAATCTATGCTATGTAATACTTTTTAAATTCATCCCGTATGGCTTGTAAGGTTATCAACTTTGTTCTTTTAAATGGGAAATACGTATTTTGAATTTATATATACCTAACATTGTTATTTTAGCGATAAAAATATTTTTTACCTCAAATAGTATTATTCTTTATAGTATTTTTATTAATTATTATTATTAATGTAATCAAATATTATATTTAATACTTATGAAATATTTGTTCGAAAAAATCTGATTCTTTTGTCATTACCTTAATTATAATGAAAATAATTTTAGTCTTGCTTATCACAAAAATATGTTTTATACAATTAAAAAAAAAAAATAAATTATATCAATTTTAGAAATATATAATTTTTTATTTTTAATATTTAAAGGCATAATTACCAAAAACTTGAAAACGGGAAATTTTCACAATTTTTACTTTTACCTAGTTTTTCTTTAGTTTTTACGATAAAACTATTGACTGTACAAAAAATTTATGATAGGGAGAATAATTTAAGATTTTCCAAAAAAAAATTTTAAAAACTATTATTATTTTACATACACAAACATTTTTTTCTCTTCATCATTCTTTTTCCATTTTCAATATATTTTTCAAAAAAATGGTTCTATCTCTGTCAAAATTGACCTTAAAAAATAAAATGTAAAACAGGTTTTAAAACTTTTAAAAAATACCATCTAAAGGTCTCTTTTTGTATTTTTTCCAAGTATTATACTGATTTAGGAAAAATTTGAAAAAAGTAAAATATAAATTTTTTTTTCTTTGGTTTTCAACGTTTATCAAGCTCAAAAGCGAGTAAAAATATTTATGTTTTTTAATTAAGTACATTTAAAGAGATGTCATACAAAACTCATTTTGAAAAATTCATTACTTTTAGACTTTGTTACATAACTATGAAATGTAGGTAGAAATGTGTGTCGATTGTCAAGGTTATATGAATACCGTTGTAACATGAATGTATTGTACTCTCTTAGGAAAATTTTATAAGAATTTACCCTTAGGTGATTAAAATATCTATAAAATTAGTCTATGGATGATAATTGTTTTTATAAAAAAATATATATCCCATTGTATTTGAATGTATTCCGTAGAGTCAAAATGATTGAATCATTGAAAAAATGATTACAAATGATAACAGTTCTTTATATTTTTAAAGGTTCAATTATATTCATCATTTTAAAACCGAGTTAAAAGTATAAATAGTTCGAATAGAAAATAACAACTTAGAAAATTGATAAAAAAAATGTAATATTTTTTGTATATTTCAATATTTAATAGTTTGAAATTAAAAATACACATTCAGTTAGGTAAATAAAACTATATTTGATAATACATGCGTTAATAATAAATATGAACTAGAAAATATTACATTAAACAGAATGTTAAGTCTATCAAAGTAATCAAAATAATTAAACTTGTAACGCACAAATATCAATACGATGTTGAACATTTCAAATTTATATTTGTCTACAATTTTTTTACTATGTTTCTACATTAATAAAATACAATTATATGATTCATTATTTGAAAACGTAGAATATTTGAATAAGGAAAAAATAAAAGGAGTCTGGAGAGACAACAGGGATGATAACTATACAATTGCTATGTCATTTAAGTCAATTCTGTCTTTGAAAAATGATAACATAAACAACGATGAATGGAGTAGGTGGCTTTACACTCACTATACAGACGCCATGATGTACCGATCATTGAAATATGTGTATGTATTGGCCCATTATAGTAGTATGGCAGTAAAACCATTAAATTATGATAAAATTATTAGAAAATTTAGTACCGCGGTATATACTATAAGTAAATTTTTTGAGTTTATTCTTTTAAAAAATGAAGTCCTAGAAAACATCAGAAATATTTCAGAGAATTTCAAATATTTACCAAAAAAAGAAAATTCATTTCCACAATTTGGAATCGTAACACTTTTTAGTGAAATAATAAAAATCATAGATATTTTTTTTGAAGGCGAAAAATTGATACAACGTACTAATAATGGGCGTTCTCTTGTACTCTTTGGAGGAAACAATTGGGAAACGTATGAATCTATAATAAGTAAAAATTTAATTGACAACAAATATTATCCTCCAACAGAAATTAAAGACAAAAATAAGGAATTAATTGAAGCTATGAATATTCTTATTACTAAAGTAATAGAAGAATATAAAATAAATCATTATACTGATGAAAATAATGATGAAGAATGTAAAATATTTAATTATGTGCTATGAGTGTATATTTTACCACTGCAATTTGGAAATCTAAAATTTTATTTACAATACAAATACATATATTTTAAATAGTTATTATTTGTAAAATGTAAACATTTTTATTTTTCTTATAAATATATCTATAAAAAATATTCGAAAAAAAAATGTATATTATTTAATAGCATAAGTTTTTTAAAACATTTTTTTTAAATTAATTCTCTCCGAGACTTTTTATTAGTGGATTTCTATGGTGCAAGATTGTTCAAAATTATGTTATTACATTAACACAAAACTAAAAGTAACTGCATATTTTTTTTGAACTAAACTATGTAAAAAAATCCAGCACAGTGGGGTCGCGGTATAGTGGGGACCTGGTCCAGTATAGATGATATTTGACAGTGATTAAAATCACTATCATAAAAAACACTTCGATGCAAATCAGTAGATAGTCTTTAATTTTAAGAAATTGGTTGATTATTCTAAAATTAAAATTAGCTCTTATTTCTATCATTATTCCTAATTAGTAGTTGATTTATAAGTATAATTTATGAATAAATATCTATTAAAGCAATCTATCGTAGTATGAAATTGATATTTAATAATTTAGTATTGTAATTATTTCGGAGAATTTATAAAAAATTATAAAGTAGACATTACTTTTATGACAAACGTGAAAAAAAATTGAAGGGGTTGACACAGAACTTTTCAGATAATAATTTGTTGTTAATTATGAATAAGTGGTCAGCAAAAAATTTTCACGAAGTAAAAAATATACTTTTATATTCAATTTTTCGTGCTAATTTCAAATCAGAATCATTTCTGATTTGATGTTTTCCATCACCAATAATTTTTATATTATTACTCATTAGGTAAAAACTATAGGATATAACTATTAGGAAAATAGTTCTGAACAGGGCTTGGATGTTATTGGACTAATAAAATATGTTTTTAACTTTTCAGTATGCACTTAAAAACACCATAATAAGCGCTATAAATAACACTAAAAACAAAAAAAATATGCAAATGACAATTTCAATACAAAATTTTTTTAATAATAATTTTTTTTAAACATAACTTCTAAGACAGCTTAAATGTTACAGTTCAATATTTATTTTTATTTTGTAATATATATATTATATATTATTAATGTTGTAATGTATTCAGTTTAAATGAATTGATATTATTTAAGGTAAAAATTACACTGAATAATAACATGTTTTCTTACATTTTCATAATTAAATGATCTATATTTATTTGTAAATAAATATTATATTAAATGTTGAGATAGACTGCTCAACATTGACAGACGTCACGGGTGTGTATTTAAAAAATGCTAAGCCGTTACAACTTAAATCTTCTTCTCCAGTTAGAAATATTGATAATTTTACAATACCGCTAGACCAAAATTTTTTTTCTAATACCTTATTAAACTTATTTTGAATAGCGTTTCCTTTTGAATCACTTAGATTTTCCAAAGATTTTTTGATATCCTTAACAATTTTGATTGAATCTAATAATGGTATATGTTGCTGTTATAATTTTTCAGTAACTAAGGTTAGCATAGTTTGACTAAATTACATCAAGTTATTTTCTAAACCAGGTTTTATGATGAAATCTTGGGCGTCTTTAATACTAACAGCATTGTTTTTATCCAACATGAAAACAATACGGTGTATTATCTCGAAATTCTCGCAAAATTAAAATGCCACGTTAATCCAACTTCCCCAACGAGTTATAATTGGCTCTGCTGGTAAGATTAGATTTAGCGCTTTCGCTAAATCTAAAGTATATATCTAAATCTAAATCTAAGTCTAAAGTAAGTGCCATAACTTTTTCAAAATTGAACATATCAATATAATTTTTTTTTATAAATAATTTATGACTTTACCTATCATTTGGTATATTTTTATTATAAATTTAACCCTTTACCAGCCCACAGGAGGGGATTATAAATGACAACTTTTTCACAAAAATTAACTTTTTCAACGTAACTTTTGAAAATGTTCCAGAAGGTCTGACACTTTTATATATATCTTAAATTAAAGCTGATGTAATGTTCTTTATTATGCAAAAAAAAATTTCGGACTTTATTTAATCTACATGGTGAAAACAGACATCAAAGTTTATAAAAAAAATACGATTTTTGTAAAAAAATTCTTTTTTATATTTTTAACTTTATAATGCTATAACATTTAAAAAAATGTATGGATCAATATAATTTTTTTTTTATACATGCATGATGTCTATATCTATCAGTTGGTATATTTTTTTTATAAATCTGACTTTTTACCTGCCTACAGGGGGGGATTCAAAATGACTTTTATTTTAATTAAAACATAAAAATTTTAAGTAAGATAGTTAGAAAATGAAGAATTAAAATAAAAAGTGTTAAAATTCGATTTTAAATAACATTTTTCAATTAAAATTAAATTTAAAAAAATTTATATATCTATATATATATTTGGCTTCATAAAATGAATAAAATATTGAAGTGAAATTATTAGATAAATTTAAAGATTTTATTTTTGTTCTGTTAAATTTTACTATTTATTCATATAATGTCTAATTATTCTCTTATAAAAATTACAGATGCAGGAAATAGAAGAATTTAAAAAGATAGCTGCCTCTAATATTAAAGTAGCAGAATTAAGGATCGAGGAAATTAAGAATTTGTTGCCATATTCCCAAATGACATAACATTATCTAAAGATTTGCATCGAAGCGTTTTTTTTTTGATAGTGATTTTAATCACTGTCAGATATCATTATACTTGATTCAACTATGACACGTCACCACTGTGCCGCGACCCCCCTGTGCTGGGTTTTTTTTTCAAGTGTTCCTTATTGATAAACTTTATAATTTAAACTCATGGTATAAAATTATTTATTTTGCGTTTCTCTTCGTTATTTTCAGCGGTATCAAGAATTATTTTATATTCTTCTAATAAGTTTGTAATAAGAATGTTCATAGCTTCATTTAGTTCTTGATTTTTGTTTTCAATTTTTGTTGGAGGATAATATTCATTTTCTAAGTTCTTACTTATTACAGATTCGAACATATCCCAAATTATATTATTACTCCCCTCGTATATAGGAAAATGGTCCGATTTAAAAAAACAGTATGTCGAATGAAAGATGTATATAAATACTACTTCTAATGAAAAAATTGTATTGATTCATACATTTTTCAAAAAGTTATAGCATAATAAAGTTAAAAATGGAAAATACAAAATCGAAAATTTTCACACAAAAATAGCATTCGGTAGCCATTTTCACCATGAAGATAAGATAAAGTCCGAAATTTTTTTTTTTCATGATAAAGCATATTACATTAGCTTTAATTTAAGATATATATAAAAGTGTCAGACCTTCCGGAACATTTTCAAAATTTAAGTTAAAAAAATTAATTTTTTGTGTAAAAGTTGTCATTTTAAATCCCCCCTTGTGGGAAGGTTAAGAGTTAAATTTATGAAAAAAATATACCAAATGAAAGGTAATGATATTATGCATCTATATAAAAAAGAATTATATTGATATGTTCATTTTTGAAAAAGTTATGGCACTTTTAAGTAAAAAAAATTGAAAAATTTTGAAAATTAGCGATTTTTAAATTTGTAATTTTTTTTGGAGGTTTCCCCTTTTACGGGGAACGAGGGAATTTTTTTCAATTTTTAAGGGTAATGTCTTCGACTAGATACGATTTGTGATCTTTTGACGTATCATTGAAAGAAATCGGTTCGGTGAGAGCTGAGAAAAAGTGGTAACAGACACAAAAAAAAAAAAAACATCTTAGTAAAACCAATACCTTCTCAGCTTCGCATCGAAGCTAAAATATAAAAAATTTCGAAAATTAGCGATTTTTAAATTTGTAATTTTTTTGGAGGTTTCCCGCATTTACGGGGAACGAGGGAATTTTTTTCAATTTTTAAGGGTAATGTCTTCGACTAGATACGATTTGTGATCTGTTGACGTATCGTTGAAAGAAATCCGTTCGGTGAGAGCTAAGAAAAAGTGGTATCAGACACAAAAAAAAAAAAAAATAATGTTTTTTAATAATCCGTTTTTCATTCGACATACTTTATCTTAATCAGGATATTAATAAGGAACTAGCAGATCACGTTGCTTTTGGTATAATCCACCAATTTTTTAAAATTAAACACTATCTAAAGATTTGCATCGAAGCGTTTTTTTTTTTATATTTTATGACACTATTCCTTTAAAGGTTAAGTAGTGCCATTTATTGTACGTCATGCTATCATATATATTTCAAGCGACATGAACTTGGACGACGAGTTCTAGTCGATAGTTTGGAGCAAAAGACTAGACTAATATCAAGGAGTATTTCTGTCAATTTGGAAAAGTAATCACTCTATGTGTTTTTTGAGGTAGAAGCTTCTCAGAACCTCCTGTGGGATCTATTTATATTGACGCTATGTGACTTCTAAATGAAAAAAAATCCGAAAATAAACACGCTAAGTATAATATTTCCCCACAAGAGCAAATTTTTTTTTTCGATACCGTATGTGCATATTTTTTGAACTACGGGCAGTTATTGTCGTTAAACAAACACAATAATTAGGGTTTGTTGAAAATTCTTATAAAGGCATTTATGGAAGGAACCGAATTACGATGCCTTAAAAATCAAGATATTTAACGAATTACTAGAGGGTGATACCTGTAGAGTACACGTAATATTTAAAGCAGATCAAGCGATTCAAGGACCAATAGTTATACATTAGCTGGTGTTGCACTTGCTGGCGCTGGTATTTCAAGATAATATTTTGTTTATTGAACGTAAAATACGATTGAGAAACTTATCTTGAGTGATTGAGAAAATGCAATTTCGTACAGAGTAAGGTGAGGCTTAAAATCAGTAGTACGTAATCATAATATCATAATCATATAGAAATCTTGCCATTTCAGGACGATTTTAACAGTCGATTTTTTTCACCGATAAAACGCGTAGTATATAAATATTATTTATTGAGACTAATTTAATTATACCATTTTCTACGTTTATTTTATCAAAAGTAGTGGACACCATTGGAGCAGTAGCATCATTTTTATATAGTCTGTTCACGAACGTTGTGTCAACATTAAGTCCAACTACAGCTACAACTTAAAAATAAAATAATACTATGTGCTGCTTCATCATTTCAAGGAATTTCTAATTCCATATAAAATTAACCGAAAAATTTGATGATATATTAAACATTAATCAAAACGTAAGTTATTAGATAAATTATAATAAAATATTACAAATTACAAACTGTAATATTTTTGATGATTAATATATTTAGGTGAATTAAATAATGCAGTTGAGTGATATCGATTTACTAAAAGCTGTAGTAGTCTTCGTTAAAATATAGAATCGTAGATATTCTTTGATTTTTATGTTTTATTAGCAATTAAAATTGTATGTTACCTAGATAATTTTAATTAAGTAATAAATTAGTAGAAATAAAATGCTTTACCAAAATATTATTTTCTGTTAGTAAAATTAAAAAAAAATAATCTATTTTTTATAAATAACCTTTGTGGTTATTCTCTTCGTGACTTTTCATAAAAAAATGATTATTCCATTTTTATAAAATATGAGTCAAAACAGGATGTAATTAATACAACAAAAGTTTCTTAGTATAACAATTGTATATAATAAAACTCCTGTTGTGGCTTTGCTATAATTTTTATTATTATTCAGTTTTCTAATTAATAACAAAGATTTCCCAATTTATTAAAAATTTATCTCCAATAGAAATAATTCATCATATTTTAAAAGTTTAATTGTATTCATAATTATAGTACCTAATTTAAAGTGTATAAATAGTTCAAACATCAAATGGTAACTCTAGAAATTTGATTAAAAAAACGGTAGCACAGTGAGGTTGCGGCATAGTGGAGACATTGCATAGTAGGGTCCAGTATAGATTTAATCTGACAGTGATTAAAATCACTATCATAAGAAACGCTTCGATGCAAATCTGTAGATAGTGTTTAATTTTAAAAAATTGATGGATAATTGCAAAAGCAACATCAACTTCTATTAAAATAAAATACAAAACCCATAATTATCATACAAAAATAGTATATTTTTCAATATGGTAGCCATTTGCGTATAGAAGATAGATCGTCGGGACAAATTTTTTTTTTTCATTTTGTAGTACATAAAATAAGCTTTAATTTTATATATGTTTAAAGGACGCAGTATTTCCGGAACATTTTCAAAAATTAAGTTGAAAAAGTTATTTTTTGTAAAAAAGTTACTATTTTAAATCCTCCCAGTGAGCAGAATAAGTGTTAGATTTTCAAAAAAAATTATATCAAATGAAAGGGAAATATCTAAGGTTTCAATACAAAAAAATATTATTTTCATTTGTTCATTTTTGAAAAAGTTATGGCAGTTTTAAGTACAAAAAACATCCCGATAAAATGTAATTTTTATCGCAAACATTACATTTTTTTTTAAATTTTCGACAGCCATTTGCACATAGAAGATAAGATGTCGGGACAAATTTTTTTTTTTCATTTGATAGTATATAACATAACCTTTGATTTGATATATGTTTAAAGGACGCAGTATTTCCGGAACATTTTCAAAAGTTCAGTTGAAAAAGATCTATGTTTATCTAGATTGTATTTATAGTCTTTGTATCCATTATAATTTTAATTACAAGTTACGTTAAAAACGAGATTTTCACTATGTCTCAGTATATAATAATAACAGCACATGTCAATACAACATACATTTATTTTAAACAATTTTTTTTTTTTTTTTTTAAATTATATACATGTTTTAGATACTTGTCGACGGATAGCTATTACTAACAACTACTGTTGGTATTTCTTGGTTGTTTGTACTTGATGGTATGATTGTTTCCGACTGTATATCTTCGGCCAGCGACCCAAAAAATGTCGAGCATACGTTTTCTCCGTTAGAAGACTGAAAAAAAAAAATGAAATATATTTATTAATTACGTTCTACTCAGTTAGAAAAAAAAAAAAATGTAATTCACCATTTCTTTAGTATATTCTTCCAGCATCGTCCACCGTTGTTCCAACTGCTGGCTCGCAAATTGTTTTATTTGGCTTATGTAGCTCAGATCGCTATTGGGTAAACTATTTCTAATCGTATAATCCGAAACCGCATTGATCAACATACATTTGTTTTCCACATTTACTTCATACTGAGATTTCATATATTGAGCCATCTGTTCCAACTGTTGTAGAACCAATGGTTGAATTACAGTCATCTTTTGATTGATAGTCTCAAAGATACAACATTCCAATGCGCTGAGTTTTAAAATGTCTGATTGGATGAGTAACACTCGGCATTCATCTTGTGCTTGCGATTCAAAGACTAGCGAAGACTCTCCTTGAAACGTAGTCTTTGAGAGTGTGACGTATTCATCCTTGAGTAAAATAATCTTTTGTCTTGATACAGGGTCGAAAATTAGCGACAGAATATTACCCATCAACGTATAAATCCGTTGTAGGAAATCTATCGTTATAAGTATGTAACGGGTTGACGATAGTAAACGAATAGTTACGTTAAATCGATCTTTTGGATCCAATCCTATCTGAACGAATTTACGAGGATTGAAATTCAAAACGTAATCAGTGCAATCGATTAATTCACTGTGAGGTTGGGGTTTAGCAAATGTTTGTTTGTTATAGAATTTGGCAATTGTAGCGAGAGAACCAGCCATTCTTAAAGTATACAAATATCGACTTAACACATTACCAACAAGTTAAAGTAACGTCTGTTTATATAGAAAATCTTATAACGATTAGAGCGCTATGCTTACACCACGGTGAAGTTATTAACTAATTTAAACCCAATAGTAATTAATAGTCAAATTTTCGTCGTTAGATATGATACAAACAGTTGTAAACACAAGCAGATGGGGTTCAAACAGGGTGAACAGGGATTTGAACGCGTTCAGACAGGTTTTAACATGTTCAGACTTGTTGAATCGAGATTATACGATTCCAGGACACGCTGTTCGGTAAACCGACACAGTGTCCCTACTACTTTTATAAACAGCCTACTACATGCCATACATAGTACAACCTGCTACAAATACCATAGCGTATAGTAAATTTGCTATTTAATGTGTAAAACTCTTCTTTGCACTGCTTAGTACTATAGACTTTTATTATACACAAAGGCATAAAGTTTAAATAAATATGACAAAATTGTATAAAATAAAAAAAATAGTATATATTATTGAATTTTAAATCTTACAAGTTTATGATACTAAGTTTTTTTAATTTTTTTATATAAATAAGTTTAAAAAACAAGGAAAAATATTAACAAATNTAAGTTTTTTTTATTTTTTTTTATATAAATAAGTTTAAAAAACAAGGCAAAATATTAACAAATTACTGAAAATCAAACAAATATGCATTTCCACTTTTGCCTCTATATAATAAATGTAATTTGTTGTCATCATTGTTGATATTGTAAGCTTCGATTTCTTCATTAGTTAATTTCAATCTCGGGATAAACACATTCATATTATTGAATAGACAACCAACAACGACAACCCCATTTCGTGTGCTTGTATTTTTCATAGATATTACTTTGTATGGCGTGTTTTCCTCCAAATCACTTAATTTTGAATATCTTTTTAATGCACTCTGATCGTTCAACTGTTNAAATGTACTCTGATCGTTCAACTGTTTCTTTAATTGCTCCATTCTAAAACAAAAAATTAATAAATATTTAACAACTCTAAACATAACTAGTAACCAAAGTCAGTGGAAAACAGTTTAAATGAAAAATATATATAAATGTATTACTTACTTTATTTTATATCAAAAGTCTTAGAAATTCTTTAGGACAACAAATAGAAATAAACAAGCAAATGGTTTTTGGTATAATCGCTTTGGAAAAGATAATGAGTGAATGATCCTGAACTTGATGTGACGTTCTTTNTCCTTAATTTGATGTGACGTTCTTTTATAGTGGTCAAAGATCTTGTTTAGACAAGTTTTGGTTGGTTTAAACAGGTACAACACAAACAATGTCGGAAATATGCTTACCTAAGCGTCTGGTAGACGGTAATAAAATTCCATAACGACAAACGTTGCCATTGTTCTCATAAAACGCGTAGGCGTGAAAAAAGACAACGTTGCCATTTTTCTCATAAAATGCATACGGCAGTGACCATTAATATNACATTAATATATTGTATCATCTTTGGAAATATGCTGACCTAAGCGTCTGGCATCCGATGATAAGATTCATACAACAATAACCATTACTGTAGGGTGACCTCTTTGATGTTTGAAATATGCTTAGCTAAGCGTCTGGTAACCAATGATAAAATTC
>NW_026099572.1:45082363-45084277 GCF_025091365.1 Daktulosphaira vitifoliae | reverse complement strand
AGACCACTCCACCCCTTCCCACCACCATTAATAAGAACACACCTCCCCTTACCCAATCAATGATAAGACCACGCCACCCATGAGCCCACCCTCATAAGACCACGCTTCCCCTTACCCCC
Organism: Daktulosphaira vitifoliae; assembly: GCF_025091365.1. NCBI lineage: Eukaryota > Metazoa > Arthropoda > Insecta > Hemiptera > Phylloxeridae > Daktulosphaira > Daktulosphaira vitifoliae. The sequence continues at coordinate 45,084,158 of NW_026099572.1, read as the reverse complement.
ACCACCGAGAAACCACGTTTATTGTTTGACCTTGACCACGGTCATTACCCCACACCATCGTGAGACCACTCCTCCACTTCCCTCCACCATTTATAAGACCACGCCTACCCTTACCCAATCAATGATAAGACCACGCCTTCTCCTTACCCCCACCCTCATGAATGCGATCCTCCATTACCCCCACCATCGAGAGACCACGCCTCTCCTTACCCAATCAATGATAAGACCACGCCTTCTCCTTACCCCCACCCTCATGAATGCGATCCTCCATTACCCCCACCATCGAGAGACCACGCCTCTCCTTACCCAATCAATGATATGACCACGCCATCTACTTACCCCCACCATCGAGAAACCACGCCCACTGGGTGACCTTGACATTACCCCCACCATTGAGAGACCACGCCCATTGTTTTACACGCACCTCCCCCCGACCACGCCCACCCACCCAGTGGATGGGTAGGTGAAGGGGTGTGGCGGGGGGGGGGTGTTCTAGAACTCTCTAGTTTACCCTACTTACATGTCTATCAAAGTTTGTTTTTTTTTATTGAGTAACTCCATAACCATATTTTCATAGGAGTAGTGCTGTTAAAAGCCTTTTTTATCCTCACGATCCTGGACTACTCTCCTGAGGACACTAAGAGCTTCTACAATTTCTATGTTTGATGGGGATGCCTCGTAGTGCATTGGTTATCGCCTGATAACCGGTATATATGTCAAACTAATTGTTTCAAATAACCGATATGATGTTTCAATAATCCGATTTATTTTAAATGTTCTAATATACGGCCGTTCCGTCCCGAGACATTTTCTTTCAATAACGCGATTGTATCAATTATACGTGTTTCTAATAAGCGGCATCCACTGTATATCAGAATTAAGCTAGGTTTCTATTAAAACAAGAATTACATTGTAAAAGCTGGCGAGATTACACTTAAAAGTAAAAAATTTAGTCCTAAGACCACGACAGTTTTGGTTTTTTACCAAACGGAACATTATGAGTTAAATTATAATTTACATTACTAGACATATTATCATTTGACGTAGTATAGCTAATTGTAGATAAATCACGAGGACAAGACTTATTAATTTTAAAATTGTAGAAATCTAATATAAAAGTACAAAGAGTGGACTTGGTATTTATCATAAAAATATACATGCTCGTGCAAACCTAGTGTACAAGGCTGAACTATGAAAGTTGAAAAATTTGCTGAATCTTTGGTTGTCGATTGATATGTTTCCACAGAACCGGTTTTTTGGAATTTATTTGACCACAGATGGAACACCATTTTCATAATATATACGTAGATTTGTTTCACCTTGAGCTGTACGAGACAACACATCATTGTGACAAGCACGTAATAGTTGTCGTTCAAATTTGGTTTTAACCTTGACAAGATTAAAACCATTTTGGAATTGAGTACCTGACCCCTTAACCTGGTTATATGATACAGCAAAGATTGCGGTTCCTCTTTGTTAGTACATATTAGCTTAAGTGGGGGGCTAATACCTAGACGTAGTTTTGCGAAAACTGGCTAGTGATTGTGGATGAGTTCGTAGACGAGTTGTTCTCTTCAAGACTACTAATTTTCGGCTTAAGTAAATCAATATCTCTTTTGAGTATTATATTGTCTGCTTTGAGTTCACTCACTTGCTCAGAAACTTTTAATATTTCTGCTTTAAGTGTATTGAACTGCTAAGATTGCGAGTAAGAAAGTGCTTTATTCGAGGCGAAGACTTCAGCTTTGAAGGACAAAATATTTTGCATTAAATCTGCATTAGAAGTAGTACTTGA
>NW_026099572.1:45046889-45081488 GCF_025091365.1 Daktulosphaira vitifoliae | reverse complement strand
GGGCCGACCTCAGCGCCTCCCTCGGGTCCGGGGATTCCGGGTCCCGCGGCCAACGGTTGGAGCGCGTCATAGTCCTCCTGACCTTGACGCACTCCTCACGCCTGTCCGCCACCTCGGCGTTCCACCAGTGGACTGGCGGTCCGCGAGTCGACGGCGGTCGTTTGGCCGGGAGGGCGAAGTCGCAAGCTGCGACCACCCTCCGGTCCAACTCTTCCGCCGCTTCGCTCGCGGAGACGCGCCGGTCCGGTACCGCGGGCGCCGACCATTGAGCGAGCAGTAAGCCCGTCTCAAAAGCGTCGACGTCCGTGGCCGGTCCGACTCGCCAGCCCACTCGCCCACCGCGAGACGGCACGCGGGGCACGGCTCGAGGGGGACGGCCGCCATCGCCGCACTCGTACACGATGTACCGGTGGTCGCTGAGGTTTTCCCTGTACGGGAGAACCGACCAGCCGGTCACGTGCGGGTGCAGCGACGGAGACACCAGCGTGACGTCCACCACCAAGCTCGAGGAGTGACCCTCGAACGTCGGGGTGGATCCCCTGTTGGCCGATACCAGCCCGAGGGCCGACATCAGGTCCAACAGTTCTTCGCCACGCTGATTCGTGTCCGCCGACCCCCAGACCGGGGAGTGAGCGTTGAAATCCCCGGCCACGAGCTCCCCGCGGCCGTCGCGCGGCCGCCCGAGCCTCCTCGCCCGTAGGCAGGAGGACACGGACTCGAGGAGTCCAGCGATCGGCAAGCTGGGCGGCGCGTAGCAGCTCAAGACGTCTATGCCGTCTATCCTCGCCACTACGTAGCCGTCGCCTGACTCGATGTCCGCGACCGACAGGCCGCGGTCCATCACGCCGATCGCCGCTCTGCCGGACCGGTCTAAGAACAATCCGGCAGAGTCCCGGATCGATCTGGCGTGCGGGTCCGAGACGATGCACACGTCGCTGCCCATCTCGTACGCCGCCCGTCGGATCAGGTCCTGAGCGGCCCGACAGTGGTTGAGATTCGCTTGAAGGAATCTCATCCACTAGCGGGCTGCGCTCCGGGAGACCCCTCGGTTTTTCCCCCCTCTTCCTCTCTTGAGGGGCTTTTTTAGCAGACCACCCCTTTGCCTTCTGGACCTTTAAGGCCGGACCCGCACAAACCTTGGCCTGTTGCCCCTCCTTTTTACAGGTGAAGCACACCTTGGATTTGTCCGGGCCCTTGCAGGCCTTGGCCACGTGCCCGTGCTCCAGGCACCTGTAGCACCTCGGACCTTTGTCTCCAAGGATCCTCAGTCTACAGGTGACCCACCCCATACGGATACGGGCGAGACCTGCGAGGCGTGGGGCCAGCCTTGCCGGCACCTCCACCCTGGCGTAACGCCCTTTGCCGCCGGAGTTCTCTCGGACCACAACGGGCCCGATTTCCGGCGGCACCTTGTCCTCTGGACGGCCGAGGGCGTCCAGAAGTGCACTCTGCACGTCGCCCTCCTCCGTCCATTCCTCCACGTCCAGGAGCATGACGGGCACTGTCATCATCGGACGGTGGACGCGCACGTCATGCTCCTTCAGGGCACCCTTCAAGCTGTCAGCTAGGCTGTCAGCCTGGTCTCCCGATCCCCGGACCTCCAAAAGGACGGCTTCCGTTCGGGTCCGCCTGGTGCCCGCCAATTGAACCCCAAGGGCATTGAGGTCAACAGCAGCCATCGCGGTCCTTATGATCGCGGCGTACTGTTGTCCCTCCTTGAGGGGTCCAATCACTACCGCCTCCGTTCTCGGAACTTTAGCCCTAAGCTGAGCGGCAGTCGGGCCTCGGGACAGTGGCGGCGGCTTGGGCTTGGGCCCACCATTAACCTCTTCTTTGGGAGCCGTCGTTGCCATGCGCTCCAATTTCTTGGTCCCCCTCCGCTTCACCACCTCAGTCAACAAGGTGGCCGGTTGTGGGGCTGAAGCGGTGGCAGGAGCTTTCGGAGGAGGAGGGGCCACGCCACCGAGTGGCAAGGACGCCATTGTGTCCGCGATCGAACACCCAGCGTCCTTTGCCACTACCTTCTTCTTCTTTTTCGCTTTTTGGCGGCGGTGGCAGGCAGGAGCGCACCCACTGCCACCTCGCCGCCTTGTAGGATGGACGTGCGTCCCCGACGGCCTTAGATGGTGGGTCATAAGTGTCCCACCAGTAGTTCGTCTGGGACGCAAAGTCCTGGAGGCACTTAGGGCTCTCCGACGTAGGTACAGGTGATCTCCCCCAGGCGTGCTTGTAAGGTGAAGATCAGCCAAGGCCCTTATGGTTTCAATAAGGGCTGTGGCCATCTTCAACACTCGCCTGTGAGGGCTATAGACCCCTCCAGCACGTCGGAGAGCTGGCCCGCCTGCTCCCTATCGAGGTCTAGCCCAGCCGACAACACCTCGTCGGTCCGGCCAATCACCCTCTTTGGTGTCCCGTCAGCGTTGAAGAGATCAACTGCAGTCAGGGGCACCAACTTAGGCTTCTTGGCCAAGACCGGCAGAGGAGTCGCCGGCATGGGCACAACCGCGCCGGGCGGGGTGTCCTCCAAAATGTTGGTGTGTGGGCTGACTGTTGGGGAGATTTCCTTGCGTTTGGGACGCAAGGAATCGTCCTCCCCCAGCTCAGCCGCCTTCATCTCACTAACCCCCTCCATGGTTGGACTCGAAGGACCCACCCTTGTCGAACCACCCCTAGATGCGCCCCGCAATCTTTCCAGTATGGAGAGTTTTGGTGACGTATCTAGGGGGTTGGTCGTTGTCAAGTCCGTTCCAGGTTCCAAGCTGTCCATTGCCAATACCCTCCCGGCTATTTCACCGGTGGGAGTGGCTTGGTCACCACCACTCCCTGCAGTCGCAGTACCAACCCCGTGGTTGGCTGCAGGAGCCTNGGCAGTACCAACCCCGTGATTGGCTGCAGGAGCCTGCCTCAACACTCCTGCATTTGTCGTGTATTCGTTTTGATAACGACACCTGGTGGGTACACCCCCCACCAACCGCTGGCACTGGGGCATTCGAATCCCCTGATGCAGTAACCTTTACTCCGTTTTGTGTCATTGTCATTTGGTAAATGATTTTGTGAGGGGGTTGCCCTTATAGCCAGTCCCTCCGGCCAGTGAGCGGCTAACTTCACTGGTTGCGTAGTTGTTTATCTCCGTTCGCACCCAAACGCTACCGCTTATTCGTCCATATAGGTTTATTTCACGGCTATCCTGTATATCTACAGGATTAACAAGCGTTTGGGTGGCTCGCTGTCCGCGACCGCTTATTCGTCAGTCCAAATGAATGGACTGCTTATTTCGCGGCTAACCTGAATATCTGCAGGCCATTCCTCTATCCGCAACCTGAGGACGCGCACGATTCCCCGAGCTAGGGAAACTGCGCCCGTGCCGACGTTTCGTAGCCCCGTAGAGCCCGATCACGCCGACACTGTAGCGCAGCGAAACGGGGGTATGAATAATACTAGTCTTGATAAACACATGCATGCGCAGATACAAATCGTTGTAACGCGTCGCCACGCCAACAATTGGTTTTAAATAAATAATTGTTTACCAAAACTATAGGTCAAACAATAATTAATAAAAGTCAGAAATGTTATCACAAAATAATGTTTTCTAATAATTTGACACCAAAAAAATAGAAATATATCAATTTAAGCGTGCAAAGTGTGCACTAAGCTAAGTAAAGTTTAATAGGTATGATAAGTTGAATGATAGGTTAGAAACAAAAGAAGGTGAAAAAGCAGTCTATAGACTTTCAAAAGTAAGAGAAAAAAAAAAAGGTCTAAAGATTGTTACTATGTAACGTGTATTAAAAGTGTTGATAAAGGATGCTATCGATGATGTGAAAAAAAATTTTTAAAGTATTTTAAAAATTACGCAATGAGGAGTGTTTAAGAGAAACATTAGAGGATATCTCGTAGAACGAAGGACTGGTCGATTAAAGTAGTGAGAAAGAGGTAAGGAAGCTGTGGCATCAATGAAAATAAATAAAGCAAAAGGATCAAATAAAGTGGCAGTAGCTGTATGGAAAATATTAGACGGTGTTGGCATAAGGTAGTTGAAGGATTTTTTTAATAAAATCCTATTAGAAGGGAAAATGCCAAAAGAATGGAGGAGTATTATGGTGCCTACACTTAAAGATAAAGGAGACATACAGAAGTGTGTAAATTACAGAGGCATAAAGGTTATGTGTAATATTTTGAAGCTTTGGGAAAAGGTAAGATAAGAGAATAAGAAATTAGACATCGGTATGAGAAAAAACTGTTTATGTTTTTAGAGATTTGAAGAAAACGTATGATAGATTATCGAATGTTTTAAAATGGCCATTAATAAGAAAGAGTCCCAAAATAGTACATTAATATATTTGAGGCTATGTATGATGACACTTGTAGCAGAGTACAAGTCTGGGAGGAGTAACAGAAGGTTGTAGAGTAAGAGCAAGAAAGCATTAAGGTTAAACTTTAAGCCCTTACTTCTATTATGATGATTAAAATTACTAGAGAAATACAAGAAGATGTGCCGTGATGCAAGTTGTTCGCTGAAGATATAGTGTTAATAGAAGAAAATAAGGAAGATATTAATCTAAGGCTATAGGCGTGGAGATCAGCTCTTGACGGGAAGGGATTACTATGATATAAGTCTATCATAGTAATCAAAATCATTAAACTTGTAACACACAAATATCGATACGATGTTGAACATTTCAAATTTATTTTTTACTATGTTTCTACATTAATCAAATACAATTATATGATTCATTATTTGAAAACGTAGAATATTTGAATAAGGAAAAAATAAAAGGAGTCTGGAGAGACAACAGGGATGATAACTATACAATTACTATGTCATTTAAGTCAATTCTGTCTTAAAATAAAAGGGAAATATCTAAGGAGTCAATAAAAAAAATTAAGTTGTTTTGTTAATTTTTTAATAAGTTATGGTAGTTTTAAGAAAAAAAGTGAAAAAGGCAAAATTTACCAATTTTAAAAATTGTAATTTTTTTTGGAAATTTACGAAAAATGAGGGAATTTTTTTCTATTTTTAAGAGTAATGTCTTCGACTACATATGATTTGTGATCTTTGAATATATTGTTCATCAAAATCGGTTCAGTGAGTGCTGAGGAAAAGTGGCAACGACATAAAAAAAAACACATTATGGTAAAATTAATATCTTCTCAGCTTCGCATCGAAGCTAAAAAAAATACACAAAAATACATTTATGTCGCTTTAATATAATGAAAATAAATATAATGAACATACTTAATTTATTTTATACTAATTTTATAATTTTTTTTTCCTTCTTTTATTTATGAAATTTATAAACTGTAAAAAAATTTTTACAATAAGTAAATAGTTTAGAAAATATACATATATAAAATACTTAACATTGGTAGCCTGTGAGGTCGCTCCTATTGGAGTAGCCTGCTATTGAAAATTTATATTTAATTTAATTACATAATATTAACAATAATAATAATAACCAGGGATTCGGAACGGAACAAAAATATTGTTCCGGAACTTGAAATTTCGTTCCGTTCCGAGTTTGCTCCGGAACGGAACTTTTGCTAACAAACGTTCCGGTCATTTGTTCCGGAACGGAACTATTATTTAAATTCGTTCCGGCCATTTGCTCCGGAACGGAACTCTTCCTAAAAATCGTTCCGACTATTTGTTCCGGAACGGAACTATTAGTAAAATTCGTTCCGACTATTTGCTCCGGAACGGAACTATTAGTAAAAATCGTTCCGGCCATTTGCTCCGGAACGGAACTCTTCCTAAAGATCGTTCCGACTATTTGCTCCGGAACGGAACTATTAGTAAAAATCGTTCCGACTATTTGTTCCGGAACTATAATAATATTTTGCGTATGGAGTTTTTATATTTAATATGTAATCAATATAATTATTGCAACATTTATTCAAATGCTTTGCGCAAAATATTAATAATTATGCCATAAATAATTATTACTTAACGTATTTAATATGTTAAAAATAATCAGTGCAAATTATAATTTTTAACCTATTTTTTGGTCTTTAAAGTTAATTTTTTGAAAGTTTATAATGAAAAAAAAGGTTTATTTGTTACCATAACTTATAACTCAACTTCAAATTTGAAATTAAGATTATTAAATAGAAAATTGTATGTGAATTAAAAAAGTAGTATAGTATTTAAAGTGTTAATAATTTATTCATAACCATGAAAAATTTTATAGATCACGTTATATAGTTCTTTGTGTTATATAAAATCTATAATAATAATATCTAGTAATAAATTAGTATTTGGTACTTAGTCAAGTTGAAACATTGGATATAACTGAAATTGTTGGGGAATTAATTATTTGAATTTAAATTATTTTTATTATTTATTAAAAAATCAGCTACTAAAAGGACGGTTAATCCGTCCAGATGCCCTCGAATAGAATGTATGCTGTCAACTCATATTCGTGACAAGTTTACTTTCTAATGTTACAAAAAAAACAACTTCATGCAAATTTCTGATCAATAGATATTTTTATTGTATTTGCATTGTTATTTACGTGTAAAAATCATAGAGTAACTCTATGGTAAAAATGACACGGTAAAATTAAAATTTAAGTTCCATCACTCGTCAATAATAAGATTGTTTTTATAAATTCAGAAAAGCGACTGCTAAAATAAATCTAGTTATAGCAATGCAATACGTTAAAATAATTAAATAGGCTGAATATAACGCTCTCCAGTTGGACTTAAGTACAAAGATCTAAATCCGTAAGAGGCTCACCTCTATATAAAAGATACAAATTTAATTTTAGATTAATATAAAAAAATATAATAATAATTTAAATGTGATTAATAAATATTAGAGGGGTGAAAATAAATAGGAACGTTCCAAAGCATTTTTGCGAAACAATTTGTAGCTACCATTCTGTTCCGGAGCAAATGGTCGGAACGATTTTTACTAATAGTTCCGTTCCGGAACAAATGGTCGGGACGATTTTTAGGGAAAGTTCCGTTCCGGAGCAAATAGCCGGAACGATTTTTATTAATAGTTCCGTTCCGGAACAAATGGTCGGAACGATTTTTAGGAAGAGTTCCGTTACGGAGCAAATAGCCGGAACGAATTTTATTAATAGTTCCGTTCCGGAGCAAATATTGGAACGGAACAAAATTTGCTCCGTTCCGAATCCCTGATAATAACAATATATAATGGTATAGTAGTTTGTACAATAATTAGGAGTTTTAATTACGTTTAATTATCTTTTATAATATAAATACTATTTAACCCAACCGTCATATTAAAGAAGGAGGAAGCGGAACGCCTAAGACAGAGGCAGCCACGCCGCCCGGCACAGGAGGACCTTTGGCGCTGGTTTAGGCCGGTGCCTTAAGTTCTTGTTCTTGTATTTTATGACTTTGTTTGTGAGTTATTTTGCCAACCCTCCCTAACGATTCCCAATGCGGGATCCAGTTAACGGGAGGGGGCCACACCACGTTGCGAATTAGCGCTTGATTAATTTTGGGCTGATTCGCAACGTGGTGGTATGAATTATTAAGACGGCGTGGGCCGGCCTGAAGTAATGCTACACGGCAGTTCCAGGGCGGCCAACAATAATGCCGGTCGTTAAATAACAAAAAAAAAGTCCTTATAACAATTTCAATTGGTATATACAAATAACTTATTTACAATTGTTGTTTAAAGTATTAAGTATATTTTTTTGTTCAATTGTGCGTCGGGGTAATCTTCGTTAGTTTGTTATATGCAAGTATAAGTAGTTTAATAATTACGTCTTTTCGTATATTAAATCGTATTATCGTTTTTATAATTTGTTTTTTGATAATATGGCTACTATCAACGTACGCTTCCAGCTATTTTTACAATGACTTTAACGCCCGCTTAAAACATTAGCTAGTTTCTTCTTTGACTTGTTGGAGACTAACCTCTAGTGGCTTACTTTGAAGAATTTAACCCCGAGTACTGTTTCTAATATGTCTTCTCCTGGTGCAACTAATGCAACTTCAAAAAAAGTTGCTGTCCGTTATGGTGTTAGTACGAGATCTTCAAGTACTACTTCTAATGCAGATTTAATGCAAAATATTTTGTCCTTCAAAGCTGAAGTCTTCGCCTCGAATAAAGCACTTTCTTACTCGCAATCTTAGCAGTTCAATACACTTAAAGCAGAAATATTAAAAGTTTCTGAGCAAGTGAGTGAACTCAAAGCAGACAATATAATACTCAAAAGAGATATTGATTTACTTAAGCCGAAAATTAGTAGTCTTGAAGAGAACAACTCGTCTACGAACTCATCCACAATCACTAGCCAGTTTTCGCAAAACTACGTCTAGGTATTAGCCCCCCACTTAAGCTAATATGTACTAACAAAGAGGAACCGCAATCTTTGCTGTATCATATAACCAGGTTAAGGGGTCAGGTACTCAATTCCAAAATGGTTTTAATCTTGTCAAGGTTAAAACCAAATTTGAACGACAACTATTACGTGCTTGTCACAATGATGTGTTGTCTCGTACAGCTCAAGGTGAAACAAATCTACGTATATATTATGAAAATGGTGTTCCATCTGTGGTCAAATAAATTCCAAAAAACCGGTTCTGTGGAAACATATCAATCGACAACCAAAGATTCAGCAAATTTTTCAACTTTCATAGTTCAGCCTTGTACACTAGGTTTGCACGAGCATGTATATTTTTATGATAAATACCAAGTCCACTCTTTGTACTTTTATATTAGATTTCTACAATTTTAAAATTAATAAGTCTTGTCCTCGTGATTTATCTACAATTAGCTATACTACGTCAAATGATAATATGTCTAGTAATGTAAATTATAATTTAACTCATAATGTTCCGTTTGGTAAAAAACCAAAACTGTCGTGGTCTTAGGACTAAATTTTTTACTTTTAAGTGTAATCTCGCCAGCTTTTACAATGTAATTCTTGTTTTAATAGAAACCTGGCTTAATTCTGATATACAGTGGAAGCCGCTTATTAGAAACACAGATAATTGATATAATCACGTTATTGAAACAAAATGTCTCGAGACGGAACGGCCGTATATTAGAACATTGAAAATAAATCGGATTATTGAAACATCATATCGGTTATTTGAAACAATTAGGTTGACATATATACCAGTTATCAGGCGATAACCAATGCACTACGAGGCATCCCCATCAAACATAGAAATTGTAGTTTTATTATGTTAGTTTTAGTTGTAATAATGAAAATTTTATAGTTGGTGGTGTATATTTTCCTCTTAACTCTCCTATTCAATCCTATGATACTTATTCTAGCACAATTAAAAATCTAGTTTGTTCTTATAGCACCCATAGTTTTATTCTATATGATGACTTTAACTTACCTAATATTAATTGGTCTAATAATAATTTAGATATTTTCTATTCAATGGCTACCGAAAACAGCGTATTCCTGGGACTTTTGCTTTTTTAAACTTTTATGAAGTTAATAATGTTTTTAACGTTTACAATTCAATGTTAGATCATATATTTACAAATAAGAATCTCTTTAAAGTTAATATGGTGCACGATCCAATTGTTCCTGAAGATCGATATCATCATGCATTAGCTATTGATTACCCAACAATTAAAAAAATCCCGTTTTTTCATGCCATTGAATTATATTTTAATTTTACGAAGGCAGATTATACACGTATTTCAGATTTTTTCCTATCTTATAATTGGTTGGATACTTTTACTCAACTAGACGTTAATTCAGCAACATCAACTTTGTATGATGCATTTCACTTCTCTGTTCATCACTGGGTTCCACATGTTAACTATAATAAATCTAATTTTCCTAGTTGGTTTTCTAAGGATTTGATTGATATAGTGTTCCAAAAAAGAAAAGCCCACGCCATTTTTAAGGCAACATGTAATCCACTCGATTACAGAAAGTTTTCTCTACTACGTGCAAAATACAAATTTTTATCGAAAAATTGTTACAGAAAATTTATTGAACAGACTGAATCTAATTTTTGTGTTAATTCAAAAAATTTTTGGAACTTTGTTAGAAAGAGTAAATTTTAACAGTCAATTCCTAAAACAATTAATTTGAATTGGTTTACTAGTACTAATAGTATAGAAGTGTCTAATCTATTTTCTAAACATTTTTCTTCGGTATATTCCAGTGATATTGATAATACGTAGGTTTCTCCACATTTATATTATGATCTTCCAAGCAATTGTTTTTTTAATGTTAGTGATGTCGAATTAGAACTAAATAAATTGTACGGTAACAAATCAGTAGGACCAGATGGTATCTCTGGTGCATTTCTGTACGTGTTACGTTTGTCTTTATCGTATCCATTATAGCTTATTTTTCGTAAATCACTAGATGAAGGTATCTACCCATATCTATTTAAGCTTGGTGCTGTAACACTAGTACTTAAGTTTGGAGATAGTTCTAATGTTAGTAACTATAGACCTATTTCATTATCTAGCCATATAGTCAAACTTTTTGATTTATTAGTATTGCATTATATTAAACCAGCTATTAATTCGGTTTTAATTGATGAGCAACATGGATTTCGTCCTGGTCGCTCAACGACTACAAACAGTCTAGTTTTTACTAATTACATATTTGAGGCTTTTATGAATCCTCACAAGTATATGTAATTTACACAGACTTAACCAAGGCTTTTGATCGCGTTGATCATATGTTATTAATGAGAGTGCTGATAGATTCCGGTTTTGGTGAACCATTATTGTTGTGGTTTGAATCTTATCTACGAGATAATAAGCAATATGTTAAGTTACTTGGTATAAAATCAAACAATATTGATGTACCTTTTGGTGTTCCACAAGGTGGACATCTTTCTCACTTATTATTTATATTATTTATCAATGATATTAAAAGTTCACTTGTTAACTGTCGTTTCCTTCTCTTTGCTGATGACCTCAAACTATTTAAAAAAAATTATTCATTTAGGTACTGTTTATTATTACAAGACGATCTTAATTCTCTGGTAAATTGGGCTAAAAATCGTAGGTTGAAGCTGAATATTTTAAAATGTCATTCAATGTCGATTTATAGAACTCGTGATCATATTAATTACTTGTATAGAGTTAATGATAATATATTGTTATCTTCAATTATATCTGCAATATAATTACTGATTTGGGAATTGTTTTCGATCGGTAATTAAATTTTCATGCTCACCTAGACAAAATGTGTTCCCGTTTCGCTGCGCTACAGTGTCGGTGTGATCGGACTCTACGGGGCTACGAAACGTCGGCACGAGCGCAGTTTCCCTAGCTCGGGGAATCGGGCCCGTCCTCAGGTTGCGGATAGAGGAACGGCCTGCATATCTGCAGGCTAGACGCGAAATAAGCAGTCCATTAATTTGGACTGACGAATAAGCGGTCGCGGACAGTGAGCCGCCCAAACGCCGTTAATCCTGTAGATATACAGGGTAGCCGTGAAATAAGCCTTTATGGACGAATAAGCGGTAGCGTTTGGGTGAGAATGAAGATATATGGCAACGCAACCAGTGTAGTTAGCCACTCACTGGCCAGAGGGACTAGCTATGAGGGCAGCCCCCTCAGAAAATTATTTTATATGAATAATGGAAAATATGGAGAAAAAGGTTACTGCATCAGGGGTATCGGATGCCCCAGTGCCGGCGGATGATGGACTGCTTATTTCGCGTCTAGCCTGCAGATATGCAGACCGTTCCTCTATCCGCAACATGAGGACGCGCCCGATTCCCCGAGCTAGGGAAACTGCGCTCGTGCCGACGTTTCGTAGCCCCGTAGAGTCCGATCACACCGACACTGTAGCGCAGCGAAACGGGAACACATTTTGTCTAGGTGAGCATGAAAATTTAATTACCGATCGAAAANTTGTTATAAAGACTGTAAGTAACAAAATCTATATTATATTTCATAATTATATATTACATAATCAATACTAATTAGTAATTACTGTAAATAATCAGTAAATACGTATTGTGTATATGATTTGTAATTGTAGCACCCCCAAGATTTGAACTCTAGTTGCGCCACTACAGTAGAATTATTATATTTTTTCTTGCTTGTACCTAAAATACAATACAAATTATTTAATTTATTTGATTAAACAATAATTAAAATGTTTTTAACTATACATTTTTTTTTTATTTATAATTTAACAACAGCAAAATTTGTACATAAGTATAAAAAGAAATTGTACAGTATACGTGTATGAATAATACTAGTCTTGATAAACACACGCATGCACAGATACAAATCGTGGTAACGCGTCGCCACGCCAACAATGGGTTTTAAATAAATAATTGTTTACCAAAACTAGAGGTCAAACAACAATTAATAAAAGTCAGAAATGTTATCACAAAATAATGTTTTCTAATAATTTGACACCAAAAAAATAGAAATATATCAATTTAAGCGTGCAAAGTGTGCACTAAGCTAAGCAAAGTTTAATAGGTATGATAAGTTAAATGATAGGTTAGAAACAAAGGAAGGTGAAAAAGCAATCTATACCCTTTCAAAAGTAAGAGCAAAAAGGTTTAAAGATTGTCACTATGTAACGTGTATTAAAAGTGTTGATAAAGGATGCTATCCATGACGTGAAAAAAATTTTTTAAAGTATTTTAAAAATTACGCAATGAGGAGTGTTTAAGAGAGACATTAGAAGATATCTCGTAGAACGAAGGACTGGTATATTAAAGTAGTGAGAAAGAGGTAAGGAAGCTGTGGCATCAATGAAAATAAATAAAGCAAAAGGATCAAATAAAATGGCAGTAGCTGTATGGAAAATATTAGGCGGTATTCGCATAAGGTAGTTAAAGGATTTTTTTAATAAAATCCTATTAGAAGGTAAAATGCCAAAAGAATGGAAGAGTAGTATTATGGTGCCTACACTTAAAGATAAAGGAGACATACAGAAGTGTGTAAATTACAGAGGCATAAAGGTTATGTGTAATATTTTGAAGCTTTGGGAAAAGGTAAGATAAGAGAATAAGAAATTAGACATCGGTATGAAAAAAAGCTGTTTATGTTTTCAGAGATTTGAAGAGAATGTATGATAGAGTATCGAATGTTTTAAAACGGCCATTAATAAGAAAGAGTACCAAAATAGTACATTAATATATTTGAGACTATATATGATGACACTTATAGCAGAGTACAAGTCTGGTAGGAGTAACAGAAGGTTGTAGAGTAAGAGCAAAAAAGCATTAAGGTTAAACGTTAAGTCCTTTCTTCTATTATGATGATTAAAATTACTAGAGAAATACAAGAAGAGGTGCCGTGATGCATGTTGTTTGCTGACGATATAGTGTTAATAGAAGAAAATAAGGAGGATATTAATCTAAGGCTATAGGCGTGGATATCAGCTCTCGAAGGAAAAGGATTAAGAATAATTAGAGGTAAGACAGAGTAAAATTAGTATAAATTAATAAAATAATTTTATATGAATAAGAATTTTTTTCTTATAAAAACATGCTATTTTTGTGTTAAAATTTTTAACTTTAAATTGCTATAACTTTTTTAATAATGTTTGTATCAATATAATTTTTTTTTCTTAATACAATATATATACATCTTTCATTTTTAATGTAATATTTGCTAAAAGAATTACTTTCTATCGTAATGTTTTTTGTACTTAAAACTGCCATAACTATTTTAAAAATGAACGAATTAAAATCAATTTTTTTTATATTGAAGACTTAGATATTTCCCTCTTTTATAGTATAAATTCATTAATAAGCTGACCCTTAATTTGCCCACAAAGGGGGACTTAAAAGTTTTGAAAATGTTTGGGAAATACTCCGACTTCAAATATATGTTAAATTTATTAATACTTTTATATATATCATATATATAAAGCTTATGTATTACACTTAAATTAGTAAAAAAATTGATAAGTAATGGCAATTTTTAGAAAAAAAAAATGAAACAAATATCGAAATTTACCGATTTTAAAAATCGTAATATTTTGAAGGATTTCTACTATTTACGAGGAACGAGGGAAAAATTCTTAATGTTGAGAATCATTGAGAAAAATTGGTCCAGTGAGAGCTGAGAAAAAGTAGTGACAGACACAAAAAAAAAATAATAATAAATAAATAAACACACGGTAAAATTAATACCTTCTCAGTTTCGCATCAAAGCTATAAATTGTGTTGTTCAATTTTAGGATCATTATTAAACTAAATTACTTTAATTAATTTAAAATTTTAATTTTTGAAATGTTCAAATCATTGAATATTTCTTGTAAGAGAATAAAATTCAATTATTATGTTTATATAAAAAGTTGTTCGTACGTAATTAATATTTTATAATTTTATTCTTTTATTTCAAAATTTTAATTATTATATTTTTGTAGTCTTAACAAAATTATTCAAATATATTTGTTACATAATACTAAAAAATATTTGGTTGATTTAGCTTTGTGTTAATGTAATAACATAATTTTGAATACACCATTCATAGTGTAAATTCAGTTATAAAAATAGTCTTGGAGAGAATTAATTTAGTAAACTGTCAAGAACAAATTCTTTGAATTTATACATATTTTTTTTTAAATATTTTTTATTGAGAAACTTTTAAGTTAAAAATAATAATGTTAGCATTTGATTGATAGTTATTTTAAAAAAATATGTAATTATACTATAAATATAATTTTAGAATTCAAAATTACAATGGTAAAAAATTCACTCATAGTACAGAATTAATTATTTTGCGTTCTTCTTTGTTATTTTCAGCGGTATTAAGAATTATTTTATATTCTTCTACTACGTTAGTAATGAGAATGTTCATAGCTTCTATTAGTTCCTTATTTTTGTCTTTAATTTCTGTAGGAGGAAAATATTTTTTGTTAAATAAGTTTTTACTTATTACGGACACGTATGTTTCCCAATTGTTTCCTCCTATAGGTAAAGGAATAAAAGGTACTTCAACAGAATATTTTAACAATTTTTCACATTTAAAATAATTATCAATAATATTTATAATTTCACTGAAAACATGGTGTATGATTACAAAATGTGGAACAGAATTTGGTTCTTTTGGAGAATGTTTAAAGTTCTCTAAAATATTTCTGATGTTTTCTAGAACTTCATTTTCTAAATAAATAAATTTAAAATAATTACTTATAGTATATACCGTAGTACTAAATTTTTCAAAAGGTTTATAATTAATCTTTGGTCTAACTGCCATACTACCATATTGTGCCAATACATACACATATTTTAATGATCGGTACACCATGGCATTTTTATAGTAAGGATAAAACCACCTCCTTCGTTCATCTTCCGTTTCAATCATATTTTTAAGACTCAGAATTGTTTTAAATGACCAACCAATCGTATAGCGATTATTCCAATCGCTTGACCGCAAAACTTTTACTATTTCATTTTCCAAATATTCAACGTTTTCAAATAATGAATCATATAATTGTATTTGATTAATGTAGAAACATAGTAAAAAAATTATAGTAAAAAATAAATTTGAAATGTTCAACATCGTATCGATATTTGTGTGTTACAAGTTTAATGATTTTTATTACTATGATAGACTTAACATTCTGTTTAATGTAATATTTTCTAGTTTATATTTATTATTGACGCATGTATTATCAAATATAGTTTTATTTACCTAACTGAATGTGTATTTTTAATTTCAAACTATTAAATATTGAAATATACAAGAAATATTACAATTATACGTCATAAATTTGACCATATTAATATGGTAAAAAAATTGCTATTTTATGTTAGAACTATTTATACTTTTAAATGAATACCGTAATAAACAAAAACAATAGATAGAGCATGGTAGTAGGAAGGGTGGTACAATGGGAAGTAAAGGAAAGTATTGTTGGCTAGAGATATTGGGCAACGAAAATAATATAATGAAATAGAAATGGATCTCGGGGTATGTATATCTAAAAAAGCACATTTGATATATATGAGTAAAAGTGAAATTATATAGTATATCATATAATTATATTTCTCGGGTATGAGTATGAAGGTTTACAAGAATAGTGGAGAGGTCATAGAAAGGTACAGTGATTTTTTAGTAATCACTGATTCATTCTTTGTTCCTACTTTAACCATGCACTTAAAATCATATTGCCCATATGTGACTGTTTGAGCAACTCGTTATTTAAATAATAAAAATAGAGTGAACTGTATTTCTAGATTTTATTTTATTATAATAAAAATTATTTATAGTAACAATTATTACGCAGTGAAACAGTCCGGCAATGTTACCGGCGCAGCGTATAACGAGCAACTAACCACCATTATCACAAACGATAATCGTATACTAAACATAGGGGCCACCTTGAATAACTGTCTTCAAAATATAATAAATAATATACACTGTCACCAAATAGAACAAAATAAATTAAACAATCAATTGGAATATAATAGAAAGATTTAACCCACAATCAAAAGGGATACTGAAAATAATATAAATAATGTATGATAAAAATTCATTGACTAGAACATAAAAAAATAATTGCGCTTACATATTATTATTACAAAAAATTAAGAAATAGGTATTACATTAAATTTAAATTACATAATATACAATACATTTTAATCATTTTAAGTCGGACTCTTCATTATCTTGGATTGGTAATGGACATAATAATCTCACTGCTCTCTTTCTTAACCCACTTGCTGTCTTGCCTAGAAATGTTTCACTCACGCGGCCCAACTGCCATTGCAAGGGAGGCAAATTTGGATCTTTTATTAAAACCATTACGCCAATTTTTAATGTGGAACTATTCGGTTTATTCCATTTGGAACGCTCCTGAAGCTGATTTAGGTATTCCACGCTCCAACGTTTCCAAATTTGTTGCGTAATATGTTGTACTCTTTGTCACCGTGATAACAAATTACTGTTTAAATTACATATTTCGGGTTCCGGCAACGATGATAGTGAGTCACCTATTAAAAAATGGCCAGGAGTAAGGACGGATAAGTCAGAAGGATCATTAGATAATGGGGTAAGCGGTCGTGAATTTAAACAAGCCTCAATCTGCACCAACAGTGTTTAGAACTCATCATATGTTAATTTTATGGATGATTCAGTGCGATTTAAATGTTTTTTAATGCTGTGAACTGCCGCCTCCTATAATCCGCCGAAATGTGGTGCTCGTGGAGGAATAAAGTGCCATAATATTTCGTTGCTAGTCATAAATTGATGAATACGATCTTTGTGATCGTCAATCGATATTAACTGTTTTAAATCTTGAAGTTTATTGTTTGCACCTACGAAACAAGTAGCGTTATCTGAATATATGTTTTTACATAGACCACGGTGAGATATAAATCGCTTTAGAGCTGCAATAAATGCATCCGCGCTTAAATCACATACGAGCTCTAAATGCACCTTTTTGTGGCGAAACACACAAACACGCATATATATGACTTTTGAGTCGCGGAATTTCGTCTATTGTCACATTTTAACTGAAACGGACCCACATAATCTATTCCACAGTTTTCAAAACATCTACTTGGCTGGTCGACTCTGAATTTTGGTAAATTACCCATTAAAGGTGATATATTTTTTGGTCGTGCCTTGAAACATTTTACGCATTGATATATAACTTTTTGCACGCACTTTCGACCATTGAGTGGCCAGTATTTTAATCGCAACGTGGCAAGTGTAGCATGTGGCCCTGCATACATCAGTCTCTCGTGTTTGCGTAACATGATCAATTTTGAAAAATTTGTTTCATTGGGTATTATAATCGGAAATCGTTAATCAGTATCAATAATTGTCGCGTTGGTTAATCTACCACCCACGCGCACGATTCCATCGTCGTCTATGAACGGATTTAATTTATATATTTTACTGTTACCCGACACAATACATTTATTCTTTAAATCTTTAATTTCTGAAGAAAAATAAATACTTTGTAATAATTTGATTAATTATTTAATTCCTGTTGATATTTCGTCTACGCTTAACGGCCCGATAATTCTTTGGATATTATTACGTTTCGATAATGAATTATTTTTTTATCGTAATAAATATGCAACGACGCGTGATAACTTGTTCAGAGATGAATATTTATCAATATCAAACACCGGGCTTACTGTAGTAGCACACGCGATAATAGGCATAATCTTTTCTTCGTTTTTAATATCGTTTATATGTTCCAAATCTTCGGTGTGTGATATTGAACCTTTGAACTCATTATTAATTAACCATACCGGACCGTGCCACCAAAGCATGTTATTTTTTAATTCGTTTGGCGTACATTCTCGTGATAATACGTAAGCTGAATTATCGTTCGATTTCACATTTCCCCACTCCGAACGCTCAGTCAAAGTGTGTATTTCACTGACACGATTAGCAACAAATGTTTTCCACTTACTTGATTCTGCAGCTACCCAAGCTAAAGTGACAGTTGAATCCGTCCAAAAATATTATTTTGATATGTTCAGTTTAAGTACCGATATAATTACATGCATAAGACATGATAAAAGTAATGCCGCACATAACTCTAATCTTGGAATTGACACTACCTTTATCAGTGATATACGGGACTTTGCGCACACTAATTGACAGTTAACGACTCTGTCCGTCATACCTGTAGTACGTATATAGATACACACACCGTATGCTTTCGTAGATGCATCCGCAATCCATTTACTTCAATGTGTTATTCTTTATCAGACCCCACCCAACGAGATATGTTAAATAAATTGTACATTGCACAACCTTTGTAACTAGCTGGGTGGTTTCCTTGGCAGAGTGCACATGTTGGTGTTGCATCGCGTGGATTTGGACAAGCAGATGATGGGTGCCAAGCGCCGCAGCGAACGCATCGTGGTGGGTAGCCACAGTACGTTTTTGTGTGACCGTAGTTTTGGCAATTTAAACATTTTGACTAGAATGTAATTATTATTATTAAGTTACTAAATAAATGGAGTAACAATCACAACCCAATTGCAATAAAACAAATGAAGACGAAAGTGGGATGCGACAGCGTAATTATTTTTAATAACGAAACCGCCGAGGCGGCCGCCGATAAGACCGTATGCACTTACAGCTAGATTACAGCTAGAACGATGACAATTACTGGTCGATATTTTACGTTTGTTGCTGTGTACGAGACTTTAGTTGAAAGTGAAGAGTAAGTAGAGTAGTTACATAATCAAGTCACATCTTGATTAACCGGTTTAACAATAATGAACGAAAACACACGTTGTACGATAAGACAGTAACTTAGAGCGCACTGTACGCACGTGCGTATCGAACGATGGCTATCGCCGAATTGCTATAACTTTTTGAATAAAATATGTATCAACACAAATTTAAAATAAAAACAAAAATTAAATATAATTTTAATTTCCATGGTAATTATTTAGCATTCTACTCCCCAAATTTTTCATTAAATAATGTTTTTTCATAAAAATGTATAGACTAAAATTTAATTTATTTTTATAAATGTAAAATTTATGGTAAGCAAATGTTACTCTTATAGATAACTTTAATATAAAATTTAATTAAGAACCTATTATTTTTTGTTATATTAAATAAAATAGTGGTCTAAATAAAATTAACTTTTCGATAATACAATATTGTATTGTACTTTTGAGAAGTTATAATTTAAAATTTTAGATATAGGCGAGTAGGGTACACAACATAGAAGAGTAGTTATACAATGTTCGTTTTGTGGCAAAAACCACACCTTCTTCGTCAAGGAGAGTCAATTTAGCACCCTAATTGGTGATCTACCTCTTTCTATCTCCACCTAATCTTAGCGAGGTAGGTTATGGAAAGAAACTCATAAAAACTAATTTAATTCAATGTAAGGAGGAAAACACAACTTTCCACGCATATGCTCATTTCTACACCTGTCGATTAATTGTTTGTATTTAATAAATCAATTATTATGCGGAAATATAAAAATTAATTTTCTAGTGTAGGTACACGATAACCTTTAAGCATACTTATAATACGCATTAAGTCAACGTGTTTGATGTGCTGCATCTCAATACTCAAATTCCTACAGTGGTCGGCTATTTCCAAATTATCAAATTACGTAACGTGTTTACCACGTTTACTATAAGCTACCTAATGCGTTTTAAGGTTAGTGAAAAGGCCCATGTCAACTGCAGCAATTTCAGTTGATTAAGGTCCTACCCAAAAGTAATGTGTCACGGCAAACGTGCCTCGAATCACTTTACAATTATGTACACGGTTATTAAAATTTACAATTATTACATTGCACAAGATATGTTCGTTTAGTTTTTTGTGTCAGTCTTTTTTGTTTTTCTCGTATGTTTTTTCTGAATCGAATTCTTCTTCTTAAATTTTTTACTTGTTAAATTGAAACCCAAGCCCATCTTGTATGGTTATAGATAAAAACTTTTACCCATTCTTATAAATGTAATACTGATTTGGCACCTGGACCACATTTGCAACATCGCCGGTCAATGGTGTCAATGCAGATATATCGGCAAATATGAGTATGAATGAACATGATAATGGATTTTTCCAGAAGTATTTATATAAATAGCTATATAACGGCACACAAAAAAGTTGTCTGTACTTTTGACCGGACCCATCTACGGGCATGTATTTCGACCCGCTGAACCGAATTTGAAGTCCGTTTGGCCCGGTCATCCTCCAGATTTGAGTAAAATACAAAATAGGCAAAAATTTTGCGAAAAACTGCAGTCACAGCGATGAAAAAAATTTTGTGGACCCGAATGAAGAATAATTTTTATGTATGTCAATTTACTGAATCTGAATTTGAACTTTAACTAGCACGTTGAGTCGTCAAAATTTGAAAAAATAGCAAAAAAAAAAAACAAAAAATTGCAATAATTCATGAAAAATTGAAAAAGATAAAAAAAATTTTTTGATTTCAGATTGAGTATGGTTTGTATGTATTTTGTTCCACTGAATTTGAATGTGAAGTTTTCTTGACCCATTAATGTTTTAAAATTAAAAAATTCGGGAAAATTGCAGTTATAAATATGAGAAAAAATCTATTAAATACGATTTTTAATGACTTGACAAAGCAGAGATAGTAGGCCCGTAGACGTCGTCATCAAGCGACTGCATTTCTTCAGTAGTGGGAAACTTGGCTACTAGAGAGTATACCATTATAAGAAGCAATTCCCGTCTTTGTAATCAAAGTCCTGATTCATTTTATTACGTTTGTGGTGAGTTTTTCACAAGGCAAGGCATGCTTTCTCACCCTGATCAGACGCCAATACTGCGTTTTCGGTTCCCTGCATCGTAAAGTACTTATTACTTGTACCTGCCATTACGGTACACCGCTGTTAACCCAGAGACTCTGCCACATGACTCTGTTGCCAACCGTCACAACGTGGAGGTGCCCTGGTTTCTTATTTTCATTAATAGAGGTGATAAAACGTACATAATATAAAACAAAATGAATATGTAATTATAATAAAACAGGGGCGTCATTTGGGGAGGGTCAGGGTGTGCAACCGCACCCCTTTATTTTAAAAACAATCCCAATTGGCCTTCATTAATAATGCACCAATTTTTTATACATTAATTCAAATTTCAAAAACATTGTATTATAATAGTTCAATAAACAAATATTCTGATAACAATTAATTGAGTAAACAATAAATATATCATAATAAACTATTGATATTCGTATTGGACGCTAGATGTTGATGTTGATGTTCATAACTGTTTTAGCTTCAATGCCAATCTGAAAAGGTCTTAATTTTACCATCATTTTTCTTGTTTTTTTTGTGTCTGTCATTACTTTTTCTTAGCTCTCAATGGACCGATTTTTCTCAACAATACATCAAAAGATCATAACACGTATTTAGTTGAAGACATTAATTACAAAAATTGAAAAAAATTTATTCGTTCCCCGTAAATGGGGGAAATTTTCAAAAAAATTACGAATTTCAAAATCACTTATTTTCAAAATTTTTTTTTACTTAAAAATACTACTACATTTTCAAAAATGATTTTTCTCAACGATACGTCAAAATATCACAAATTCTATCTAGTTGAAAAAATTACCCACAAAAATGAAAAAAAAATCCCTTTTATCAATGCCCCTATTCCCCGTAAATGTTGGAAGTCCCAAAAAAATTACGATTTTTAAAATTGGTAAATTTCTTCACTTTTTTCCCTAAAAATTGCCATAATTATTGAAAAATGAACAAATCAAAATAATAATTTTTTATATTTAAACCTTAAATAATTCCCTTTTATTTGATAAAATATTTTTGGAAATCTAACCCTTTACCAGTCCAAAAAACAGGTTCAAAATAGTAACTTTTTGACAAAACTCAACTTCACTTTTGCAAAAGTACCGGAAATATTGTATTCTTTAAACATATATCAAATTAAAAATTATGTTATGTACTGTAAATTAAAAAAAAAAAAAAAATTGTTCTAACGACTTATCTTCTTTATGCAAATGGCTGCAGTAGTTAAGAAACATGCTATTTTGTGTATTTTAAAATACCTTATAAGGGTTTGCCATAGTAATGAGTCCAACAATTTTTATAAAAGTTAGATATATCTAACTAACATTAATATAAATCTTCTTCTACTACTTCTACTTCTTCTACTTTTTCCTCACCTTAAAAGAGGCATAGTTACTCCTTGCCGTCTGGGGGGCCGGATAGGTTATGACGGATGACGCCGTAGCCCTTCCCCACCCAGTATAGCGAAGACCTTTCCTAGAGTGGGTTCGCAGAGACCAACCACTATAACCGCTCTTTAGCCGTTATTTTAGGTGCACGGCAGAGCACCACTACGGAGACTGATCACCGCAGCCGGGATCGATTTGCGACCATCGCCCGATTAAGGGTTATGCGCGCATGACGAATCACCGCATAACCACGTGCCATTCCAGCATTGAAAAACCAAGCCCAACCGAGTCCGACACCATGAATCCGGAACGCTTAACCGACAGCGTGGGCACCCAGATTCCCCGGTTTACCAGNGCTGATCACCGCAGCCGGGATCGATTTGCGACCATCGCCCGATTAAGGGTCATGCGCGCATGACGGATCACCGCATAACCACGTGCCCTTCCAGCATTGAAAAACCAAGCCCAACCGAGTCTGACACCATGAATCCGGAACGCTTAACCGACAGCGTGGGCACCCAGATTCCCCGGTTTACCAGTGTTATATCAGCCTTTGACTGGTCGCGGCCGACGCGTACGTCTCTCTGTTGAGCCTACCGCTATACATCCATTCGGCTGTATACCTGCAGGACTGCTGAAGCCCTCAACCTGTTCAACCAGGAACCTGGAATAGGGATATGAGAACCCAGCTTTAGGGGCAAACTCTAACAGATAACAAGTTTACCCGCATCTTTCACACCATCTAGACTCACATCAGCCTTCCTCATATCGCATTCAATAACATTCCTGGATCTTTTTTTTTGGTCTATTCAAACTCATCTTTCTTCAACATTAATTTCCATAATTGTTCTTTGAAACTTTTCTACGTTTTTACTTTTTTACGTTTGTTTTTTGTTAACTTAAATTTATCAATAATACGAAAACACAACGCAAATTGTTCAAATAATAAACTTATTTTGTTTTATTTTAAAAAAGACGAATATATCTATACTAAACAACTACCTATCATATCAGTCTTACTTTAGGAACTACTTAATTTAGGTAAAGATAGAAGTATAACCCTTTGTATCACGGTTGATAACGCATTGTTACGAACATCGTTGTAAAAGGTTAAGGGGACTTTTACAAGGAGACAGTTATCTTGATCACGGTTGATAATACAGTGGTTATGATCACCGTTGAAGATTAAACTAGATTTTATAGAAAAGAATTTTAATATATAAAATTTTCATCGCGGTTGGTAACGTATTATTACAAGTACCGTTGAAAATTCTATATATTAAATATTAAGATATTAGGAAAGAAATAAAGTGACTTACTCGGTGAAGCGATGTATGCCCGTAATCTAGTCAGCAATAAATATTGCAATCACTAGCATAATACAAAAAACTATACAATGAGAAAAACGGTAATAAAGAAAAAGAAGATAATTATTCAAGCAGTGAAGGTGTACCTGATACTACCCGTTCACTACCACTTGAGTAGTGTACATTAATCGTTTACTAATCATTTATTTTTAATATTTTGTAATGAATAAATGGTCATTTTAATATCTTATTTAATTTGCGAATTTCCGTCTGGACTGATATGTAACATAAAAGGGTATAGAAACATTATTATCTATATAATTAAATAAAAAATACATTATATTATATTCTTTTGAATAAAAGTTAACAAACAGCGCTGTCCAGCGGACTTCCTTGCAACTGACAAACGGTACTAAAGCTGTAGCGTAACGCTACATCTTTCAGATTCTGATTCCTCTCTCCTCATAATATGACTATATATCATGTAAGTCTATTTTCTGTCTTGTCACTCCACTCAACCATCAAAGCATTCTCATCTCTGCTACAATCATTCTATACTCTACTTTCTTGTCAACCGCCCAACACTTTGAACCATACATCACTGGTCTCACTACAGTCTTGTAGAATTTACCTATCAGCGTCATTGGAATTCTTAACATCAGACGCTTCTCTCCACTTGAAACACCTGTATTTTCCTGTGTCTACATCCTCGTAAATACCACCGCTCTTTTGCACAACTGACCCTAAATACTTAAAACTTTCCACCTCTTCAATCACGTCCTCGTTATTGTCACTGATTTTCTCATTTCACCTACCTCGTATTCTCCTTTGTCAAACTCGTACTCTATATACTCTGTCTTACTTCTACTTATTCTTAAACCTTTTTCTTCAAGAGCTGATCTTCACACCTCTAGCCTTTGATTCATTTCCTCCCTATTTTCTCCTATTAACACTATATCGACAGCAAACAACATGCACAACGGCAACTCTCCTTGTATTTCTCTAGTAATTTTATCCATCACTATAGAAAATAAGTAAGGACTTGAAGCAGAAGTCTTCTTTTCCCTAAAACATTTCTTATACTTGTCTCACACAAAATAATGGCTCCATTGATGACTTACCAGGCATAAATCCAAACTTGTTTTGAAATACCGATGTCTCATTTGTCATTCTCTCATCTATTACTAAATATCAAGTTTTTATACTACGACTTATAATCTTTATACCTCTATAATTTCAACACTCCTGTATGACTCCTTTATCTTTAAATATCGGCACCACAATACTACACCTCTATTCATTTTGAATTTTCTCTTCTTATAAGATTCTATTCAAAAGTTCCATAAACCATCTTATGCCAAGATCGTCTAATATTTTCTATACTTCTACTGACACTTCATATAGTCCTACTTTTTCATTGATGCCACAGCCTCTCATACCTCATCCTCACTAATTAAATCTACTAGTCCCTCATTCCACATTAAATATAAATATAAACTTATTTTAATTAGTTTACCTCGTCAAAGTTAAGAATAGTGACTTTGAATTTTTAAATTAGCTTAAAAAGTTTTTTTTATCTATATATCTGTGTAATGTACGGTAGCTGCGTTATATATTTAATTGTGTTGTAAGGATTTTTCATTGTAATGAGTCAGCCAAAAAATATAAAATTTACATGAATCTAACTTAAATTACATATAAATTTATACAAAAACCTTTTTTTAATTTTTGAACACTTGAAAATTAGTAATAAAAATAGAACTTTTTTAACTTAACTTTTAAAAATGTTCTTCGGAATACTTCGTCTTTTAAATACGTATATGTTAAGGTAAAACTTATTTTATGTACTAGAAGTTCAAAAAAAAAATTTGAATTAACGACCTATTTTCTATGTTCAAATGGTAGTCATTGTAAAAAAAAAATAGAAGTTTTGGTTTTGGAATAATCCATCAATTTCTTAGAATTAGACATTATCTACAGATTTGTATCGAAGCTTTTCTTATGATAGTGATTTCAATCACTATCAGATATCCTCTATATTTGACCTAACTATGCCATGATATCACTGTACTACCATTTTTATCACGATTTTTTTGTCACGCAGTTAACAGTAATGAACTGATAAATATAAAATTCAACGATTGTTAACGATTGTGCACCAAAAAAAAAAAAAACTGAAATGACGCCCCGGTAATAAAATATTATATGATTACATTATATTTCGAATTCTACCGCTTATTATACGTTTAAGTAGCTTTTTATGTTATATGAAATCTATAATAATAATACCTAGTAATATGTGTGTATTTGGTACTTAGTTAAGTCGAAACATGGACATAATTGAAATTGTTAAGGAACTAATTATTTAAATTTTAGCTGATTGTAAATCGATTCTATTCGTCCGAGAATAGAGAAAAAAAGTTTTTTTATATCTTTTTATGCAGCTTTCTACGACAATCGCCTTTTTCAGTAATCTGTTATCTTTTAATAAGACCGATTTTGCCTTGCAAATAGTTTACATGGAGGCAAAAAAAAAAATCAAACAAATTTAAAATTATTGTCTATATTTTTGTGTCATATTGATATTATTTAGATTCTTTTATATCAGACTTTAGCAATCCTTTAGAGAAATGAGAATCTTCTATCTCCGAAAGTAAATCTTACTAAAATAATAATGAGTGTGTTTCACAAAATACACAAAATTTTGTAAAATTTAAAAATCAAAGTATACTGATTACAACACAATAGTTTGTAATTATAAATTTCAGTGTAACATTATAATACCCATTGAAGCAAGAAATAAGAGTTCACTAAATAAATTCATACTTGGTCAGTATATAATTTGTGATTGATATTACCATGAAAACATTTACATAAACAAATGTATACAGCACACTTATGTTTATGTCGACGGTAAACGGATCAAAGATAAACGGATATGGCAACCGTAAAATAAACGCCATTTTACATTTACCAAAAAATCAAAAATTGCTTTATTATACATCACTTTTCTGTCATTTCGTTAAAATTCATTTTCCAAAGAATCATTATTTATAACAAATTAAACTAGGCATGATAATCTCGTGTATCCAAAAATGTTTATCTCTGAATAAAAAAAATATAATACTTGCCAATAGGGTCAAGTGGGATAATTGTACACAATTGGGATAATAGTAAATGCAGAGGTGGCTCGTGGGTGCTGGCGGTGGGAATGCGACTTTAAATTTAATAACACTAGTCATTCATATAAAAAATTTTCAAATTAAATATAATAAAATAAAATACAATACCCATATTACTATTTTAACGGTCGCAGCAGAAAATAGAAATAAAAATAATAATAATAGCTATTATGCATAATGGCAAATAGATGTTTTTTTACAGTACCGTCGAACAAAAAGGAACTTTTCCTGTTTTTGAAGGTGATATACGTTACCGCTTACGTATAACAGTGGAAAAGGTGCGTCTTTGAAAAAATAAAAATCGTGATTGAAATTGAATTAACAAAACAACGCAAAAGCAACTTTAATAAAAAATGTTCAACATTTTTATTTCAATGAGGACTTGAAAAAATGACGACGTAAGGAAATGGTAAAGCAAAGCAGTAAACTATATTTTCTTAAGCCGTTATTAGATAAATACGGCCTAATTCAAGTTGAAGGATGTCACAACAATGCGACGTCGCTGCCGTGCAGTAAGCTAATATTCGAACACAAAATCATCATTTTTGTGCACATTGGTTCTTAGTCGCTTTTAGCAGCAGTTAAAGAACAATATTGGCCATTAGACAGACGCAAGACGGCAAGAATGACAGTTCATAAGTGTATTGTATGTTTTTAATTTAAACCATACGTATATCGGCCAATAATGGATGATTTACCAAGTAACCACGTGGAGGTATAAAATAGTGTTTTAAGCGAGTGGCGTTGATTTTGAGGGTCCGATGCTAATAAAGTATGTATGCCCTACGGCACGACCAAATATAAAAACAAGGTGACGCCTTGCATCACAACTTCAGTTTAAACACTAGAAGATGGCTGCGACACATTTACACTCTGTCATCCGACAGGTCACGCAACGGCAGGTAATGAGAATAAAAGACAAGTTCATCACTTCCCTACAGAAACCTTTCCGCTAATATAAAGCTTTTATTATTATTGTTATATTGTTTGATATATAATACTATTTTAAAAATATTAATATATCTATTTCATTACTTAACCGTTGTGTTAATTTTATTTACATAATAGTAACAATATCAAAAATTAGTGGTGATAGAAAAAATTGAATTGCAGATTGGAAATCAACGCAAAAAATTAATCAAGATAAGTATATTTTTGACTCTGATGAAAATTCCTTGTAGACCATTTATTCATAATTAACAACAAATTATTTTCTGAAAAATTTTCTATAGTATCATATTTATATAGCTGAAATAAATGGGATCCCACCTTTGCCACGAACTGATGATGCTCCGACATTTACATACTTCGACATTTGACAAAGTAGTAATTGTTACGAACATTTGGTACTCCGACCATCTGATTCATAGGTTACCAAAATTATGACGGATTTTACTCCGACATTAAATTTAAAAAATGAGATAGTAAAAACTCCGACATTATCGATAGTTTGATTATGCATCGAAAGTTATATTTCGATTGCATTGTTAGTAATAGGGCGTATTGATCGTATATGTTGCAACGTCAGGGTCACGTGGCTACAGAAACACTACATTATTAAATTAATTTTATTATTATTAATAATATTCTAAAATTTAAATTAAAATGTCCTATTCAATTAGCATTTATTTGCTCCTATAGTTATTATACAATAATATACATTTTGCTTATTATTTTCTGGTAAAATTTCTCACATTTGACATATGTTATTAATACTCCAATGATAATAGTCATTCATTAAGTAACATAAAATTAATAGTGTTTAATACAAATGTACATTTTTGAAAAAGTTTTCTCTATTGTTAGAATATATATTTATCTTTGAGAATTTTATTTTTTAATTATCCAATAATTACAAAATATTTTCATCAAATCAAAAAACTGTTAGTTAACTGTTTTTTCAGTCGATCCACAAAATTTTATCTAACAGTAACTTATTTTTTAACATCTAAGAGATCCATTTGAAAACTAATTTTTCTATAACAAATATGTGCTGTAAAAATTGTCTTGTGCAATTTTATTAGTGATTAATTCCTAAGTGTGTAATATTAAAAAATAATAACTAATATAACACATAAAATTGTTTGTACAATATAAAATCATTCTTGGGGATGTCTGGATTTTTTCCTGTGCTGCATTAGGATATCTAAGTATAAAATAACACAGTATATCCAACTTCAATGCAGTAATTGTTGAACACATTTTTTTTAGTCTTATTACTTTCTGGAAGTTTCTTCCAATAGGTTTTTATAGACTCAGAAGAGTATGATTAATTTTTCTTTCAGCAATTTTAATTGAAAATTAATTACTAAAATTATTTTTAACTTATATTAAAAAAAATTAAAATAGTATTAAACTGTGTAAGTTTTGCTACAAGTCTAATATGAGTTATGCTAAGAATTAGTAAGTTTTGGTTATATATAAGTAGAATTAATTTTTTCTTATTTAAAAATTCTGTGTGTCATCTAAAATTAAAAATATATTAACTCATCGTTAAAAAAATTTAATTTTGTGACATGAGTTTTATAATCAATGTTAAATTATAAGTAAAACCATTATAATCTCCAGTGGTGCTCAAAAAAAAGTTAAAAATATTAAGGAGTAAAAAATTATTTATTTAAAGTTCTTTTTGTTTAAAATCTAATATACATTTATTGAAATCAGTTTAATATTTCCTTGAAAAAAATATCTGAATAGCCTTTCCTTTTTTTAATAAAAATTAAATTTGTTGGACAATTTTCTCAGTAGTCCAGTGAGAAAAAAAATCTTAAATTTAATGAGGGCCTTCTGAGCCAGACCAACACTGCGAAAAGATGATTATTTTGCCAATGTTTTTATCTCGTTAGCTTAACGCGTATCCTGCAAATACAAATGTATTATTTTATAAATACAAAATGAAGTTTTTTTAAAAATTTGAATTAATTTTATATGTACTTTTTAGAATATGAAAGCATATTCCAAAAAAAATAAAAATTAATTTTCAAAATAAAATCACGTAATGTAATGTATTATGTTTTGTAAAAATGTAATTATATATATATATATGTCTTATAAAAAAAGTTGTACAGTTTCAATATTACATTATTATATTTGATTTCCATTTAATGAGAAAAAATGAATAATTGTTTGATTATCAATCATGATTATAAATTAAAATATTTAACTCTATACGTATATTTGACAAAACTTCAAATAATAATAATGCAAATGAAAAAAAACTGAACCATTATTTAATAATTGACCGCATATTTTTAATCGAGT
This sequence comes from Daktulosphaira vitifoliae, assembly GCF_025091365.1. Lineage (NCBI taxonomy): Eukaryota > Metazoa > Arthropoda > Insecta > Hemiptera > Phylloxeridae > Daktulosphaira > Daktulosphaira vitifoliae. Next base: position 45,051,185 of record NW_026099572.1, on the reverse strand, counting down.
TAGTTAAGTTTAAAACCAATTTACTTAGCAGAAGATTTTTGTAAGTTTATGATAAATCATAAACTATTGTCCACTGTTAACTTATAACTGCCTTGTGTTTACTTAATTTGACTAGAGCGTAGGAGTATTGCAACAAAATATTTGGGAACTCTAATTACATAATTTTTTACCTAATCTAAAAAAATATTTCTATACAACAAGAAATACAAATTAATTCATTTTCGGTATAGTCTATGGCAGAATTTTAGGAGACAAAGCCCCCTCAAGTCTCTCCAGATTGCGGTCAAATCCAAACTTTACTGAATTAATTTCGTTACCCACCTTTGAACAATGAAATGATATTAAATCATATTTTTGTTTGATTTCATATGAAACTAATTGTAATGACAGTTTTAGAGAATGGGATACCGAATATCTTTATAAACGCATCTGTTTAATAACGAATACTATCATCATAAAAACGTACCTCTATATTTTTTAACNATATTATCATAAAAACGTACCTCTATATTTTTTAACTAAACTAATTGAATGTTATAATATTAATGTGCTTACAATGTTATAATAAGCACTATTAAGGAGAGGTAAAAAAGATTTTACGTCTGAAAATTGGAATCGCTCTTCTTTCCCCTCCAAAAAAAAATTTAAGGGCTCACACCAGTTATGTTACCTTTATGTACCTATTTTATCAAAAGTCGGATACATTTCGGGGATCTTTATTGTAATAATTATTCGTTAATAGACAGTAATCAATTATAACGCTATTTTATTATATTAATTAATATTTATTAATTAGTGATAAGGGTTATATTTTTCCATCAGATAATATATTGCTACGATATTCATCTACTCCGAAATTTGATAATTTTTTAATCGATTTCGCGAATAATCGATATTCGGAGCTAATTTCATTCGGAGCAATCAATTAATAGTCCTATTCGGAGTATTCGTCGTCGTAGTAACATCCAAATTTTTATAACCAGGTATTCGTAGTAATTGTTGTCGGAGTAAATGTATTCGGAGGATTTTTTTACAGTGTCGGAGTAAATGAATGTCGGGGCATCATCAGTTCGTGGCAATCTCTGGAACCCGAAATAAATAATACATATACTTCATAAAAATATATCACCAAATCAGTGTTCCCCGTGGATAAGTAGAATAAAAAAAATAATACCCTTACACAAGATTCAAACACTCTCTTACGCATTCCATAAAACGCCCTCGTAAAAGAATCTATAAAATTTACCAATTAAATTCACACAAAAAATATTTTATGAATCTCACCAGAGATTTCTAAACCAGTTTTGCAGGCTATAAAAAAATTATTTTTCGCCAAAAAAGGGGCTCTCTCGGTGACGACGATTTTTCTGCTCTCTCTCTGCCACAACTACGATAGTAGATCAAAAATATATGGCAGTCATACCCCTCACACCATTCAATGGAAAGGTGGAAGAAGAGGAGTGGTGCTAACTCCTTGTAATATAACCCGATACAACTGAACGTGCACCCATCATGAAACCCAACACACAATTTGATCGCGCGACCAGGAGCGTATTTCGCCCGACGGACTGCGCTGCGTGATTCGATCGCATCCGAACTTTACATATATCGTAAAAAAGATCGCAGACTGTTGGAAACACGGTGTAGAGCGACATATGATTTACACGTTAAAAATCAATGAAAATGGGCGTAGTCGATTGTTTAACATCTTGGATGGGTGACCCATCGTAACCGTGTATCCAAAACAATTAAAAATGGCAATAATCCCTTTACAACACTGGTTAATTCCATTAACCATTGATTATAAGATAATGGTGGTTGGAGTGGTCTCATCTTGAGACGCCAAATTTAATGTTGTAGGGTCGCCAATTTTTTTTATATTGCGGAAAGAGAAAGAATTGAACCCATGTAGGCTGATAGTTATACACCTCACTATTCACTCGCACACACACTCTCTCCAACCACACACACAATTATGTGTGTAAAATATACTTATAAGCATTCGAGTTATGTGTAACGAGATTAATGACCAATTGTAAATACTGTTTAAATAATATCAATTTATAGATTGGGAGGCTATAAAAAAATTTAAAAACATATGTCTTTTTGGAAAAACTAGAGATTTATTTATTTACACATTTTAACTATATACATGTTATTTAAATAGCTGTGCATCGCAATATCGGCATTCTATTAGCCGTGGATAATTTAAAATTAAATAGTACATGCAATTTGCGTTTATACATATATTATCTCGGATCGGTTTAATAATAGAAGTATCACTATTACTTGCAGCTTCATTTACACAAGCGCATATAGTATAATCATATTCATTATTAATATTACGACACATTACTTAATTAAAATTAAAAATTAAAACATTTTTTTGCTTATTATTATATAATGATATAATGTATATATCAGGCTGTTTCCTCTCCCTAGGTTGACGAGCGTATGCTTATAAGCATTCAGGTTATGTGTAACGAGATTAATGAAATATTCGACCACTACATCGGCCCAAATGTTTATATATTGTCCGTTATGGTAGACATCTCTTAATAATGCCCTTTTTTGATATATTGTTTTACAATCACAATATTTAAAATGTAATCTCCTATTTTTACATATAAAATATATGTTAACGATAAATGAAAAATACTATTATCAATTTATTTTACTCACTTGTGGCATTTATTTCATTTTATTTTTTGTTTATGATTGAATACACTGGTTAGTTGAATAAATGATAGTTTGTATGCGTACTTTTTCAGCATAGAGCGTTACAAGTAAACAAATCATATATCTCGAGGTGTTGAGATAGGGAATTTATATTAAAAACTATACTTAATCATCTATACCTATTTATAGCTAATACTTCACTCTCTCACATGTATAACGTTATATACAATGATCTACGTCACATTCATTATTCAGTAATTATATATGAATTTTTAGGCAAATAAGCAACAAACACATCATAATAAAATTAATACCTTCTAGGAATCATGTCAAAGTTAAACATTTTTTAAAACTTGATTACATTATTAATAGTAACAGGTAGTATAACAATATTTTTTAATAGTCACATTATTTAAGAATTATTAATAAACCAATTTCTTAACATAATCACTTTATAAAAATTTAAATTCCCATATATGATTTTCATGTATGAAAATACTTTGTCTTATATTACAAGGCATATGTAATAGTATCAACAGAAAAAGAAGTGAAGATCTCATTTTCTATAAGTGAATAATTATACGTATAAACAGGTGATTATAGACATATTAAAGTGAAAATACTGTACTAGGTGGTATAGGAAAGTGTCTATTATTTGGAAATATATGTGCTGTGAAAATTTATTTAGCTCTTATATCTAACATAGTACGTAATCCCTATATATTTATTAGTCTATCTCTATCGATCATGATCGGGTTAGATTGAATCGATCAACAGAGATCAATATACTAAAGTATCTATTTGCATGTATAGTATATGTATTATACATGAATAATTTAAGTATATTATACTTATGGCGTACCATAAGTATCTACGATAATTTCTCCTAGTCATATGAAGTGATCAGAGTAGACTTATTAGCAATTGTCTTACTATATGTATATCTATACACACATTATTGAGTATGAACAGTATATACCTTACGACGTGTGTCAAAAACATTATATACTGATAATATTTAATAATTGTTCTACTATACATCTATAATATACACTCGTGTTTAAATAGAATACAACTAGATATATTATGCTATTGAGCGACGGCTAGAACAGAANATTATATTATATTATACTATACATCTATAATATACACTCGTGTTTAAATAGAATACAACTAGATATATTATGCTATTGAGCGACGGCTAGAACAGAAAGCTATGTAAACCCATTTTCATAATCCTGATAAATNAAAGCTATGTAAACCCATTTTCATAATCCTGATAAATCTCGATTATAGATATGTACACCATAATTTGCTATTTCATATGAATTCAGTTATTAAGATATTAAAGTGAAAATATTTATTCATCAGAAGCAATAATAAATAAATACAGTATTGTAACTGAATAATAGTCATAAGAATTTGATTAAATATTATGGACTATAACTATTTTCTTGGGTGTAATAACTAAAAATCAAGTTGATGGGGATGGTATTAATAAAGAAGAATGACAATGGCATCATCCGTAAAGACATCAGTAGGGTAATATTGGGAATTCTAGGCCCCCCCGCCTCACCCCTTCACCTACCCACCCTATGGTGGGTGGGCGTGGTCGGG
>NW_026099572.1:45025149-45046789 GCF_025091365.1 Daktulosphaira vitifoliae | reverse complement strand
CACGCCCCTCCCCCGACCACGCCCACCCACCATAGGGTGGGTAGGTGAAGGGGTGAGGCGGGGGGGGCTAGAATTCCCAATATTACCCTACTGACATCATAAATGAAAGTACTTTGTTTCTAGTTATTACTATTAATTGTAGTTTGTGTGTTAAAACTACTCTTACCTGATATATCCTGGCCGCAAAAATCTTGTTCTACGGAGTAGAGAGGAGAAAAAGGGATTTAGACTTATTAGATATTAAATAAGAAGAAAAATAGTTTGTTATATAAGCATATATTGTAATTAATTTAGATAATTATTCAAACATGAATTAATCTTAAGTTAAACTATTGAACTATAGTAACTATAGTAACTATGCGGTCCAACGTTATATCACAGTTACCAATATTTTTATCAAAATTAAATTTTTTACATAGTCCTACGTATTCTATAATATAAACATGATTATTATAATTAGAATATTAATAATTTGTGTGTATACCCGGGGTGTATTTAAAAGAGATATGGGCCCTCTTGAACCAGCGCTATCAATATATTTTTAGGCAATTTCTATGAAATAAGGACCTAATGTCCTTTTTTTGATCATCACTTTGTTTTTTAGCAAAAAAAATTCTATAGTATGTTTAACAAAGTAAAAAAATATAAAATATCCTCCTAAAATAATTTTTGAATACGCCTAAAAGGAATACCTCAGTAACAAACGTCAACCTATACCCAATACATTTTACTGTATTCTCTTTTTGAATTTTCCTAATTTTAATAATAACAGTTTTAATATATTTTTGTTATACTGATTGTGATGTAATATTTTTTCTGCAAAACACTTATCGTATTCGGCGTAGCCGGGTACCCCTACCGGAATCAATGGCCTACTTNACTTATCGTATTCGGCGTAGCCGGGTACCCCTACCGGAATCAATGGCCTACTTATGATGACGGCCCGAAGAGGCTTACGCGCGGAAGCGCGTAAGGCTCGTAGGGCCTTGGGTCTGGGGCGGAGCACCAGCTAGACGGAACCTAGTCCAATATTAATGAACAACCCAACAAAAAAGGAATTAATTACTGTAGTTAAGTTTGTTTTTAAACAAATAATCAATAATTATCGCAATAACATCATTAAGTGCAAATATCACTTTTTTAATATCATAACTCTTATTCTTTGGGAAGTAACCCTCGTAGTAGGAAGTAGGAAGTACATCTCGATATTAATATATAAAAAACTCAAAACATACAAAGATTTCTTTTTGCTTTTATAAACAATAATAACACATTTCCAATAACAGAAACAGCATTATTACTCAAAATTTCATTAGTACTAGTACTACTTTATTCACAAGATCATCAAATAAATGAAATACTTGATGTTATAACAAATTATGAATATCTCAGGAATTATTACATTCATATAATGTATTACATTTGTAACAAGCCCTTCAATTTTTATACACGTTTGCCATAAGAGTACTACTATATAATTTCTCAGTAAAAATTACAATACTAAATTATTAAATATCAATTTCATACTATAATTAATTGCTATAATAAATATTAATTCTAAAATTATACTCATAAATCAAATACTATTTATTGATATACTTTTAGCTAAAAAAAAGTGTTTGCATTTACAGGATAATTGTTTAAAAATCTATGGAATTGTATTGTAAATTAGATTTTAGACTTTAAATTAAAAAAAAAACTCATACAATAAAATTTTTTATTATAGATTTTTCTTTGTTAATTTCATTGGCATGAAGAAATATTTTATATTCTTTTACTACGTTAGTAATGAGAATGTTAATAGCTTCAATTATTTCCTCATTTTTGTCTTTAATTTCTGTTGGAGGATAATATTTGTTATCTATTAAGTTTTGACTTATTATAGATTCGTACGTATCCCAATTGCTTCCTCCTAAGAGTACAAGAGAACGCCCATTATTAATACGTTGTATCAATTTTTCACCTTCAAAAAAAATATCTATGATTTTTATTATTTCACTAAAAAGTGTTACTATTCCAAAATGTGGAAAGGAATTTTCTTTTTTCGGTAAATATTTGAAATTTTCTGAAATATTTCTGATGTTTTCTAGGACTTCATTTTTTAAAAGAATAAACTCAAAAAAATTACTTATAGTATATACCGCGGTACTAAATTTTGTAATAGTTTTATCATAATTTATTGGTTCTACAACCATACTACCATAATGGGCCAATACATATACATATTTCAATGATCGGTACACCATGGCATCTTTATAGTGAGGATAAAGCCACGTCATCCATACATCTTCTGTTACGTTATCATTTTTCCATGTCTGAATATCCTTATATGAAGTACCAATTGTAGAGCCATCAGTCCTGATGTTTCTCCACACTCCTTTTATCATTTCTTTTTCCAAATATTGTTCGTTTTCAAACAACAACTTATCTGATTGAATTTTATCGATGTAAAAACATTGTATAAAAATTGTAGACAAGAATAGATTTGAAATGTTCAACATTGTATTGATATTTGTGCGTGACAAGTTTAATGTTTTTGATTACTTTGATTAGACTAAAAATTTTGTAAAAAAGTTTAATGTAATATTTTATACTTTATATTTATTATTAATGCATGTATTATGAAATATAAGTTTATTTGCATAATTGAATGAATGTTTTTAGTTTCAAACTATTAAATAATTAAAAATATAAGAAATATTACATTTTATTTATCAAATTTCTAGAGTTGCCATTTTATACTTTTAACTCGACATTAAAATGATGAATACAATTAAACTTTTAAAATATGAAAAACAATTTTCATTGGAGATAATATTTAGATGTTTGGGAAATTTTTTTAATCGCTTAGATAACTAAATAATAATATATATTGAAATTTCTATGTTTCAAGGGACTCAATTGTAAAATGTGAACACCTAAAAGGAATTATTTAATTATGTTTGATATACCAAGAAAATATTATTTCGGATTTTGGTATTCATACCTTCTATCACAAGAGTGCATTGCTTGTAATCAAATTATATTAAAAATGACGCGTGTGTTATGTATTCAAAATATAACATAGATAATCTATAACTAAGCCCCTGGTTAAATTACAAACTTCACACCTTGATCAAGTTTAAATTTATTATTGACGCTATATGATTTTCGTTTTCAAAAAGAAATTTTTGAATACTTGAAAGATTTCTTACTCAGTAAATTAAATGTTATATAATTTATATATTATATTGTTAAAAGATATGGGTGCCTCAATGACTTTTACTAAGTGAAAACTGAATATTTATAATATCCTATCTAAAATAAAATGTTTTGTTAAGCTAATCTTTCCAATTAAAATTAAGAAAATTATAAAAAAATCAGATTTTTTCGAAAAAATATTTCACAAGTATTTAATATAATATTTGATTTTTAATTATTTACGCATAATAATAATAATCAAAAATACTATGAAGAATAAAATTATTTAAAATAAAATTTTCTTTTTATTACTGTAATAATAATAATAATGTTTGTTTTACTTAAACTAAAAATGTTGTAAAATAATTTAATATGTATACCAAAATCTGAAAAAATATAATATAGAAAGTTGATTAATTTTTTATTTTTATCTCTCGTAATGTTGTCTTTAAAATTCTATATTAATATTACGTCTCTTTTGGTAGAATTAAAAATATTAATTTATTCAATAATTAATTTCTCTCCTTAATAGACATTGGAGTTAACCCATTAAAAAAAATGGATATTTAAATAATTTTTTATGCTATTGACTAAACAAAAAAACTATAAGAACAAATACAAAAATAAAACTTGTGACAAAATATAAAGTAAACTACAAATTTTTACATTTGACTAAACGTTGATCTTAGAGTACGTCATGTTTACCGTGTCAATAATAAAGTTCAAATATAATGTATATATTATTTTTTAGAAAAAATTATAATATATTATCGTTTGTACATGTGTGTCACAAATTATGAATATACAAGATCAAAAAAACAGAGTTCCCTTATTTAAAATACAAAATGAATTAAATAACTAAAGGTACTTTCAAAATCGACGAAACTCTATTCAAAATTCGTACTCTCTAGGATTTGGTCCCATAGGTCTTAGCTTCAATACGAAGCTAAAAAGGTGTTGCTTTTACCATAATGTGTTTATTTTTTTTTATGTCTATTACCACTTTTTTTCAGCTCTCACCGAATCGATTTCTTTCAACAAAGATATTACCCTCAAAAATTGGAAAAATTTCCCTCGTTCCCCGTAAATGGAGGAAATCTCCAAAAAAATTACAATTTAAAAATCGGTAAATTTCGTCTTTTTTTCACTTTCTTTTTCTTAAAACTACACATTATTTTCAAAAACTTACAAATCAACATCATTTTTTTTAATAGAATCCTTAGGTATTTTGCTTTTATTTTGTATAATATTTTTGTAAATCTGACTATTTACTACTCACAAGAGAGGAATCAAACTTTTTTATAAAAGCTAACATTTTCTACTTAACTTTTGAAAATGTTCCGGAAATACTGCGTCCTTAAATCATATGTTAAATTAAAGCTTATGTTACGTACTATAAATAAAAAAAAAAAATTGTCCCGATGACTTATCTTCTACGTACAAATGGACTGCCGTAGCTTAAAACTGCTATTATTTTGTTAAAATTTTCGATTTTATATTTCAACTTTAAATTGCTATAATTTTTTGAAAAATGTATGGATCAATACAGATTTTTTTTTCTAACTACATTATATATTTACCTTTTAATATTATTAAATTTTAGATATTATTAATTTAATAATATATGTTACTAAGATGAACAAACCACTACAACATTTCTCTATCATATTGATAAATAGGTTCAATAGTAATGATATATTTATCAAATTATATGGTAAATTTATTATATAGAATAAAGTTTTACCCTGGATGAAGTATTAAATATGAATTATCTTAAATGTCGGGTAGTTCCTCGGTAGCGTAAGGAGAACATATTTGCAAAGATTTCATTTTATTTTTTTATTTTGATATGTGTATTATAAAATATTCTGCATTAATTTATTGTATTTTTTTTTTATTTAACCTTTGACTAGGTTTAGTTATATTTATAAACATAAGTTAAAAAAAAAAATTGTTTCCTTTTGTTTACATAGTTTTAATTTGGTCATAATATTTCTAAGATATTTTACATTAGTGTGTCTTTTAAATAAACAAAAAAAAAAATGTAATATATGTTTAAGATAATCATAATTTCAAAATAATTTTATTCAAAATTTAGTAGTTTTTATATAATTACTTCTCTAATTAAATTTAGTAAATAATTTTAATAGTCATATTTTATATTTAAATGAGAAATAAAATTTTACTATCCATTTTTTTTCTAATTTGTTTAAAATTTAAAAAAATAAATAAATTATCATTTAGGTTTATTATTGAAATCATAATTTTAATTTAAATGTATTGTCTGAATTGTATGTGTTGACCTAAATGTTTTCTAAAGCAACCTTTGTTTTTAATTTTTTTTGTCACAGTCAAAATAATATTATTAATAAATGATTATGTTTGTACAATTTTATAGTTTAATTATACTCTTATTTGCTAAAAATATTTCGCCCAACTACTAGAACACTTTGTAACTTAAATTTTCGCTAAATAATGTTCAACAAGTATAATACATTACTCTTGGTAGTTTATTTTCTGGATAAAAGAGTTTAACTAACAATATAATTGATGAAATAAATTAAATTATGCAGTTGATTATACTATGCTCATTCATTATTTATAACAGCAAAATGAATAATTTGTAATAATATCGAACATTACACTAATTGTTACTGCTATAATCTCTTGCCATTTAAAATAGATACCACCTAATATATTCAATAATAAACTAAAGCGTACTAAGGGGATTACTTTTTTATAAACATTTAAAAATGTACAGAATTCGCAAAATAAATAGTTATATTTTATCATTTTCTATAATATTAATGTGAATTTTGCTACTGTACTATAATAAAAAGTACCACGGATTTTGTAACAAAAAAATTTAAGAAATAAAAAGAAATGTTCTTAAAAAATTCAATCAGATTAATAGATGTCATATCTTTTGTCCATTTTAAATTATACTTAATGCTTAAAGAATGAAAAACTCTTAATTACTTAATATGTTAACTGTTCTTGATATGCTCATTATTTTTATAACATAAAAATATATCTTACATAATAAATAATACTGAAAACTAAAAAATTAAAAAAAAAAAAGTTGTGATTATTATTTAGCTTTTTAATATAATTATCGCGAGCGAATATACTATGATAATGAAATTATTTATGGTGATGATTTATATCTATACATTTTTTATTTACTCTGGATAAATTCATTACCAGTTTACATTTACCCCCTCTTGTTTATACTATATTTAAATTATTTTTTTAGAATTATCTTAATTAAACAAATCTATATGAAGTTATAATTATTAACCAAAACATAACCCATAACCAGCATCATCACACATAACATCCATTCAAAATATTCGTATTTCAATTGTATTTTATTTCTCTTTTCATTCTACACTATTATTACTTTTAAAAAATTTTCGAATATCAAATCATTAAGGTTAATCTCTATAAAAACACAGTATTTCTTTAAAAAATTAACTAATAATAAATAATCAACCATTGCGCATGCAATAAAATTTGTGTTTAGAATATCTAAATTTATTAACCTTTTTTTATGTCTTTTAGAGTTTGGCATTAACTGTTCTACCGTTTCTGCCGACGTCGAACATGTAGGTTTTGTGGTGGCTAAACGAGTTCTTTACAAGTATCAGCAAATCAATTAGTTCCTTTAAGCATACAAATTGATAAATATGACAGCTTTTCGGTAACTGTTACAATTTGACATTTAACAAAACGGGTTTGTTAAATACAAACTTCACATTTTTTTCAGTGCATGCCTTCAATAGTATTCTGCATATTAGTCGCGTATGGCATTAGGTCAATCGTAGAAAGAAGGTAAGTCAAATAACTAAAAATAAAGTTGATGGAGATGGTATTAATAAAGAAGAATGATAATGCATCATCTGTAAAGATATAATAAATAAAAGTACTTTGTTTATAGTTATTACTTGATTAGTGTAGTTAGTGTATTAAAACTACACTTACTTGACATACCTTGGCAGCAAACCACGTTCCACGGTGTAGAGAGGAGAGTAAGTAATTTAGGTTTATTAGAAGTTAAATAAGAAAAATAGTTTATTATATAAGCGTGTATTATAAGTGATTTAAATAATTATTCTAATACAAATTCATCATAAGTTAAACTACAGAACTATAGTAAGGAAGAAGATACAATATGTCACAATATGAGTAATATAAAATAGATAAAAGCTGCAAAGTAAAAGAAAGAGCAAAGTAAAAATTGTTACCAGAATTACGAATTTTATCAAATAATAAATTATATTTCAAATAATAATTTTGCTGAATTCAATATAAGTATAAATATTTTAAATAACTTAATTCAGTGTTAAATTTCTTTTTAATAATAAAAATAAATTTAAAAATAATTAGTTGGTATAATATAAACTTTTTGAAGTTAAAGTGTGGTGTTTTGATTATAATTTCATTTTGTTCTAACTATGGGGTAAAATGAAAAATTTTCTTAATTTAAACAAATATCATAAATTATTATTAAATTAATTCGTAAATATTGAATTTTGATAAATTCAATTAAGGGGTTATATATCTTTTTGTGCGGAAAAATTTCAAAAATTTTGGATTTTTTTTTTGGTATGCAGCAATAATTCTATTACATTGAAGTTTTTATTTTTTGATAGTACATTTTTCAACAAAGAAAACAAGCGTAAGATTTTGGAAAATTATCAACAATTGGAGTTGTGCCCATTTTCCTGGAATCCCTTTTTTTTCAAAGAGGCTTGCGGTGATCACGATAGCAATCCAGCAGGTCAACTGAAATTATAAATCCCATCGAATTTCATTCGGAATGGGACGTCGCTAGTGCGTGAACGACTAGTTAGATAAATATTTTGTTTTTTTTCTGCAAATGGAAACGTTTTTCATGTAAATTCGATTTTTTATCCTTAAAATATTCATTTAAAAATTTTTATTTTCAACGTACCAATTTATGGAGAATAGTTCTTCGGCAATCGCGATCACGATAAAAGCACTTTTTGAAATTCAAAATTCCGAGAAAATCGTGTTTAAAATTTCAAAACTCGTATATTTGAACATTACAACTCGCGCTTTAAAACTATCCAACTTTTCATCTATTGCTCAGATCTTTATAAAAATTCGAGAAAATGGTGATGACGAGTCGTACTTTAACATAAATCAATAAAAAATGTATGATATTTTAAGAAAAACAAAGGTATGTAACCCCTTAAACAAGATTTGCGATATAATGGTGTTCATTTTATCTCTCTAACCATGTGAAATTATGTCTTTGTTGTCATCAAATAGAGAATGAAAATTTTCTATCAAACAAACACCCAGTTCACACACAGTACACGTAACTGTCGCATATAAATATGCCTGCTTCACATTACTTTAATCAAAGCTTACATAATAACCGCATCATACTGCTGTACGATATATCAGTCACAATTGACTCCTACAACGAATTACTTGTTTCTAACAGTTCAAGCGATAATGAACACTTTTGGAAATCAGAAGAGTCATAATTGTCAAAAATAGAAGCTCTACAAGACAAAATGAGTAGATCGTCATCAGTGGTGTCACTGATCGAGTTAGGTCCTTGTTAATGTTTATCAACAAGGACGAGAGTCAAATTACAAACTCGAGTTTATTACTGGCACTCCGAATGATTTTGACGCATCAGACTATAATGCTGTACATGGCAACTTTTACTAAGTATAAAAGTATGAACGAAACTGACGAATGGAGGCCACCAACGAACAAAAAAACTTCCTACAACTCATGGTTATCGTGTTGAAACTAGTGAAATTATAGAAACCTTTCACAGGTATCTACAAATTTATGTAAAATTTATATATATGGTACACGGGTCTTTAAATTTATATATATAGAATATCTGCAAGTATTGGATATTTGTAGGGTGGATGGCTTAGGCACAGATCTTGAGTATTGGTGCCTGATGGATTAGTGGAGAAGTGTACTGAGTACTTTGCCGAAAACAAATTTCCAGCAGTACAGAGGAGTCTCCTATACGCTGACAACGGTCATCATCGCCTTCCACGACGAATACGTACACGTCGTCCATACCTACTCCCCGGCAAACTCGTCTTGTCGCTATTCCTGGCTTCAGAAGACGCCGAGACTCGACCAGCTCTAGCGATATAAACTTGGAAGACAAATTCTAATCGCTACTTTACAGCAAAAGACTATACCAATATCATGGAATATATCTGTCAATTCACACATTGTGTGCTCTAAAGTAGAAGCTTCACAGAAACCTCCTGTGGGATCTATTTATATGGACCCTCTGTGACTTCTAAATGAAAAAAAATCCGAAACTAACGACGCTACTAATCTCCCCACAGAAGAACATTTTTTTTCGATGTCATATGTGCGTAATTTTTGAACTTCGGGCAATCAATGTCGTTAAACAAACACAATTATATCGGATTTGTTGAAACTGTACACAAAGGCATTTATGGAAGGAACCACATTACGTGGCCTTGAAAATCGAGAAATTTAAAGAATTACTAGAGAGTGATACATGTACAGTAAACGTAATATTTAGAGTAGATCAAGCGATTCAAGGACCATTAGTTATACATTAGCTGGTGTTGCACTTGCTGGCGCTGGTTTTTCAAGATAATATTTCGTTTATTGAACGTAAAATACGATTGAGAAACTTATCTTGAGTGATTGAGAAAATGCTATTTCGTACAGAGTAAGGTGAGGCTTAAAATCATTGGTACGTTATCATAATACCATAATCATTGAGAAATTTTGCCATTTCAGGACGATTTTAACAGTCGATTATTTTCAGCAATAAAATGTGTCGTATCTAGAAATTATTTATTAAGACGAATCCAATTATAACGTTGTCTGCGATTATTTTATCAAAAGTAGTAAACATTATTAGAGCAGTAGCATTATTTTTATATGATATGTTCACTCCCGTTGTGTTAACATTAAGCTTTACCAAAAAATTATTTTCCGTGAGTAAAATTTAAAAAAAATAATCTATTTTTCATATGTTATTCTATAACTACATAGGTAGGCAAAACAACTCCTCGTGACTTTTCATAAAAAAATGATTACTCCAATTTTACAAAATATGAGTCAAAACAGGACGAAATGAATACAACAAAAGTTCCTTAGTATAACAAATATATATAATAAAACTCCTGTTTTAGCTTTGTTATAATTTTATTATTAGTCGGTTTTGTAATTGATTATAAAGATTTCCCAATTTATTAAAAAATTATCTCCAATGAAAATAGTTCATACTATTTTAAAAGTTTAATTATATTCATAATTATAGTACCTAATTTAAAGTGTATAAATATTTCGAACATAAAATCTAGGTAACTCTAGAAATTTGATAAAAAAAAATATAATAATTTTTATATATTTAATTATTTAATAGTTTATTCAATTTAAAAAATACTTATTCAGTTGAATAAATAAACTATATTTGATAATATACGTCAATACAAAAGAAGTATAAAAGTATGAAATATTTAATTATATTTTTTTACAATATTTTTAGTCTAATTAAAATTATTAAAAACATTAAAATTGCGAATCAAAAGTATGAATATAATGTTAAACATTTCATCTTTATATTTTTTTACAATTTTTTTACTATGTTTCTACGTTAATCATAGTCAATTATTCGAAAACATAAAATATTTGGAAAATGAATTAGTAAAAATAAATTGGTCGAGCATCTGGAATTATAATTATACATTAGGTGTTTCATTCAAGATTATTCAAAAAAGGGTAAATGAAAATCAATTGATAGATGAAGATGATAAGAGGAGATTGATTTACCCTTACTATAAAGATGCCATGGTGTACCGATCATTGAAATATTTGTATGTATTGGCTCACTACGGTAGTATGGTAGTTGCGCCGATGAATAATGATAAACTTATTGCAAAATTTAGTACTGCGGTTAATACCATAAGTGTTTTTTTTAATTTTATTCATTTAGAAAATGAAGTTCTAGAAAATATCAGATATGTGATAAAGAATTACAAAAATTTACCTAAAGAACCAAATTCTGTTCTACATATTGGAATCATACCCCATGTTTTCAGAGAATTCATAAAAATCATAAATAATTATTTCAAAGGTGAAAAAATTTTGCAGTATAATTTTAATAGATTTGACCAAGAAAAAATTTGGGATATGTTTAAATCTATAGTAAGTAAGAACTTAATTGACAACAAATATTATCCTCCATCAAAAATTAAACACAAAAATAAGGAACTAATTGAAACTATGAACATTCTAATTATTAACATAGCAGAAGAATATAAAATAAAACTTAATACTGATGAAAATAACGAAAAATAATTAATTCAGTGTTAAATTTATAAAGTTTATTTAAAAAAAAAACTTTATTAATTATTCACACAAGTTTTCCTTGACAGTTTTAGTATATTAAAAATAATTATCTCCAATTCTGTTTTTGGAATAAAATTTCCACGATGAGTGATTGATAAAAGTATGTTATTACACTAAGAAAAAATAAAAATAACAAATTTTTTTTTTTAACCAAATTATATAAAAAAATATATCAATTATTTATTTTTTTTTTTTTAAATATTATAATTGAAATGTTGAAATAAAAGAATGTAATTACAAAATGATTTTATAAAAACATTATTGTTCATATCAAATACATATGTATAAGAAATATAATAAGTATTCATAATTTAGGCTTAATACTATTTAAAATTGAAAATATTAATTTAAAACTAAAATATATAAAAATATTTAACACGAAAAACCACAAAAATTTCTAAAGAATTCCGTATGGGTAAGTCGGGTTTAAGCTTTATTATCGCTAAATACACACTGACACACTATATTTATGAGCGAATTGAGGGTACAGCATTGGGAAATCCATTATCATAGTTTAAGCAGAACTTTTCATGAGTAGGTTCAAAAAGCAATTATGGTCGTATACCAAAAAATTGAGTTAGATATCTAGGATGATATTTTTGTAGTAACAAACAAAGATTTTATTACCGATATCTGTAAATATAATGATGACTGTACGATATTTGATGTTCTTTGACAATGCTAAGAATCTGGAATTTATTACTGGTGTTCTAGATGAGTTTGAGGGATCACACTTAATATCCATTCTTTGATAATTGGGATCTTGGACCACTGCGGAATATATTATTAAACTTGTGTACACTAGTAAAATATGTCAATCGACTAGATTATAACATAATTAAGTGATAACATCACGAGGATGTTTATAAGAGAGTATTTTTTGACTGGGGTGTCGGTATGTGTTTAACTCTGATATTGGTAATATTGTTCCCAAAATACATATACACAATTCTTTAGTAATTTTTATGGACTTTTAAATTAAATATTTTCTAGTTTTAAAATAATATTTTAAATAATTTTATATAGTTTCCAAATTCCTTTGGAAAAATTTTCCCTCGTTGCCCGTAAATGGGGGAACCTCCAAAAAAATTACAAATTTAAAAATCGCTAATTTTCATAATTTTTTCAACTTTTTTTACATAAAACTGCCATAACTTTTTCAAAATTTAACAAATCAATATTTTTTTTTTTTATAGATACATAATGTCATTACCTATCATTTGGTATATTTCTTTTATAAATCTGACCCTTTACCTGCCCACAAGGAAGGATTTAAAATGACAACTATTTCACAAAAAATTAATTTTTTTAACTTGACTTTTGAAAATGTTCCGGAAAGTCTGACACTTCTATATATATCTTAAATTAAAGCTAATATAATGTACATTATAAAAAAAAAAAATGTTGGTCTTTATTTTGTCTTCACGATGGAAATGGCTACCAAATGCTATTTTTGTGTGAAAATTCTCGATTTTGTATTTTACATTTTTAATTTTATTATGCTATAACTTTTTGAAAAAAGTATGGATCAATTCAATATTTGCATGAGAAGTAGTAATTATATACATCTTTTATTCGACATACTTTATCTTAATCAGTATATAAATAAGGAAATAGCAGATCATGTAGCTTTTGGACTAATCCACCAATTTTTAAAACTAAGCACTATCTAAAGATTTGCATTGAAGCGTTTTTATGATAGTGATTTTAATCAGTGTAAGATATTATCTATACTTGACCCAACTATGCCACGTCACCACTGTGCCGCGACCCCCCTGTGCTGGGTTTTTTTTATTGAAAGTACCATATCTTTTTTAAAAATGAACAAATCGATATAAATCTTTTTTATACTGAAACTTTATATATTTTTCTTTCATTTGATTTTTTGTTGAAAATTTAATACTTAACCTGATCACTGGGGGTATTTAAAATACCTACTTTTTTTAAAAAAATTAACTTTTTCAACTTAAATTTTGAAAATTTTCCGGAAGTACTGCGTCCTTTAAACATATCAAATTAAATGAGTAAAACAATTATGAAA
The DNA here is from genome assembly GCF_025091365.1 of Daktulosphaira vitifoliae. Classification (NCBI taxonomy): domain Eukaryota; kingdom Metazoa; phylum Arthropoda; class Insecta; order Hemiptera; family Phylloxeridae; genus Daktulosphaira; species Daktulosphaira vitifoliae. Next base: position 45,033,165 of record NW_026099572.1, on the reverse strand, counting down.
TTCAACTGGATAAAGTTTAACCAGCCACTACAAAAGAGTATTAGAATTCTAGTGATTGATTTCAATAATAATTGTAAGATTCTGACTTTGACTATTAAATGTACTGCTAAACAATATTTGTTCAATATGACAACAACAAAATTTGTAATAAGTAACTTATATTATCATGTAATTGATGTGACTATTGTTGATATGTTTGTATGTGCGTTGGTGTACGCCTTTGAAATTATACGATTTATGTTACCACTAGGCTCTGCCTAGCTGGGGCTCCGCCCCATACCCAAAGCCCTACGATCCTTACGCGCCTCCGGCGCGTAAGACTCTTCGGGCCGTCATCATAAGAAGGCCACTGATTACGATAAGAGTGCTCGGCTACGCCGGCCACGATAAGTGTTTTGCAGAAAAAATATTACATCAGAATCAGTGTAACAAAAATATATTAAAAATGTTATTATTAAAATCATGAAAATTCAAAAAGAGAATATAGTAAAATGTATTGGGTATAAGGTTAACGTTTGTTAATGAGGTATTCCCTTTAGGCTTATTCAAAAATTATTTTAGGAGGGTATTTAGTATTTTTTACTTTGTTAAACATGTTATAGAATTTTTTTTGCTAAAAATCAAAGTAATGATGAAAAAAAAGGACATTAGGTCCTTATTTATTAGAAGTTGCCTAAAAAAATATTGATAGCGCTGGTTCAAGGGGGGCCCATATCTCCCTTAAATACACCCCTGGTATACACAAAAATTATTAATATTCTAATTATAATAATTGTGTTTATATTATAGAATTATTACAAAAAAATTTAGCAGGTTATTATATGTGAGTATATGTAAAAATTTAATTTTGATAAAAATATTGGTAACTGCGATTTAACGTTGGACAGCATAGTTGTCATAGATGTATTCCAATTTAAACGATAAACTAATAGAATCATATATCATATATGAGAAAAAAAAGATTATTTATAATGTACTGTTTTGATAAACATAAACTGATAAAGTAGAAACTTATATAATTATAACCGTCTTCAAATTTTATGTAACATATAAAATTTCACGATAAAATAAAGTGCTATGTGCAAATACAAAATAGTGTCCTAATAAAAATACATATTACACCATATAATTAAGGTTCAGAATAAACGTATGAGCAGAAATGAGTCAATGCGCATATTAAAACCATGCGCGTGGACGCGTACATTTGTATTATTATGTATGTGAAAGTAGCATGTTTACCGGGCGAAACGGGTGATAAAGTCTATGATGAATTAATCACTATACTTGAAGGAATTTTCTCTCCGCGTCGATTAGTAGTGAGTGAACGATTTAAATTTAATCAACGTGTTCAACGGGCAGGTGAATCTATCCAAGAATTCATCGATAATTTAAAAAATTTAGCAAACTTTTGCGAATTTGACACCTTTTTAGACGATGCGTTGGGGAATCGTCTTATTTCTGGTTTGAAGGACGAATCAATATAACGCAAATTACTTGGCGAGAAGACTATAAAGTTTGAAAAAGCATGTGAAATCTGAATTTTGACGTATCGTTGAAAGAAATCCGTTCGGTGAGAGCTGAGAAAAAGTGGTAACAGAAAAAAAAAAAAAAATAATAAAAAAAAAAAACACTTCATAGTAAAACCAATACCTTCTCAGCTTCACATCGAAACTAATAAATGAACAACTACACGGAGTAGAAGTTAAAATTGAAAATTTAAATACTAATTTTAACACAATAGATTCAACTTCTAAGTTACGATATAGTCAGCTAGAAGAACAGATTAATAAAACTAAAGGTTTTGTAAAATACGAAGCCTATACTGACTCTAGTGTACGTTTATTTAAAAAGCAAAACGCCCTAGAACAAGATCCGTATCCTCAACATACTAGATAAACAAACTAAATAATGACTACAGCAATAGCAGATTTTGAGTGTATATTGGGATCGATNGTACATCCCAGCTGGAGGTGTATGAATACGGGTATTAACGAGTATCTTATAAAAGAACTATCTGTAGTGGATACTGACACTTATGCTACACAACACTGGATATTTAAACATGCAACTCCAACAGATGAAAAAGTCGAAATGTTAACGCGTGGTTGAAAAAGCACAGACATTCAATGCAACCTCAGTACGGAGACGTAGAAATTGAAGAACTACCGAGAATTTTAAACTCGTTAAAATTTACAGACATATTTATTAAAGGGTTACAAAAAAGAGACATTTACAACAGTATATGCCACACGTAAATATCATTAACATGGAAGATATTGGCTGCTCTCGTATAACACAACTGTTCGCGCCGCAGAATAGGGCGACACTGTGGAAGGCTATCACATTTTTCATGTTGTCCTTTTGTGATAAAAGACTGATACCTTTTTTTTATGGTTATGAATCTACATGTGTCTAGAAGAAATAGGTTCTTCTGAATAAATCCTTTTATGTGGATTTGTTGTTCTAAGCCAATTGTGGGCTACTCAGATACATGTGTCTAGAAGAAATATGTTCTTCTGAATAATCCCGTTGTGTGGATTTTGTTCTCGGCCAATTGTGGTTGCTCATTTATGTCGGAATGTGTGTGCCTCACAGCAACATCATCTCAAGTAAAAATTGCTAAATTAAATAAAAGAAGTCAAACCATAAATGTGTTCCTCAGCCACTTATGTATAAGTATTTATTGATGTAAATAACTTGTTCTTTTCTATTGGCAAGTTATAATAATATATTATATCTATATCTATATTNTTTTTTTTTTTTTTATTTAATATAATTTCTACAATAAATTTTTTATAATCATTATACTAATACATTACATTTTTGTAATCTGTTTATTATTTTTACATTAGTTTATAAGGTGCAACTACAAATCTTGAGTTTCAATGTTGTCTTCATTCCTAAAAAATAATACTAAAATAATAATAGGACAATATAAAAAATAATAGGACAAGTCCATGGCTCTCTCATGAATGTTGTTTACAACCATTGCACCATATGCTGTTGCATGAGCNTTTTTATTAACATTCATCTTTCATTATAGGAAAAATAAATCATTCATTGTTGTATCAAAATTAATTATTGTTGTTCATCTCAAATGAAAAATTGTTTCTGTTCTTTTACCAGTTAAGGCCTTGTGAGCCCAGTAGCCCTTTCAACAACTGTCAACAAATACTTCTTATCCATCATGTTTATTTCATATGAATTTGAATCCAACTTATTGTAGTTTTTATAAAATGTTTATATTAAGAAATTGGTATATTAATAATTCTTAGTACTTAAAATATTGTTATATTTCACTATAATTAAATAATGTAATCAAATTGTATAATATTTTTAAAATAAAACTTATAAGTAACATATAACATGTTTGTTGTTTATTTACCCAAAAATTCATATATAATTAATTTGAGCATTATTATTGTGCTGAAAAAAAAAAGGGATAGAGTAAAGACTATTAGTACCACTATGCGTATAGGGGTATAAGACTAGGGTATAATACCTGTTAATACCACACAGGTATAGTAATGACAAGTCATTAACGTTAGTTTTTCATATAAATACCCTATACTCCGCTCTAAAAATTTAATATTTTCAATTGTATTAATTGTGCCTATACGTTGAAACACTTCAAACATTATGCAAATCAAGTCAATTTTTGTTTGTAAATGTGTTGCTGCTGAAGCATAAAATTTTGATGAAGCAGATGAACGGGAGTTATTCATTGAACAATTCGGACAGATACAACCGCGAGTCCATGATGATTGGTATTACTATGACCCATTGGAAGAAGAATATTTGCAGGCAGAAGAAGAAGATGAATATGAGGAAGAAGAAGAAGAAGAAATTGAAGACAGTATTGAGGATTCTGATGGTATGTATGTTAGCATTTAACTTTGTAAACAAACTTCTTAACAATGCTGTTTTTATTTTTAGATGATGATTTATCACCAGATCCTGAACGGATCTATTCTGATCATGATCTAGAACTCTTACCATGTAGTTGGTCATCAATGATTCCATTTAGAGATCCATTTTCGCTGCAATCATGGGAGTTGGAAATGCTTCAGAACAACGATTCTGACAGATTTATTAGACGGCTGTACAATGACGTCTATAATATAACGATGAATCGTGAACTAGCGAGTAGCGTACCTGCGTTGTATTATAGACGTCATTTGTTTAGGCCATTATCAAATTTGTTAGGTCGGCTCGCAGAACCGAACCGTCTGGGTGACTTGATCCGTGCAAATTTTTTTTGCTACACTTATGAGGAGGTTAGACTCGAAATGAATAGGTGGAGTAGAAATTTTGTATGGGCCAACTACAAAAAGTTCAACATTCGAATGGTAATGGACAGAAGAGCTGTGTCAACTCACATTTTTGTGTGTAACACAACTAATAGTCAATGTGTGGAAATGATAGAGGTAATGGACCGTCCTATTGAAACCGTCACAACACATAAAGAAGTATTCAGACATGAAAGCACTCTGCTTGAAGTATGTGACTTTAAAAGGTGTGTATACTGTCTTAAACGATTACATATTTGGTTAAATTTTAATGATGTGCAAAGTATAATACGGCGTTTTATCAAACCTGTCGACAATAACGACGATAACTACTATGTAATAATGTTGTTTGATTATTTATTTACGTTTAATGAATAATATAAATATATTTATAGATAATTTGTTTTTTTTTTTTTTTTTTTAATATAATTTCTACAATAAATTTTTTATAATCATTATACTAATACATTACATTTTTGTAATCTGTTTATTATTTTTACATTAGTTTATAAGGTGCAACTACAAATCTTGAGTTTCAATGTTGTCTTCATTCCTAAAAAATAATACTAAAATAATAATAGGACAATATAAAAAATAATAGGACAAGTCCATGGCTCTCTCATGAATGTTGTTTACAACCATTGCACCATATGCTGTTGCATGAGCTTCACTTACTGCAGGCTCCTCTTCAGCATACAAATACCGTTTTAGGTCCTCGACTGTCAAATAATTTTTCACAACGTGACCACGTATCCCTTTCGCCTTAATTTTTACTTTACCCTCCAAATCAAAACCATAAATTTTCGGTCTGAGACTAATAAACTCTAATATAGATTTCTCCGGCGCTTCGTCACTCCACAAACCAGGCACCTTCTTGTTAGCGTTTGAATAACTCGGGTGACTGCTCGGCAAACCTGAAGTGTCAAGTCTAGCCATTAGATCAGGATTTTTCTTTGCCAACGCGTAAAAGTCATCACCCACGATAAAGTACACTAATGAATCTAAACAATAAAATCATAACATAAAATAATTAAATTTTTTCGATAAAAACATTAATTAGTCTACCTGTGTCACCGTATAATAGTCTTTGAAATATTTCTTCATTACGTTGTAATGGAAATCGTATACGAGAGTTTTACTAATTTCTAAAATTGCGAAACCTACGTATACTGGTTTACAAAAATCGATAATTTTATTTTCCAATACAAACGCCGATAAATTTTCACTGTACGTTGTACAATGTTTGAAATTATGCTTTCTAATTAATTTAGCCGCTCGTTTAGGATTATTGACCAATTCCATTTGCGTTCTAAATTGTACACGTTCCATCATTTTACCTGTTAACAAACGAAATCGTATTAAAATTATGTTTATATATTTTTATTTAATTTTAAAACTTACCAAAAACAGCGTTGTTCATTAATTTAAAAAAGTCTTTTTCGAAATAATTTTTGGCTTTCTGTCTCATCTCCGTGTTAAGTTGTATATATTTTGATAGCCATGCAGACTGCTTAAATTGTAACACCTTATACACCTGTAATTTATTAATATGATATTATTATTATATTTTTAAAGTATATTTTTATGAATTACCTTTTCTACTTTTAATCCGTTCGCCATAGCCTGTTTTAAATTTAGATAATGTACGACATAGTTTTCTTTCCGATCGAAAGTAAACAACAGTTTTTTGACCCGTGAATAAGGCGGACATTTTCGTTCAGGTAGAAACGGCATTTCGTTGTGGGCATTATGTAACTCTTTCGGGTACGACACCGTCACTTCAAGGGCCATTCCTACAGGAGAATCCGCAGGTAACTCTTCCACTGTTGTCGTAACTCAAAAATAAAAAAGGGAAAGGGGGGCATTTAGGATTGAAATGAATGGGGAAATACGCGGGATCTGACTCTTCACTCGGGCGTATGGATCGAGGGTCTACCGTTGTAAAATAAAGCATGCAGGTTGAGTTCAAATAGTGTTACCTGAATATTTATGTTATCCTTAATGCCGAAGACAGGATTTATGTAATAATAATTTCAACACAAAACAAGTTGATGTCAATTATCAAATGATATAATTATTGTCACTTATTACACAAAATACACAAAAGTGATTCATATGGTAAAAGAAATAGTACATGAAACTTAAATAAAATATTTGTACACACTAATTCAAATATTGTCAATATTATATAAACGATACAGAGAAAAATGCGGAGTTTACTTATAAAACTGGATGTGTTCGTTCCGGAGTACGATCGAAACAGGCCGTGTCAGACGATCCCATGGAGTCCTTTGGTGTCCTTCCAAAGTCCCCTTCCAGACACGTACATGACCATCGGCCTTACATTTATTTAGATTCTTTGTTGCTATTTTGCTGACATTGTAGAAGGATTTTGTAAAACTACGGGGTTGTACATGTTGGGAAGGAACGGATGTGTGTGCATGGCGTGATTGTGTGAGTTGTGTGTGTATCTGCAGTCAGTGATAGAAAGTGTTGATTGTGTTTTGTAATTTATTGGTGTGTGGGTAGAAGATGAAAGAATAACAGAAAAACATTTTGTTAGGTTGTGTGAAGGGCCTATTACAACACTGTCTTTAAAATTTTTGTTTCGTCGTCCACGTCTAATCATTTAAAGCCACCACATGGCATATGTTGAGACATACTCCAACCATACAAATTATTGATATCCAAATATATAATTTCAGATTTTTGTTGTTTGATATCATAATGAGGCGTCTTTTCATTGTTGGCTATGGCATGTTTCAACACCGAAGTTGTCATTCCTCCCCGTATTCCTCTCTCAATAAAGAGTTGCGGTTCATAATCGCTCATGAGGTCTAATGAAACGCCCGTATGCAGCAGCATAGCATCAAAAAACAGACCGAGGCTCGTAAAATAATATGCCGGTTCCAATTTATATTTTAGTAGACATAACTTGCGAAAATTCGTAAAAACGTCCGCAAGTATTGTTACGTCAGTTTTCAGATACAGATCAGAGTACTCACCGAGCGTTTTACAATTAAAATGTTGCCAAACGTTTTGTGCGTGTTTGTATTCGGCATCATCAATATGCGTTTCTGACAGTTCATTATAAAAATAGGCTTTTGACGGCAATTGTTTTTCTTTAAGTACATCCCAGCTGGAGGTGTATGAATACGGGTACACGCCTTTACGGGTCACTAAATCAATGTCACCGTTCGCTGAAAACGTTTTTGCTGTTTCTCCGAATACTTTTATGTCAGTGGCGTGCAAATTTTCAGCAAGAGCCGCTAAACTAGTACCCATGAAACGAAATGTATCGTTGAACCTTAGCGAAAATTTGTTTGAAACAAACTTTGAAAAAGAAATATATTTTTCTTCTGTAACAGGTATTACACTTATTCTACTAGTATCTCTTCCAAGGGCTTTGACTAAAAAATGTCCGTCGTACGAGATGAGATTATGAAAATATACGTTAACAAACTTGGGTGTTGTTAATTTTAAATTACAATTGTTACAAAGCGTTTTTCTAAAACTACCTGAAACGAATATAAATATATATATATACAGGGTGGCCCACCACTCAATGACAACTTAAATAACTTTTGATCCAGTTAATATTTTTAGTTGATTTTTTTTTTTAATAATATTTATACGTTAGGTCTATAGCTATATCTCAATAATTAATTTTTTTACATTTTATTTAAAATTTTAAAATAATTAATATTTTTAATAAAATGTAAAAAAA
>NW_026099572.1:44975409-45024986 GCF_025091365.1 Daktulosphaira vitifoliae | reverse complement strand
TTACACAAGTCACAGCAGGTTTTCTTTATATGTTCTTCAGTTTCTTCGTGTGTCATACAAATATCAACATTCGTCTTGAGCAACTCTTCAATTTTCAACGCCACTTCAGTTACGTCATCCATGAAACGATTGACTGCTTCCCCAGGCCCACTGCTTTTATTACCTCTATATATTTTAGGCATCGTTTGAATATTAAACTGTTGTAATAATTTTGTGGGTACACTGTCGGCTGTTTTTACTATGTATCCATAGCTCATTGCAACATGTTCATGAAAAAATTTANATGGTATTAATGCCATGTTTGTAATGTATACACACTATCATCATATGTATACACAGTAATCATGAAAAGATAGCGTTTTCTTCGTTTTCTTGTNAAAATTTATGTTGCCTTTCGTATCATTGTTGGACTTGACCAACAGGCTTTCAAAATCAGCATAAATTGCAAATGGATGTTCCTGTGTTTTGCCCCATGACTCGAACTTTAATTTAGTGCCCTCTTCAGGCATTACAGGTAAAAACGGTTTGTTTTCGCCACAAATTTTTTTATGTTCTTCTAGCACCTCAACTCCATGTAGTTTATACTTTTTAGGTATATTATTAAAGCCTGTGAAACACCGTTTACAAAATATCCTTTTTGCCGTATTCTTTGTTATTTGTGATTGTACCAATCGACCAAAATCAGTATTATAAATGTAATCACTATCACCCGCGGCATTTGACACAATTAACAAATCGATATGGTCTTTACGTTCTTCAGCGCACACTTTCAGCGGATAAACTAAATATTCGGATTTATTATGTATATCTTTTAATTTTAGTCCGAAAACATTAACTGAAGTATGCGGATTATTTTTTTCGAAAATTTTTATGTCTGAAATCTGTGTTGGGAAAGATAAACCGGAGAAATTGTAAGAGTTTTCTATAGACTTATAGTTTTGTTCTACTGTATGTCTTTTACCTTCCGTAACTTTTTTCTCCAATATAGCCCATTTGAAACATTGTTGATCTATATTTTGTGGGTTTATTACAGCTCTTCTCATTTTAATGCCATGCGGCAAATCAATGTAAGAATTGCCACCTAAAGGCTGATATTTGTAAACACCCAGTAAAATACCGTCTATATTAGAAAACGAGAAATTACTACCTTTACCAGCATAATTTTCCTGTTCTTTTAATAATTTTGTGTATGAAATATCCACAGCATGATCGATATCGTCCTCGTTAATTAATTCGGCTGCCGACGTTTTAAATGACCGATTTTCGTACTTGGTTTCATTATTCGGCATAATATAAGTCGCCTCAAGTTTTAAGTTGAATTTTATCGGTCCCATTTCTTTAAGACAGTCGCGTAGTTTTTCAACTAATTCGTCTCTTGTTGCCGATAAAAACGATTGATACACGGCTAAATTTTCAATATTCTTTTTGTAAAACCATAAAATTTGACTATTTAATGATTCACCCGTTTTATGAAAACCGGTCGTCGTAATGTCGTGTAATCGTTTCACCTTTACCCGTTTACATTTAATCGTATTGTCGGTGTTACATTGTTTGCGACGTTTAGAACTAATTGCACTGGGGCCCGCCTGCATTCTCTCCGCAACATTTACATTTTCTAAAAACAAATATTCATGTATTTATTTTAGCATATAAATTTTTAATAATATATTTTCTTTACTTACCACTCGTTGACATAGCCCTCGAATCAGCATGATTTCCAATAGCAATATTATAGTCCACGCCATACTTTACGAGGTCTAAAATAATACACTTATATTAACACTCTACTAATATATTTTCTCTTTTCATATTACTAGTGACACGGTCCCGCGTCGTTCTCTATACACGGAGCCCCGCGACCCGTGACACCTTTATCAGCCGCCGCCCTACCACGTGCATATGGTAGTTTGACTGACTAACACCGCGTGCGATACGCCACGGTACAAAGTCCAGCAAGTGCCGCACGTCCTAGTGATGGCAACCTGTTATTAATTTTGATAACTGTTACAATCTGTTATTGTTACTTTCGAAATAACAGTTACTGTTATTTTCTTAGAAAATGTTATCTTTGTATAAAATTGTTATTAACAGTGATATAACTGTTATATTTGTAAAAAGTATTGTAGGCAACTTGTTATCAATTTTGATAACTGTTATTTGTTACTTTCAAAATATCAGTGATGTAATTGTTTTAAATAATAAACACTATTAGTAACAATAACAATAAACAATAATAAAATAACTATTTTAAATAAAATAAGAATTTAACTGTTAAGAGAGGAGCAACAGGTAATAATTTATCATAAAAAACTAAAAAAATAATTGTGATAACATAATAATATTACTGTAAAACCAAGGTAGATTCATTAAATGTCAGAAATTAGCGCTCCTAGTGTTGTAAATTTCAAATATGAGACTAAATACTATGCGTGAAATATTGATGACCTTGCGTAATACAAAATAACAGTAACTGTTACTATTTCTTCCGAGTAACAGCTTGTTATTGATACTCAAGCAATAACTGTTATAAATCACTGTTACTGTTATTTTTTCCCATCACTAGCACGTCCATCGACGACCCGCCGCAAATATACGTTAAGTCATCTCCGTGACATCGTATCGTTTTGATCGCTCACCGTCAACTCTACTGTGCCGAACACTCAGTTATGAACTTTTGTGCCTTTTGTATATGCTTATGAATATATATTTGTCATCTTTAGTTTTATTGTAGTCTGTTTGACATTACGCCTTCCAGGGCAATATACAGTTTTGTTCGAACACCAATAAATATTCCTACATTTTGTTTCGAACCATCAAAGTGTTGCGTTTTCTTTCCTTTCTTCACATTATAACATCCCGCGAGTGCGGCAAAATACCGACCGCAACACTAGTTTACTAAATAATCAATAATTGATTATTATAATAATACAATTATTGTAATACTCACGGTGAATTGTCTTAACATGACGCGAGAGTGTCCATTTGTCCGAAAACGTAGATGGACATAATTAACACTTAAATAGTATACCATCATGACTCTTTTGATGACATACCAGTCCAGGTTTGAATGCAAACACTTATTTACACTTGTCACAAGAAAACATTTTAAAGATGTTTAACTGTCACAGCACTATTAATTTTACTCAAGCGATAATCCGTCTTTTATGCAAACATACTCAATTATACGGAAAAATCGCATATTTTCATAGGGGGTCAACAAATCACAGATCACATATCCCCGTAAACTAACCCATTCCTTCACCACTTAAACATTTCTAACTTATAATTACTTATTAATTACAATTTAATAAGTAATTTCTAAAAAGTATTCATTTTTTCATAGCCCCCCTTCTTATGTACCCCCACATATAGATTAACCCCCCATATTTGTGATATCTACTGTCATGGGAGAGCCCTCTCCATTATACTCTTAACCTTTCATGGGAAGGGGACCCTATGCCGTTCACCATATCCTCCGCCCGTTTACATCGCCCGTCCACCTATGACAGGGTAAACCCACATCATGTGGGTGGGGGGACTATGCCTTTTATCATATCCGCCCGGCTGTTTACACCGCCCGTCTACCTATGGCAGGATAAACCCACAACAAGTGGGTTTGGGAGAGTCCTTATTCATATTTTATAGTACTATTACATATAATCTATAAATTTATTAAAATTAAAAATAATTAAATTTATGTAACTTAATACCAATGAATAAACATGTGTACTTAATAAAAAAATACAATGTATGTCCTGAACCAGCTTTTTAAATTTTAGTGGTCCCCAATATCCTATAATCAAGAAGGTTTTCTGAACACAAAGACACAATATTGAAAATATAAAATACAAACAACTTTGTTGGGAAACAATTCTGATGGGTCAATGTATTACCCTTTTGGCATCAGATTTGAACTACATATCGCCTATTACCAATTGAGTCTAATGAATGTATATGGGACGATCCCTCAAAGAAATTGCGACACGGGAAATCAGTAAATGTTTATATTCTTAGAACTTCTTTTACTTAAAACCGCCATAACTTTTTGAAAAATAGAAGAATCAAAGCAAATGTTCTTTAACACATTCATATCTATTCTAAATTAAAAATTATGTAATATACTTAATTTGGAAAAAAATTTTACCTCTGCACTTGGATTATATTATATTTATTATATTTAATACAACATAATACATATTTATCTAAAAAAAAACTGTAGTACAGTGAGATCGTGGCACAGCGTAAACGTGGTATAGTTGGGACAAGAATAGATGATATCTGACTAATTAAAATCAAAATCATAAGAAACGCTTCAATGCAAATCTGTAGGTAGGTGTATATGCTTATTAAACTTCATAAAATAAATTAATTTTAAAAAGTTGGTGGATTATACCAAAAGCAAAATTAATTCCTATTCCCTTTATTATTAATAAAGTGTTAATATTAAGATTTTGCGCCTAGCAAAGTCTATCTTTAATTTGTGGTCACACTAATTGGTCACCGGTCGTTTCTCCCATCACTGGTCAAGTTAATCTGTGGGGGTAGCGGTTATGCGCTTCAAAATCTACTCGCTTTCGCTTTTGGATTGCCAACCTGTCTACAAGTGGTCTCGTTCCGTTTTGTCAAGTTGTTTTTTGTTATTGCTCAAGTTCATTTTTGTCTCTCCAACATTGTTTTTGTCATCTTGTTGATTATTTTGTAACGGTAATACACAATAATATTGTGATTTGTAGGAAACTTTGCTTACAATAAATTTTCTCTTTAATTCTTAAATCAGTTTTAGAAACCTCGTGGTTGATTTCAAATTTCTTAGTAAAATACTGGTCTATTGGTAATATAAGTTACTTATTACAAATTTTGTTGTTGTCATATTGAACAAATATTGTTTAGTAGTACATTTAACAGTTAAAGTCAGAATCTTACAATTATTATTGAAATCAATCACTAGAATTCTAATACTCTTTTGTAGTGGCTGGTAAAACTTTATCCAGTTGAATTTCATAATTGTTTTACTCATTTACAACATGCATAATTAACTATAATTATAATTAAAATTCATTGTCGATCAGTCGTTAATCAATTTTTTCATATTTCTTGTCTATACTCACACTGGTAATCACCTAAACGTGCATTTCTCTTGTCTTTCCAGAAACTAACTAGTTTCTTAATTTAAAAATCACACTAAACCTCACAAAATTGAATATTAGTTATCAATCTCATTTATTGTTCCTTACATGACAAACTTTATTGATAAATTGATCCTATTGGTCCGTTACATGTAGTTTAGAAATATCTTACACTTTTTGAAATCGAATAAGTATTAATTACTTGATTTGTATAATTCTTTATTTTCGAAACAAGTATATTTAATTTTTAGTTGTAAAATAGCACAGATTTAGCATATTTAATTCATTATAAATTTTACTTTATACATGTTTATTTTCTTAGTAGACAAAATCAACCTTTTCACTTTTTGTCTTTAATTTAATTATATATCTAGTTGTTGTCAATAGAATAAAAATATTTACTTGTACTCATAAAAATAAATTAGTCTTGTCTTTAGTTAACTTTCTATCTAGCTTTTGTCTATTAAATTTACCCTATATGTAGTTCACTGAAAACATACAAAATATTGTGGTCATTTCACCCTTGCCAAATATTGGTTTTACTTGTAATAGTGATACAATTGTTCAATTAGAGTTTGACTTCAATCAAACGATTAAATTTAAATACTCAATTAGTCTATCGGTTAATGTAGTGTGGATACATTAAGTATTATATTAATAAAGTAACAAAGATGTCTAGTCCATTTAATTTATTTTATACAGTGACTTGTGTATCATCACTACTATTAGTTAGTAAAAAATTTTTATTCATCAATTTTAAAATTATATCTAGTCTAAATTGTAATTACAACTATTCAATGAATGTAATATATTATTTAAAAAAATTTCAACACAAAAAATAAACTCTTATAGCATTATCATTTAAACATAGTATTGTAATATTCTCGTCTGGGATATTACAAAATCAAATTTAAAAGTACCTTTGTTGACCAAAGAGTATTTACTCGAAAAAGTTCAAGATACACTTTTTTCATATCAAGAAACAGAAAAAAATCATAGAGTACCATAACAACATGAAAATGTACATTGAAATTGTAAAAAAAGAATTTTATCCCTTATACTTAACAATTTTTAATATATTTAGCTATAGTTTCAATTCCTGTTAATGATCTGTTAATATGAGTTCACATGGAAGGCTAAGGAGCCTTCACTTTACTTTACTTTACTTTGGATTAATTTTAGCCCACTAAAAATTTCATCATATATCAGCCTATTACTTTAAATAAATTATTCTACACAATACAGAACATAATATATTGTGTTAACAAATGAATTGAACAAATATATTTTTTTAGCTTAAATATTTTTTAAATATAGTATAAACTTTTAAATGCAAAAGAATAGGAAATATTTAAATATTAATCTCATGAACATGAAATTTAAACTTAAAGTTATTGATAATTTTACCTTCAATTTAGATCACTGAAAAAAGTTATGTAAATTTTTAAGCCAGAAAATTTTTTTTATATCTGACCATTGATGATTTTTTTTGCTAAATAACATTTCATTTTAAGTTAGTAGTAACAATGTAAAAAATAAAGACATACACCCTATTCTACACAGCTCAAATAATTTTTTATCTATTGCATCCATTAACATTTTATGTTCTGATGATAATCACTTTAATAATATAAATTTATTCAGTTAATAAGTTTGTTATTTACTTTATGTATATTGATTGTATTATTGTTTGATATTGTATTAATCAGTGGCGTGTCATACATGTGTGCATATGCCACGGGCCCTCGGCTTGGGGGGGCCTTTATTGCTTAACATTAAAAATATAAATAAATACAGATATTTACAAAAAAGTAAAAAAATTTGTTTTCATTTTCAAATCGTTTTTATTTTCTCATTCTGATATCAGTATATTTTTGTTATAAAATATATGGGATAGCCTAAAACACGGACCGTCCGGTCCGTGGGGCGGACGGTAAGGGGCCGCAGTTATACTGTATAATTACTAATGATGTATATACTATTGCCCACCTGCTGCGCCTTGTCCGTCTTGTCGTCCGACTTCCAGTTTGGAACTCCTGTATATTGTCAATATAATAACTACCGACGCATAAGCCATTGCCCGTCCACTGCGGCGTATTCGCCTCGCTGTCACATGACAACAACCTTCCATCCCTCTGAAATATGTTGTGCGCTCAAATAACATTAAGTGAAATTTACACATATTTATACAGGTACAGAATTAAGCGTTTAGTCTCATCTACAAATAAACGTAGTTAATTAATAACACTAATGAACCCATGTTCTCACCTGATATATACTTGAACAATTAAAAAAAAAAATGTTATACTTTTTTTAGGTCGTAATTTATTAAGAAACCATTTGTTATAATTAAGTTCTATTACATTAGATCATGCCCAAATCAAAAACAATGTTGTTAAAAATTATTATATTTTGATTTACACATATTTTAGTTAGTTTTTTTTATTAAAATACCCTATGCTTATGTGTCAATATGTGTCTTTGTTATGAGCGTTTTTATGAATACTAAAAATTGAACTGCTTACTAGCTTAAATAACGAAGAAAGTGCTTTTTTACAAAATACTCACATAAAATATTTTAAACCTGTTGTATCAATGTCAATTGGAGATACAACAAAGGATCTGCTTGTATATTGCAATATAATAATAATTACCNTACATTAGATCATGCCCAAATCAAAAACAATGTTGTTAAAAATTATTATATTTTGATTTACACATATTTTAGTTAGTTTTTTTTATTAAAATACCCTATGCTTATGTGTCAATATGTGTCTTTGTTATGAGCGTTTTTATGAATACTAAAAATTGAACTGCTTACTAGCTTAAATAACGAAGAAAGTGCTTTTTTACAAATACTCACATAAAATATTTTAAACCTGTTGTATCAATGTCAATTGGAGATACAACAAAGTTGTATCTCTAACAACACTACTTTTTATCTTTGTAAATAAACAAAACCTTTGTGTCTTAACGTTTACCAGCACAAATAAATTCTGTATATTGTCAATATAATAACTACTAATGTATATACTATTGCCAGTCTGCTGCGCCTTGTCCGTCTTCTCGTCCGTCTTGTCGTCCGACTTCCAGTTTGGAACTCCTATATATTGTCAATATAATAACTACCGATGTACATACTATTGCCCGCCTGCTGCGCCTTGTCCGTCTTGTCGTCCTACTTCCATTTAGGATCTGCTTGTATATTGCAATATAATAATAACACTGACGCATAAGCCATTGCCCGTCCGCTAAGGCGTGTTCGCGTCGCTGTCGCATGACAACGACCGTCCAACCACCACTAAATACAAATTGGAGCAACACGGTAAAGTGTACAATTATTGGCACCTTAAGGACATTACTTAGGTTTTAAATAGTTTATTTATTTAGTTACACAAGTTAAATTTTACTCACTGTTAATTGATATATAAAATATGATATATATAATTATATATAATAAAATACGGTAGCTATATAATAATTACTACCGATGTATATACTAATGACCGTCTGCTGCGCCTCGTCCGTCTTGTCGTCCGACTTCCAGTTTGGAACTCCTGTATATTGTCAATATAATAACTACCGATGTATATATTATTGCCCGCCTGCTGCGCCTTGTCCGTCTTCTCGTCCGTCTTGTCGTCCGACTTCCAGTTTGGAACTCCTATATATTGTCAATATAATAACTACCGATGTACATACTATTGCCCGCCTGCTACGCCTTGTCCGTCTTGTTGTCCGTCTTGTCGTTCGACTTCCATTTAGGATCTGCTTGTATATTGCAATATAATAATAATTACCGATGTATATACTATTGCCAGGCCGCTGCGCCTTGTCCGTCTTCTCGTCCGACTTCCATTTTGAAACTGCTTGTATATTGCAATATAATAATAATTACCGACGCATAAGCCACTATCCGTCCGCTGCAGCGTGTTTGCATTGCCGTCCGATCTTCTCTAAATTTCTATTTGGAGCTACCTGTGAGACAAATTCTTTCCGCTACTTTACTACCCGTCTAGTAATATTTACTGTATGTTTTCCCCACTAAGACTGTTGCATCTCTGTCTACAGATATAAGATCTAATAATTATGTAACAGTTATAGAAAACATAACGATGTTAAATAAAATGTTTTACTTCCTGCTTTAAAGACAATATACTATATTACACTCCCATATGTTGAAATACAAATATGCCGTTATGTTAAAAAATAAATAAAGTCCACTATCAAAGGATGATCTGTAGGAATAAAAANTATCAAAGGATGATTTGTAGGAATAAAATTTTTTTGATATTTTAATAGTGTAGTAAACATTAAAATATGACTATTTTTATTAAAGATAGTAAACCGAACATATTATTCATTAATAATTATTAATTATAATTTTATTTATATTGACTTTGAATCGTATATTGTTTTTATTATTAATAAACACGTTTACTTATTTACAATATTATTAACACCAATATATATTGGTACATTTTATATAGATAATTGTTTTATTTTTAATTTGTTTTACTTATCATAAAAGGAAAGAAATTGATTGGATAGATTTGTGAAGATTTACTTTTGTGCATTAAAAATTATTGTTCATATTTGAAACTCAAAGTTATTTTATTATTATTATTTGTATACAGGGTGATCGGTTTATCATGAACCACTCGATTACTCGCAAAATAAATACAATATTGCAAAACAAAATTTAATTCCTTGATTTATCAGCTAATAATTACTTTTAAAAATCATCCCTTATAACTTGGAGGGGCTTAAACTTTATTTTTTGTTAATGGCAACATACATATTTAACTAGCCTATAAAATTGAAAATATTTTTATACATTATGTATATTACATTAACAACAGCCAGAAAGTTAACGAAACAGTAATCGTTCATTATATGGGTTCTACGGAAAATATTGTACCTTCTACGCACGGAAACAGACGAGCGCATATTCACATAAAGCACACTCGTACAGCTCCCTCGTAGTTAAAGGGCCAACGTGAACTGTCTTATGAACCGTCAGGCAACGTTTACAAAAAACTCGTTTGTTCCGGCGATATACATCCTATTCTCGAGGCCGTGTATCATCTGAGAGACGAAAAATACGTGAAAAACACATCGGAAAACTATGTTAAAAAGACGAAAGCCAACAGTCGAGCGTATACGTCATTGGGCACATTCGTACAACTCCTTGATAAGAATAGGACAACCTTAAGTATCTAGTCATCCGTCAGGCAATATTTATTAAAAATTCGTTTGTTCCGGCAACATACATACGAGTCTCGAGGCCGTAATCACCTGAGAAACGAAAAACATGTAAAAAACATTTCGGAATTCTTTCAAAATTTTCAAATAATATTTCACGGTGCTGTTTTTGTAATATTAGTTATATTTATATATTTATTTAATATATTAATTATTTAATTACTCGGCTTCGCCTAGCTGGGGCCCTACGAACCTCACGCGCCTTTGGCATGTAAGCCTCTTTAAGTTTATCCTCGTAAGTAAGCCACTGATTCCGTTAGGAATACCCAGGGCACGATAAGTATTTTGCTGGAAAATATTACATTAGAATCATTGTAACAAAAATATATTAAAAATTTAATTATTAAAATCAAGAAAATTCAAAAGGAGAATATAGTAAAATGTATTGGGTATATATCATTTTCTTTGTTATATATTAGAGTATAACGTCTATTAAATATATTGTTGATAAATTTATTTTTTATTGGTGTCATTTACGTAAAACTCTGAATTTTTTCTGATATTTTGAAAAAAAATGATAAAAAATCAGTGGTAAATTCCTATATAACAAACGAGAAAAAAAATAGATCAAAAATTGTTTAAGACAAAAGTTATAGGTAATTTAATATTGTTTAATGTTATGTAAAAAAATTGAAAATCGGTTGAACGCAATTAAATATATTTAGAAAATAATGAAAACACTTTTTTGTGGCACACGAAAAACGCTAATTTTGCAATAACTCAAAAACTGTTATATTTTTTTGTATTTTGGACTACATTTTCGGACTCAGCGGAAGATTTTACATACAAAATGACTATCATATGTCATAGGTCAGAAAATTTTTTTTATTTGTAATTTAGTATTATTAATACTATATTATTTTTATAATGAATGTACAAACTTATATACTTGTAACCGTGATGAAATTTATATATAACATATAAATTTCTTTGATAAAATATACAAAATATAGTGCTATGCATAAATGAAAAATAGTATCCTAATATAAACTCTGCGTCGATAAAAAATTTCAAAGCGAAAAAAGTACAAATGAACAGTAAGCTAATTATAAAAAAAAGTTCAAAAAAAAGTTATATATAACAATAAACATGATTAAATATATCAACAAATTTGTATTATAAACATATATTAAAAAATCACGCGTATTCATTTTAAATCCGTGATGCAAGAAATCAACTGCAAGTGACATTAAAAAAAAAAAAAAATGACAATCTTGTTATATTTTGGAGATTTTTATGGCCTATACAACAACAAAGAAGTGTTATCATTATACTATTATTACTGCTGAAGCGTGGGAAATGCGTACTATTTAGAACTTCTCTCAATTGTTGGCAAATCGAATGTATAAGCTAAATAAATGCTACATTTTTACTAGTTTACGTTTTTTAAAACATTTTTTATGACTTTTATGAAGACTATTTTCAATTAGTGGATCAGTTCTTCATTTTTTTCCTAATATTGTCGACACGCAGAATTTTAAAGGTGAGTCAAATCAATTAAAATATTCGTTCTATTAATGTATAAGAGTATTGCTCCAGTGAAAAGTTTTAATTAATTTACATTATACAATTTTTCGTATTAATCATCGCAAAATGACTATACCCACATAGCAATTAAATATTTCTAAAATATTAAAAAATAGATATTTTGACAATATTTTGCAAGTTATTTTATAAATATATTAAAAAAATGCAAAAAGTCAACGCGATTCGCGGGATTCGGAACCTTGAACTTCGAATGCTGGAGGCACACGCGTTACATACTGACCTATAGGTTACTACGACAATGGAATGATAAAAAAAGCTATTTAAGGTAGTTCAAATTTTAAACGATTTAAGTTATATTAAATATTCAAATGTCTTTTACTATTAAGTTAAAAACTCAAACATTTTATTAAATTCAAAAAATAAACAAAGTTTATACCCTTACTAGGTATAAGGGATAAACTTAAAAAGTATTACATAGTTAATAATTCAAAAATAATGAACTAAAGTTCAAAATTAACTGAAGATAATAAAAAAAAAAAATGTTTAATGTATATAATTATTATTATTCTGTAAGTAATTTAGTGGGTTATAATAAAAAAATCATTCTGTATATATTTAATATTTAAAAAATTATATTGATAATATATTCCACAAATATTTTGAGTTAAATATTTTATATTTATTCTAATTAATATATTTTCATAATATTTATAAGCAAATATTTAAAAAGATATTTTTTAAGCACATTGTAGAATTTTTTTTAGTGTAATATTCTGTATTTATTCTTTTTCAATATATTCTCAAAATATACATAAATTAATATTTAAAAATTTATTTTGTGAGCATATTGTAGAAATATTTCAATAGAATATATATTTTATTATATATATGAGATATTGTTACAATATTTTGTAAGAATATTTTGACAATATTAATACATAAAAATTACTATGTGGGTATTAGGAGCAATATTATAATTACTGTCTTTTTAACGATTTACCATCGTATCAGCTAATGTTTGAATTATTTCAGTGCATTAAAAAAACACATCAATTATGAGTTCATTGATCAGAAGTTCTCTGCAGCCCACACAAAAATATGTCGTGAAGCCTGGCGAAATATTTAGTCTAGGTGACCATGTCAACGTTTCTCCTTCGGACGCTTTACACTACATTAAAAATAGCTCCTTGTCAGATACAATGAGGGTCTCTCAACTCGTATCTGCCGTTAACAGAGTATATATTGTTATTATGGACGCTTCACGTTTCACCCTCCATGACGGTAAACAATGGACACAAATCGGTACTAGAAAATTCAAGGTGACAAAAGACAACGAGGTCTCATGTAGGTATTATACAAATAATGAATTACGGAAAAAAGTTTTCACCCGTTTGACAGGTGAAAAAAATAAGAACTATGCATTAATTCATTATGTATTAAAAAAAAGCAAGGATTCCATATCATATAGTCGCAATAGCGAAAATGCAATAGAAACTAATGATAATATTTCCATCGGAAAAACGAATGTGAAAACTAATCCTAAAATAATGACTAACTTGGGTGTTTTTTCATTTGGCTCTATTGAAAATACGATTCCATCGGTTACGTGCGTGTCTCGTGATAACGAGGATACACACGTGAATAAGGAAATAATACCCGGAAAACCATACTCGTATTTCGAAAGTTTTTTACCGTGGCAAAAGTCTTACGAAATTCTTAATGATTTATCAGGTGGTTATATTTCATCAACCCCGCCTGTTAACCCGAAACCCGGCGAAATATACGTATATATAAACAAAACCAAGCCAGAAGATTGGAAGTGTGACCAAATTTCCTGGAACGACAATGGCCACAGAAAGTTTCCATCCCACGCACCTCTTATATATAAAATCAGCTACACGTGCAGAGACAGTGAAGATTTTAAACGTTATGCCTTTTACATTTATGACAGCCACAAAGGTCAGAAAGTCAATGGAACAGTAATCGTTCATTATATGGGTTCTACGGAAAACATTGTACCTTCTACGCACGGAAACAGACGAGCGCATATCCACATAAAGCACATTCGTACAGCTCCCTCGCAGTTAATGGGCCAACGTGAACTATCTCATCAACCGTCAGGCAACGTTTACAAAAAACTCGTTTGTTCCGACGACATACATCCTATTCTCGAGGCCGTGTATCATCTGAGAGACGAAAAATACGTGAAAAACACATCGGAAAATTATGTTAAAAAGACGAAAGCCAGCCAGGACGACATTATTGGCGTTTATACGTTGGCTTTCGAATTGAACAATTTCATCAGAGAAATTAAATTATTTCCTAATTTTTATATCGTCTTAGCGTCAACCGGCTGCTTGGAACAGTTTTCAAATGCCACCAAGTACAAAGGATGCTTTTTAACATACGACACCACTTTTGGCCGCGGTGACTTTTACTTGTCAGTTTTGTCATATGTAGACACTATATTTGAAAACAGAGTTGGCGGTCGACCAACAATACCTATATTATACCTCATGCATCACCAAAAGGTCAAAGAGGTCCATTCGAATTTTTTTGGCCGCGCCAAAAAAATTTGCCCACAATTGGAGAGGGTACCAATAGTAACTGACCGAGAGAAAGGTATCATTCACGCCATTAAATATCAGCTACCAGACAACAAATATTTTTTTTGTTGGAACCACGTTGTGAGGGATGTGGAGTACTGGCTGAAGGGACGGCACGTTGATACTGATAACATATCTCTGTATAAGAGACACGTTAAAGTTTTGCTAGAGGCGGAAACTTTGGCAAAGTACAAGAGTCTGCTCGAGGAAATGCGGCAGCAGTGGAGTACGTCTTTCGTCGAATATTTCGACAAAGACATAAAATGGGCTATTGAAGCGTCGGGCCAATGGATTTTATCGGAAAATGGCATAAGAGATGGAAGCTCCGACGAATGGGGCGTTACAATTAATAACGCCGAAAGTTTGAATGCGGTGTTGTCGCGAGTGACGGAACGGAGAGAAATGTCGATGCAAACATTTGTTATGTGCCTTTATCACTTGGACGTGTACTTCTTAAACGAGTTACTTAGAGGCTACTGTGATCTAGGCAACTACAAATTGCTAATTCTTAAATTGAAAAGGAATGCTTCAGACATTACTTTTCCAAAAATGTTATTCAGTCCGGAACAATTACCTTTTTGTCTACAACAAGTCAGCTATCCGACACTACCGGAAATCAGAGAGCATAAAGAGTTCACACACATTGCTGTAGCACAAACTCTGATAGCTGAAAATAAGGTGGAACACGTACCGAAACAAAAATTATTTGTAGTCTCCAGTTTAGACGGCAAACAATCGGCTCACGTGGTTTATATGCACCCAAAAGAAAAGTGTACGTGCGCAGTGCATGGAACCTGCGTTCATAAGACGGCTGTTCGTCTTTCTCTGGGCATGGACACAAAGAAAACGACTTTGACCAAACTACGGGAAATCGGAAGACGTTACAGACCAAAGGCTGGCAAAAAGAATCCGACACGCGTAACTGCAGTCATCCCAGCTAATGACTCGAATTTAGCAGCGAAAGGCGACATGACCGAGTCATATCTGATACCTACAATTGACAAAGGAGGCCATGTGAAAAACCAATTTTATAGTGCAGAGTGTTTTACGGTTGAAGGTAGTCGTATTGTTCTTGATGCAAAGGCGTCGTTGATGAAGAAAACCGTTGACGAAAACATTTGGACGTCGACTCCTAGTAAAGTGAACGCAACAAAGAGGTACCACGAAACGTCCTCATCTGATGTAAGTGCATCCAAACATTAATTTAATAATAATTGCATACATTTTCTTGACCATTATTCTCGATTTAATTGTTGTTTTATGATAGTACTCTCCATTCAGCTTTAGTTTTGATAACCGCCAAAAAAATATATCGTGTAACGAGTTAGTCTGTAGTTAAAATAATTACAATTTTAAAACAATTTGCAATATTTTTATCTTTTTATATTTTATTAAACCTTTTTATCAAAGCTTATTAAATGTTTTATTTAAATCATTAAAATTAACTCAATTGAAAAAAATTAACGAGTTAATTTATTAATTTATTTAGGTACACGCCTAGTAAGAAATAGAGTATAGGTATATAGTAATTTATTTATAAATTGCACATAAAAAAGAAATTAGACACTAATATATATAATAGTAATAATAATAATAATAGATAATATGTAATGAATAATCAAAACATATATATATAAATATAAATTATTTATACGTTTTAAGAAAGAACTTTATCCTGGGTAAGGAGTCATGAAAAAAGTGTAATTTATTGCTAACTGAATTGCAATTCATGGGCATACGGTTACCGGTAAATTAAAAGTAAGTAAAAATTACTACAATTTTCCTTGTGCAAAGGAATGTAGAATAGTGAACTTTTACGCAAGATAACAGTAGGAACATGTAATGGAATAGTACTCAATATTTCAGGGCAATCAATAGTGTTATTAATAGTTAAAGCTAATTCATTATTTTTTTTAATGAAAAAAGTTAAAAATAAATTTGATAAAATCTTATTAAAATAATGAGTTCAGTTAAGTCAATAAAAGTAATAGAAGTAAAATTCATATGATAATTTTTAGACATAATATTACACTTTTTCATCTTCCAAAAAAATTATACATTTTTTAATTTAAACTAGTGAAAATTATGTCATGTGATCGTCTTCATGACACAACCGCGTATTTCGATCATTCGAATTTTTTTTCCGAGATAGAAATATATGTTTACAACGTGATACATTTTAAAAGTTTTTGGGAATAAATAATCTCTATCATTTATATTATTATTAAATTTATCAATAATTGATTATATTATATTAATAATTATTATATTATATTATTATTCTTGAGCTAATGTAGTTTTAAAAACCTATATTCATTGTTTGCTATACAAAAATAGTGTATTATTTTTTTCTTCATGAATAATTTCGAAAAATTGAGATACACGGTTTTGCTATAAAGACAACGATATGCAATAATGGAAATAATAATTTTTATATAACTTTTTCGATATATTAAAACATGATTTATTTTATTATATTCAAGATTTTATTAAAAAATAATTATTTAATAGATACATTATATTCTATCCAACGTAAATTTACTATGGTACATTGTTAAACGACGGGCGTGGAAATATTTTTTTAATAAATACTATCCTTGAAGAGACGAAAAAAAATTATTTAACTACACATTATTGTAGAGTTTTTTTAATCAAACAATATTTTACTTTATGAAAATTAAAATTTTTTAATAGTTTCCAATAAATTAGTGAATTATTCTTAATGAATAATTATTCTGTATTATAAAAAAAAGATATATAGGTATCTTTGATTTTTGTTAGAGCGAATTGCATGGGTCGGTGAACAATGAGCCACAAGCTATATCGCCACGAAAAAAGAGTTCAATTGGCGTAAATTCTGTACCATCAGACGGTCCGAATGAAATCGTGGAGCAGTCATTAAAATATAATATTTTCGGAATTGAATTGGACAATACTAGGTTGAATACTCTCGATCCGCAAGCCTGGTTAGCTGACGACGTGGTCGACTCATACTTGAGAATACTTTGGTATGAATCTGACATCGAATCCAGAAAAGGGATACAACCGTTTACCGGCGAATGTTACGCTCTGCCCGAATTGCTTTGGATTGATCGCAGTCTCTTCGAAAGCCACACTATGTATTTTTTGAGAAACGACATACCAAATAGAGACTTGGTAATTTTACCAATATGCTCGACGGGGCATTTCACTTTATTGGTATGCGTGAAGAGATTGAAATGTGTTTTGTACTTAAATAGTTCACATGGCACCAATACGAAAAAATTACCAATTCAGGTAAATAATTTTTATCAGTTTTACGACGCGTCGTGTCGTATAGCTGGCGTTAATTTCAACATATACGAATGGAAAACGTACTACTCAACATCATTACCCCAACAAAACACGTCATATGATTGCGGTCTCTTCGTTTTGATGTACGCTACTGTCATTTTATTCGGCGATAAGAGGTTAATGAACACAAACGGACTAGAGAAATTTCGAAATACCATTAAAGAAGCCATTGTGAATGAGTATGGCACTAAGAAGTACGTTTTCGAAGAAAGTATAGGTAACTACACTATGTATTTGGATAAAGATCATTTCAAAAATGAAACAAAAACAATAGAAATAAAGAATTATCCATACATACCAATATCTACTGAAAAATATAAGAACAATTACACAACTTTAGATTTTTTGGCAGAAATCACGGCGTTGGTGTCGCAGGATTCGTTTAGTGTAGCCAGCGACATTTATGATACATTTTCGGTGAATTGCCAAAACCATTACAAATTTAATGTTCATGGTATTTGTATCCAGTGGAATGAAGTGATAGCTCCACCATACGATAGAGAACATAAAGACCCTTTACGTAATTACGATTCCATTAATTTGGACCTATATTTACGAATATTAGCGTTCAATGAACGAAAACAGCTGGCAAAAGATGAAATAGACGTTTTTGTGGGTGAAAGTTATACGATAAAATTGCTGGACAAAGATACGCAGTACGATGGTTTAGTCAATTATTTTATAAAATGGCAGTTGATAGAAAAAGATGTTGTAATATTTCCACAAGTTTACTTTATGGATATTGCTTTAATTATTTTGCTACGTAGTAAAAAAAAATTATTTGTTGTACTCCAAACTGTTGTATTAGATTTTGATTATTGCCGCGACTTGTGTCTGAAATTCCTTGAGGTATACGCCTCCGCCTGTGACGTGGAAGGCGTACCATTCAAAGAGAACGAATGGTCTATTCAAATAAGTCCTCAGCATCACGACGCAGAAAAAAGTAACGATAATTTTGTAATTATGGCGATGATGAGTCGCGTTTTATTTAATAAAGACGCATCATTAATGGACGATTGCGTGAATAAGGTTCCATTTATTCAAATGGAAATCAGAGATGAAATCATCGAACATATGCAAAAATATGACAAGAAGCCTCTATATAAACCGAAAAAAGTTACTACTGGTGTCTTGGGAAGAGCAACACGGACATTTAACGCGTTGTCGGTACGCGTAATAAGTAAAGAAGATCAAAAGAATTATCCAAAAAGAGATTATATATTAGCAACAATTTTTAATGATTATTGGTCTAATTTAGCTGGCGGAGACTGCCTATACGGAACAGAATGTACTACGGAGTCAAGCCGAAATTTGCACCATTGCTACGACTGCTGGGGCTATGTACACCAAATGTGTGATTACCCAGGACTCCAGAGTAATGTAAAAACTAAAGAACGTTACATATGTAAGGCTTGCAAAATAAGACCAACCACATGAAAACTAATTGTAATACGTTTCATACTTCCAAAACATTTTTTTAAAAAATTAAAATTTTTAAAAAACATTTTAAAAAAACTTCTTTTTTAGTACTAATAAAAACCCCTAATCATAGTAATCGTGTATCATAATGTATCATAAATATGTAGAGTTGTTTTTATTAAATTAATATACTTTATTTTTTATTAGAAACTTTTATGTTATGTTTTTAAAGAATTATGTATTTTTTTGTTACCAAAAATTATTTATGTAACGATTGTGAAAAATGTTAAAAACTATTTTAAATGTTTAAATTATATAATTTAATGTAAATTCGATGTCAATTTTACGAAATTTAATTTCAATGATTTCTTATATTTAAATTATTTTCAAATAATATTTTACGTTGCTGTTTTTTTATATGGGTTATATTTATATGTAATAAAATTCTTTAAAAGGATTATTCGTACTGTCTATTGGTTTGTCAATACAGAGGATTGATTGGCCTATTAAGTTACCGCAGTCACCTAAACCAGTTCCAGAGGTGTTCTCAAATTTAATGAAATGTAAAATTGTGCACAGTATTGAGAATTTATTTTTTGGTTTGTTGCTATAAAAAACGACCGCGACACCTCTAATGATTTGTTAGAATGTGTTTTATTCTATATTTAATTTATCGATCCCGCATTATTCCATACAAAACAGGACATTTATATTTATACTATAATGAAAACAAGCGGATGCACATGTTGTAATAAAAATGTCATAATTTGTATCGTAATAGGTAAAATGATTACTAATAAAAAAAACCTAATGGCTCGAAGTTCTGATAAGTAATCGATAAATGACAACCACCCTCCGTTAGAAAATTCGAGGAATCCAACAATAAAGCCGTCGATCATTTGTTTTATTAAATTTTCTATACACAATAAGCAAAATAAGCTATTCTATTAACTTAAGTCATCAGCGGCTTTGACAAATTATACATTATTCAGGGTTGTTTTGAACACTCATTATTTAATACAGTGTTTTAAACGCTTTTATAACACCAATAATTTCAATATTTACTGTGGTCTAATGGGACATTTTAAACGTTTTAAACTGTTTACTTATGTTTTAAAGAGATTTTTTTTTAATAAATATATTTTTTAACAACCTTGATATTATTCCTACAGGATTGAGTTATTATGGCTTTTATTTTTATACGAATACTTAATTTTATTATAATTTAATGTCGATAATTAAGACAAGCAGTTCGTAAAAATCTTATGTTCATAATTTCTATATACGTTGTTTTTTAAAATTTACCTACAAACCCATTTTGTTGTCATATTTCTTAAATTACTCTTGGCGTATTACATTTTTGTGACTTTTAAATTTTTGAGACAGGTTTATACACAAATAATAATAATTATTGTTTTCGGTGGTAATGCGACACACCTGATTTCTGTAACTATATATGTTTGAAAAAAGTACTAATTTTTTAATTTTTTTCGGTTTACTCATAATCGAGATATTATTNATTTGAATTTTTAATATAACTTAATTCGTTTATTAGATATAATCATTTAAAGTTTCAAATTTTTGAATTAATATACAGGTATAATACACAAGGGATTACAAATATAGGTAGCTAATTGGTTTTTTATAACATCGATATTAGCAGGTACACAGCATTGTTATTATCAATTGTAGTAAGGCACATTGTTATGAGTTTATAAATACACTAACTGACAATACAGAAAGTATATCTATTGATAATCATAATTGATAATAAACAATCCGTGACTGAGACAGCAATGTCATAAAAATCCAATTAGCTACCTGTATTTAAATCACCCTGTAATTTAATGTCGATAATTAAGACAAGCAGTTCGTAAAAATCTTATGTTCATAATTTCTATATACGTTGTTTTTTAAAATTTACCTACAAACCCATTTTGTTGTCATATTTCTTAAATTACTCTTGGCGTATTACATTTTTGTGACTTTTAAATTTTTGAGACAGGTTTATACACAAATAATAATAATTATTGTTTTCGGTGGTAATGCGACACACCTGATTTCTGTAACTATATATGTTTGAAAAAAGTACTCATTTTTAAATNTTCTGTAACTATATATGTTTGAAAAAAGTACTAATTTTTTAATTTTTTTCGGTTTACTCATAATCGAGATATTATTTCATAACAAATGACTATTAAACAACAATTTTTGCTAACACTTTATATTTTTGATGACGGTGATTATTATAAATAATCTTATATACCTACTTACGTACAATTTGTAACCCTTACTCATTGATTTTATTGGAATTTCACATTAGTACAGTTTTGTGCATAATTAGTGAACAATGTACATTAAAAATGAGTTCAATTATGGTTAATATTGGGATTGAAATCCCAGATAACTATTATCGAGAAACGTTGTTTTGCCAAATATTTTATTAGATACGTTAATGTATCAGGCAAGTGAAAAAATAATAATCATTTTTATTTATAATTAATGGCCTACAATAATTTAAAAGTTTATATAACTGAAAAGTATTTAATAACTAACTGCCATTTAATAATATTTTCAAGAATATCACATATATTAGCATACGCTTATTATTTTTTTAAAAGGTATGTTTTTAAGATAAGTAAATAATTTTTTTTTTTACTTATAATATACATAAATATCAGCCATACTGCATTAAAATTTTAAGCTTGCTTGAAATCTACTAGAAATATATTATATAATGACGCTAATTATTACCCAGGCTATCAATTTTCGACTTAAAATTTTGATACTAAAAAATTTGTATTCTACAGTAAAAATCAAACTGTTTTAATATACTAATCATAATATTTGACCAAAAATTGAATAAAGAGGCCGTTTTTTGTTTTTACGGTTATTTTTGGTCTAAATACTAAAAACACATTGAGGGACCAGTAAAATTTTTTTTAAAAATATCAATTTTTCACAAAATGCCTATTTTAATGTATATAATAAAGTTAAAATGATTTTCATTAAAATTTCGATATCGACTTTTTTTGATCGACTCTAGTATGTTCATAACTCAAAATTGACTGCACTTACGATCAGCTGCCCCAAAAGACAATTTCAAAAAAAATCGCAGTTGAAAACTCCGGGAAGCTATGGCTGGATTCCAAATGTAGAGCGTACACTAAGGCTAATTATTTAACTACTAGTGAATACGTCAGTTCGGAATTTCAATCTGTACATTTAAGGGTCTCCTATTGGAGACGACTGTTGCTGGATCATGAAAAACATAACCGTACCGAGTTCATTAAACATT
Source organism: Daktulosphaira vitifoliae (assembly GCF_025091365.1). Lineage (NCBI taxonomy): Eukaryota > Metazoa > Arthropoda > Insecta > Hemiptera > Phylloxeridae > Daktulosphaira > Daktulosphaira vitifoliae. The sequence continues at coordinate 45,002,451 of NW_026099572.1, read as the reverse complement.
CAAAAGTTAAAAAGCGGGAGTTGGATTAGTCGTCCATAAAAAAATTGTACGCAAAGTAGGACAAATAAAATGACTTATCTGAAAAATTAAAAAAAAATATTTTTACGTATATGATCGTCAGCATCTTCAGTTTATCGTATTCAACGACATTTTACACTTCTATAATAGATACTCTCTAGGTTTTAGTTCTATATTTAAAGTTTTCAAAAACAGCAACAATCACGATGCTCAGATCATCGAGATGAACCGTCATGGAACAGTTGTCATTTAAAAAGTCAATTTTGTGTATATGTATATATTATTTACTTATTATTCCTATTGTAATAATTATAAATCTAGTCAACACATTTAATCGAATTTATAGTTTATTTGTATGTCGTAAGTAAGTTAGATTCGATATTGAATAGTTTTTTAATAAAAATAATGAAATTTTTTAATAGTAGGAATTTTTTTTATTCGTATTGAACCTTTGTCTGAGTAAAATAACTAAAATAACTAATGATAGTCTAAACAAATATCATCCAGGAATAATTTTAAAAAAAATTTGAGGTATATTAATAAACCACAACAAATATCAACACAATTTATAAAAACNTTAATAAACCACAACAAATATCAACACAATTTGTAAAAATCATACACGATTAATTGTTTGTAATAGCAAATTTTTTATAATAATTGGTGGTTTTATGACTGAAATAAAAATAAACTTCATTAATGATATTATTAAAATTAATTATAACTTTTAATTACTTAAAATAACTTATTATTATAAGTAAAATAGAAATATATAATAAATATTAAAGAGGAGACTAAACGCTCAATTAAGTAACCGTATAAATACGTATAGGCAGTATATGAATTATCAGGCACTCACACAGCGCGTTTCATGAATACTACGTATGTAAAAAGACGATAATAAAAATCTGTAGACAGAGATGCAACAGTCTTAGTGGGGAAAAAATACAGTAAATATTATTAGACGGGTAGTAAAGCAGCGGAATGAATTTGTCTCACAGGTAGCTCCAAATAGAAATTTAGAGAAGATCGGACGGCAATGCAAACACGCTGCAGCGGACGGACAGTGGCTTATGCGTCGGTAATTATTATTATATTGCAATATACAAGCAGTTTCAAAATGGAAGTCGGACAACAAGACGGACAAGGCGTAGCAGGCGGGCAATAGTATGTACATCGGTAGTTATTATATTGACAATATACAGGAGTTCCAAACTGGAAGTCGGATGACAAGACGGACGACAAGACGGACAAGGCGCAGCAGGCGGGCAATAGTATGTACATCGGTAGTTATTATATTGACAATATACAGGAGTTCCAAACTGGAAGTCGGACGACAAGACGGACGAGGCGCAGCAGACGGTCATTAGTATATACATCGGTAGTAATTATTATATAGCTACCGTATTTTATTATATATAATTATATATATCATATTTTATATATCAATTAACAGTGAGTAAAATTTAACTTGTGTAACTAAATAAATAAACTATTTAAAACCTAAGTAATGTCCTTAAAGTGCCAATAATTGTACACTTTACCGTGTTGCTCCAATTTGTATTTAGTGGTGGTTGGACGGTCGTTGTCATGCGACAGCGACGCGAACACGCCTTAGCGGACGGGCAATGGCTTATGCGTCAGTGTTATTATTATATTGCAATATACAAGCAGATCCTAAATGGAAGTAGGACGACAAGACGGACGAGAAGACGGACAAGGCGCAGCAGACTGGCAATAGTATGTACATCGGTAGTTATTATAATATATCTAACGTATTTAAATATATATNTTATAATATATCTACCGTATTTAAATATATATAATTAACCCACCCTCACCATAATATATGTTGGGATATATTTTATCCCCACCATAAGATGTGGTATGGATATAATATATCCCCACCAAATCATATTATGCGTATTATAATTTTCTGGAATTTTTTGGAATATATTGGAAATTTCTGGAAGTTTTTGGAAGTCCGTGGCGGACGGTCCGTCTTTTAGGCCGTCCCAAATATATAGATATTATTTTTCTGTGATGTACTGTACTACTGCAGCGGCGACTAAACGTTATTTATAGCAATCTGTTTTCCGTGGTTTTTTGTTATCGCCTTTTCGATGATGGGCCGTCGTTTTATAGACATTATCTTCAAATGTCCACAACATATATTATAGACGTCTAGACTTAGATTTACACGATTAAATACTATCACTACTTAAATGTTATACATCGATTTATTATTTTGTGATACTTAAAGTCGTCGTTCAGAGTTTATTCAAATTATTTACAAAATAATCAATAAAATATTATACTTTATTAATTATTATTATAATGGCATCAAAATCAGCAAGTGGTGCTGCGAAACGTAAATTAAAAAAACAAAAAGAAGAATCTGTTAAGAGGATGCCGAAATGAAATCATTCATTGGCTTTGTAGAAATTTTAGATCAATCAGGTGTTGGTTTAGAGGAATCTATTATTAATTGTATCACAAAAAATAATTTAAATTTGTCTAAACTTCGTGGTCAAGGGTATGATGGGGCTGCCAACATGAGTGGTGTATATTCAGGTGTCCAGGCTAGGTTAAAATCTAAACAAAAATTGGCAACATATATCCATTGTGCTTCTCATAATTTGAACTTAGTTTTAAACGATGCAATGAATTCTTCAACGGAAGTAAAAAATTTCTTTGGACTTGTGGAAAAAATTTATACATTTTTTTCAAATAGTATTAAACATTGGCAATTACTTTTATCTTCAGAGTCATCAGATATTTCATTTACATTAAAAAGATTATGTACCACTCGTTGGTCATCAAGGTATGATTCATTATTAGCTATTCGACATCGTTATGTTGATATTTTAAAATGTTTGTCGCAAATAATTATTCGAAGCAAAAATAAAGATGAAATATTTGAAGCAAATTATTTAAAAGTTCATATGGAAGATTTTCAATTTATATTCAGTGTAGTTTTCATTGGCAAAATTCTGGAAACTGTAAATGTTGTATCAAAAGTTCTTCAGTCTCCTAAACAAGAACTGAGCACAGCAGTTTCCTTGCTTAATTCTGCGTTGAGAAATCTTCAAGAATACAGGTCACAATACACTGATTTTTTTGAAATAGCAGTAGAAATGGCAAAAATATGGGGTGTACCACAAAAATTTCAAGAAAAAAGAAACCGAATAGTAAAACGATTTTATGACGAAATCCTCCAAGATTATTGCTTTACTTCAGCAGAAGAACATTTTAAAGTTAATATATTTTATTTAACATTAGATAATGCAATAATGCAACTAAAGGAACGTTTTACCAGTTTAAATAACGTATTCAAAATATTTGAAGTTATTCAACCGAATTCATTGATTAATTTAACAGACGAACAAATTTATAACTCCGCTAATAAATTGGTAAAATATTATGATTCTGATTTATCTAATGCTCTTGCTGGTCAAATTTTATCGTTCAGATCTTGTTTTAAAGAAGAAATTACAAAAAGAACCTCGGTAAAAGAAATTACCGAATTACTTGTTATAGAGAATCCTACATTAGCAACAACATTTTCTGAAATATGTACAGCGTGCATGTTATTTTTGACACTTCCTGTAACAGTTGCTACAGCGGAACGATCATTTTCGAAATTAAAACTTATCAAAAATTATTTACGTAGCACAATGTGTGAAGAAAGATTAAGTGGACTTGGAATTCTGTCTATCGAAAACGACCGAGCTCGTCAGTTAAACTTAAAAGAAATAATTAATAACTTTGCGGAAAAAAAGCACGCAAACGAAATTTTCACTGATTTATTATTATTATTATATTCTTATCATTATTATTTGTTATATTATAATATATTATTTTATATGTATGACGTAATTTCATCTTATTTCTTACTTAATTGGAATTATATACCTATATCTATATTATATAGAATAAAAAAATAAAGGGGGCCCTTTTTTTAGTTTTGCACACAGGCCCATCTTTGGGATAAACCGCCACTGGTATTAATCTTATTAGTTTATTCATTTTATTATCATACATTAATATTATTATATTTTGTGAAATTTAGATATATTGCTCGTAAAAATAAATAACTTTAGGAATAATTGTTAATGAACTGAACTCGACTAAAAAGGTTTTTACTTTTTTATAAATAAGTTGATTAATTTTTGTACAGCAAAAATATTAAAAATGTTTAAAATACATTATAATTTGTAATTTTTTTATTGTTAATTAAATTAATTACATCATGATACAACCTAGGTCATTTTTTCCTAGGTGATTTTTTTTTAGTAAATAAACAAAAAAAAAAATAACAACGGCTTTAAAAAACAATCGTTTTTAGTGAAAAATAATTTTATCAATTTTTCAAAACAAAACACCTAAAGTTAAATTATTTTATATTAAGTCGATGACTCAAGTAAAGGAATGTTTAAACAAGATGTTCAAGGTACTTTTTTTATTCAATCGTAAATTGCTTTATTCTTAAACATACTTAGAACTTAAATTTATACTACCACTCTTTTTCGCTAACCATAATTTTATTTTTCTCAAGTTGTAGTTATCTTAAAGTATATTTTTTATTTTTATACTTCATGAATAATAATAATATATGATGCAGTGCGCAGATGTCGAAGATGTTGTCCCTAAATCATACCTTCGTAAAAATACAAAGTATAGTAATTGTAACTGCAAAAGTACAACTTGTTCCAAATTAAAGGTATGAATAACTTATCTAGTTATATACTACATCGTTGAATTACAAATTATAACAACAGTCTTTCAAATCATTAACAAACAAGTTTAAAATATTTAGTATATTATAGAAAAAATATTTTAAGATTTATATAAATACCCACAATAAACTTTATTATATTCTTATTCCTTACCAACAAGAGCTTATTATAACAAAAGCTTTTAAGCAGTTAATGATTGGACTGTTAGTATTCTCATTATAGTGGTAATACCAAAAGCTCATAATAAGTTAATTAGAAAAACTATACTCAAATCAGTGGTGGAACTTGGATATTTTGACAAGGAGGCATCATTAGTGTACTTAACAAGGGTGTTGTGGGGGCTTTAATTTTTTATATTCTTAGCCCTCTCTAAAACTAAATTTTTGAAGGTATGATAGTATGATGGTAATGATGAAAAAATATTTTCTTATACTTAAAATATTTTTTTTATAAGAGATTTATTTTTCAACTTTAAAATATTAAACTTAAAAAATTATACTTTAGTTTTGTTGTATACATAAATAAGCATCTTGGTTTTGATGTATTATTCTCAGTCTCAGATTAAGGAAGGGAACGCCCCGAGACCCATTATAAATTTTACAAGCCTGTCATAATTAGTATTATACAATTTTTCTATTTTTTTTTTTTTTTACTCATTACTATTTTATGGTAAACATATTTTCCATAGAGAAGACCCATCTTTAGGTTCCGCACCATATAGGTCTTAAATGTATTCTAAATTCAAAACTACAGTAGTAAATTTGAAAAAATGAATGATGTGTAAAATTGGTTTCCAACAGTGTACCAAAGGTCCGAAAGGGTTAAGCATATATGTTTTTATAATAACATTTTAATAAAAGCCGTTTAAAAAAAATAGTCTAGTGAAAACTGACAGGGAGCATTTACCTCTGTGTTCACCCCCTAAATCCACAACTGACTCAAATTATTCAATTTTTTAATTTTTGTAATATCATTGTTACAACTGATTATCTTTATCTTATGAATATTATATGTAATTATTCCTGTAAACATTTTATTTATTTAGAACTATAAATATGTACAGCCAAAGAAATCGGAATGCTTCAAACCTAAGTCTGTTCGTATAAATAATAAATCATCAAAATTTACATAGTCTAGACTTTTTAAGTAATAATATTTTAGGCTTTCGATGTTTGTAATGAACCTTTAGACAAAAATTCTATATATAGCAAATCTTACCCATATTATGACCCCAATATTATGAACAGGTCTCGGCAAGAACCTATAATACATAGAGACAATTTAAAAATTGATGGCGAGTTCATCGGGAATTCTATACATCAGGTAATTTTCATCAAAAGATCGTAGTTACTTTTAACGCCTTAGAGCATGATCAAAGCATTAAATATGCATAATATTAGTTTTATTTATAAATTACACGAACTCTCATAACTGGCAATAAATAAACTTATTGCTTAGGACAAATTGATTTTTTTGAAAAATTAGCCTAATTTATTAAACAATTCATAACATTAACGATAAAACCTATTAAGAAATTAATTTATCACAAATTATTGTACATTGGCATACAATTTATTGTTATTTGATACATTGAGAATACTGAATGAGTATTTTTCAAATTTTATACTTATTACATCTTTGAAATAATTAAGAAAACTTTAAGATTAAATTAAATTTGCCTTGCTCTATCCCATACATTAGAAAATTTTAATAACTGATATTATTCGAGTTTTTTTCATATTTTAACGAATACAAAATTAACAATTTTAACCAATACAATCTCAATAAATATTAAGGTTTAATAATGTACAATCAAAATACATTTGCATATATTATATGAAATTCATAGATGAGTTATCAAGTAGTATGCCCCTCAAAAGTTCAAAAGATTAAACCGAAAGATCACAGCATAATGGGCAAAGGATATATGCGTTTATTAACTACACAAAAACATGATTACTATGATGTACTTAAAGATCAAAATCGCAATGAAAGCATCAAACCGTGTGATAATTTACATTTAAACGAAGGTCCGATGGACTCTCAAACAACTAATAGATTTTCATTTAAACCTATTGAAGTTGAACCAGTCAAACTCTTCAAACCTTTAAGGGAGTAAGTGAAATCATTAAAATAAATATAAAATTAAATTCACAATATCTTTCAAGGTATATAACACCTACTGGTGAAATGAATCTTGAAACAGTAACTAAATGTAGTTATGTTCCACATGAACCGGTAGAAAAAACAGAAACTCCGTGGGCCATTAAATTAGAATATTGCAAGCCAAATAAAGCTGTCGAGTGTTGCTCAGTTTATAATGAAAGGTATTTAAATTTTTTTCTCATAAAAAATATGAAACTAAGTGAAAAAAGTGGAAAGAGAAATTTGTTTAATTGAACTTATAAAATATAAATTTATCATTTGATTCTTTTAATGATATTTTCAATGTAACCAATTAAATTTTCAGTTACCCAGAACCTGGTACATACATATTAAAAGATTTATGCAATAATATAATCGAAGAAATAACTGAATGAAAAACTGGTATGCTATTTTATAAATAACATACTTTAAAATCATTTCAGTAGAATAAATTTATAGTTTACAAGATGCAATTCATAAGAGGAAAAGGATTAACACTTATAAGAGGCTAGCTAATTTTCTCCAATCTATAATATATTTTCATATAAAAATAATTATAAATATTCTGACTGCTATGAAAATGCAGTACATCGCAGACATTTTTTGTTAGGGACTGATTACTTTATTTTTACAAATAGAATGGGTTTACTAGAGTATTTCATAAAAAGATTTTATTATGAAACTAAATAATTAATATTATCTCAATTTGAATTATATTTTTGATCTCATATTTTACTACTTTCATTTGACATTAGGGATCTCTTCAGAAATGATTTTCGTTTATTTTCTCATCAACTCAATTAAATTTTTTTCTCATTATTAATATTTGATTGTAAATAAATTTTCAACGTTTTTAGGAAAGGATTGTTGTCCATTTCAATGTTTAGCTGATAATGCAGAAGAAAAATTTAAAACGCAATTCATCAAAGCCCATCATTTTGATAATTAATCGTTATTTTTAATGAACTTAATTTTAAAATAAAATTTTTCTTAAAAGGAATTTCACAAAATTTTTATTTTGTGAAAAATAATTGATTTTTAGGTGACCTATTGTGATAAAGACAGACAAACCTAAAAAAATACTTTGTGTCTGGGAGTGACTCTTTATCTTTAGCTTCATATTAACTTCCACACAAAATTTGTGTAATTTTTTTTTGCTTTTGAAATAACTACTACATTTTTAGAGATATAACATATGAATATTGTATTATATACGTGTACCAAAATAATTCAGAACTATAAAAAAAGAAAATTCATTACATAAACTATCAATATTTATTTATAATTTGCTAATAAAAAAAATATACAAATGTCTCATATTTGTAGACTAGTATGTTTTATTGAACAATATTTACAAAGCATTTAATAAAGAAACAGAAGAAACCTATTAAAAATTCTCAAATTATTCATAGATTAAAAAAAATGTAATTCATTTTAAGTAGTCAAAAATTGTATGTGTCCATGAATTAAGGTTCAATTTTTCAAAAATTGTATACATTAAAAAAACATAACTTGGCAGGAAGCTGATATTTTCAATCTCAAATAAGACATTACATAACTAATGTTAGCTTCTAATAACTAATACCTAATATCACATTTTGGTAAAACAAATAAATTAAACAGTGAAAAACAGATAACATTTATGCTAAAGGTAAGCCTTGTATCCAGGAACTTATATCTAAATCAGCACATTCAAGTGGACGATCTTCACGTTTAGAAATCAGTAACATTTCAGCTGCTGCACGTCCTGATAAGTATGCTCCATGAACTGTTGAATAAAAATTTGGATGTGTATGCTCTCCAGCAAATGTAATAATAGGCTAAAAAATAAAAATGATCAAGTAATTTGATGAAACTGTAACTAATTATTTACAATTTTATTGTGATTAACATGCATTGGCCTTGCAATGTGTTCAATATCCAATTGACTAGCACCTACTCCAATAGCAGTATAAGAGCCACGGCTAAATTCATCTGTTTTCCATCGAGTGCTATAAAAAACATTTCTCTCATAATAACTTTCATTAGTTTATTGTTTAATTATTAAACAGATAATAAATTATTAAATCTTACCATATGCATGAAACTGGAAAAGGAATACAAGAGTCATTTAAAAACTGTCTTAATAACTCAGTACACTTTTCTCCAACAATCTTGTCCTCCAGTTTTTCCATAGTCTCTGCTTCTACACCACTTATCCATCCTAGTAATAAGGTATCATTAATTTTTGAAAAACTATAAATTTTTTTACACCAATCATTTTTTTCATCATCATCCCACAGTAACAATATTTCATCTACATCTTTTTTTAAAAAAGGACGGTCATAATATAAAAATATCTTATTAACAACGCCATAAAGTAATCTTCCAATAGACTTTTCTTTATATTTTGGTAATTTTGGACTAAATATATCTGAAGACTTCAGAACACCTAATGGAAGAGTACATATAATACTGTCGGCTGAATAAACACTATTCTCGCAATGAACATAAATTGTTTCATCAGTGACATCATCACCACCAACTTCAATAATAGTCTTATCAGAATCATCTGAATCTGCAGCATTATCAATACCAGAAGGCCATTTGATTTTTATTACTTTAGAATTCAATTTAACACAATTAGGTGGTAATTTATTGCATATAGGGTCTAAAATACTGCTGTACCCATTAGGTAAGGCGATATTTCCCCCTTGTAGCTCTTTATAACTTCCCAGCTCAACAAGGTCAATATCTGTCATATTATTACATCCAGTAATACATGATTCTCTTTTTAATAAACAATTAAATATAAGTTGTTGAAGTTTACGAGAAGTAGAATTTTGCACTCTCTCTAAATAAATTGCAATTTCTAGTTTGACATGCTCTCCAACACTCTGAATACCAGGAGGTGGATCAAATTCACCAGTAAAATAATCTTCACATCGTCTTAAAAAACACATATAAGCTCCATAGGTTTCCTAAAAATTAAAAAATAAATTTGTATAGTAAACTGTAGATTGACAAAAATCATTTAAAAACATACTTGAAGTAATGTAAATGGAATTTGTGTTCCATTGGTAGTAGCAGCAATTATCCTGGGCATTTTAGGACGATGAGTAATGTCTATTAATCCATTAGCCAAGGCTAATTCATACATTGGGTTTCCAAGTATACCATGAATCCAATTGGCTCCAAGTTCTACTTGTTGATCATCTATATAATTAATAAAAGTATATATTAAGGTTTATAAAAAAATAAATAAAATTATTTTATAGATTTTAAATTCTTTAATGTCTTTAATGTCTTTTTAAAAATGCATTAAGCTGTAAACATAGCTAGATTAAAAAAATTGGGAGGGGCTAAATTTATTTTTCACTTGCATAAAAAAAATATTTTTATACAAAAATGTGTAACACTTTCTGAATTTTAGGGGCTAATTTTTGAATCAGGGAAGCTTGGTTCTTCTAATTCCTCATATTGGAGAATAAATACCCTTTATATATGAAGGGTAGAATATAATTGAAATTTTTGAATGATAGTTATAAAAAAGAAAATGTATTTAAAAGTCTAGTATAATATTTCAATTTTAAAGTTATGAAGGATAATTAATATGAAAAGATAAAGAATGTTAATTTTTGATTTAACTCGTAATGAATTCAAAAGATTAATCTATTTTAAAATAAACTATTGATTCAATTAGATATTTCTGTATATACAAAAACTATCACAGTCTTACTATTATAAATCAAATAAAACAAAATCTGTAAAGTCTGTAATCACAGCTTCTTAGAGGTTGTTCATTATACATTATTTACATCCCCTCTCGTAGAAAAATCATTTGTCATCTATTGTTTGATATATTTAAGTAATTAAGTAAGACATTGAATACTTACTTATATTGGCACTATAAATACGACCACCTATACGATTTTGTGCTTCCAATATTATATAATCATTCATATCATGTTGTGAGAGATGAGTAGCTGCTGCTAATCCAGCTATTCCAGCACCAATTATAATAATTTTGTGTTTTGAGACATTAGGTATTGAGTCACCCATAATAATCAGTCTTTGAGTAAACTGTAAATAAAATTAATACAAATTTTAAAAACAAAATAATAACCCATTTAAGATTTTCACAAAATTATCCTAGGAACAACTGACATTGAAACAGTTAGTATATTTTAGAAAATCAGTGTACTTCAAATATTATTTAAGTTTTCACAAACATATATATATATATATATATATATAAAATTTTATATACAACATTTTCTTTTTTTGCTAAAACATTATAAAATTCTACTGACCTAATACAATTAAATTTGCTATTTACTCTATAGGAGAGGATCACAATATTTCCATGATATCTTAGTCAAATATAAAAAAGGAGTATAAAGAGATTGTATAAGATTAAACATTAATGAAAATTTATATCACTGTTCCACAATGAATATAAAATCTTACATAATATAATTTCTCACCTAAGATATGTAACTTATCATATAAAAGATAATTTAGTATATAGGTAAAAATAAAATCCAGGGGAAAACGTCGCCAATACTAAATATTTGGGAAGGAAGGTTAGGAAAGAAGAAAACAACTATTATTTTTAAAATTTAAATTCAGACAAACAACATATTTTTAATTACATGTATAATATTTATAATTCTAACTATCAAAACTACTAGCAACATGATTTTAATTTATTAAAAAAAGAGGTAGCTGATTCCCCAGAATTAAATAAACAATAGTAAATATTAGTTAAAATATATATGATTTAATATTTATTAATAATTACACTTTTTCATAATATCACTACCCCCATTATTTTCTTACTAAAACATTAAGGTCATATAATTTCTTTTATGTTTGATTTTATATAGTTACATAGATTAATTTAGCTCAAAAACTATTAACTTACTTAATATAAAATTAAATGACCAATTTAGTTAACTACATGACTGAAATTTATACTTTATAGTGTTTATATAAAAAAAAAAAACTGCAGAATAACTAGACACAATGAAACTTTTAAGATTAAAACCTTTTATAATATAGATTACATATTTTGTAAACTTAAAAAAATTTGAGTTCAGTACACAGATATAGATAATTGTTTATTATCTATATCTGTGGTTCAGTATTACTTGTGTTATCAAATTTCATAATTTTATCTCTTTCATTACTCTGATAACACAAAGCGTAAATTAAATGATAATAAATAAAAATTTTGTGATAGACACAGTTATTCAATTATGGTGTCACTGTAATAATAAATCTTTATCTCGTATTCCAATTATGTTACCAACAAAACAAATTTTTACACTAAAAATAAATACACCTAACCAACCATTAAGTATATTGAATAATAAGATTTATTTAATTATTGTACTATAACGTATAACTATGTGAATTTATAAACACATTTATTTTCAAATGAGTATATAGGCTTACATATTTTTCAATTTTATTGAATAAAATCCATTTATAGATTTTATAAAATAAGTTAGGAATTCAATTCAGTCGTACTTAAATAAGTTATATATAACTTATTTAAGTACAACTAAATTTTTAACGCATCTTAATTCCAACGAAAATAGTAAAATATTTGTGATGGTTATTAAATACCGTAAAATTGAATATCTTAACAGTAGGATATTTTTTTTTTTGGATAAGTTTAATATTTTGCGTAAAATTTAAAATATATTTATATAATTTGGTCCTTATTTAACTATATAGTTTTGTATTTTTGATTAATACTTAAGTCAGTGTATCCTTATGAAAAAAAATTATCTGCACATGCGCATTACAATAAGTAATAATTGGCTATCTTATCAGTTCCCGGGATCCGGACAAACTTATTGTGAAATCTTATTTTTTTAATTATTATTTAAGAGTTACAATAACATTACATTAATTACAGTTTTTAATTTTAAGAAACTAACTATAAAATGAATTTCACTAGGGCTACCAAAATATTTCTTCGTCGATATGAAAGTAAGTGAATTAGTGTAGTCTGAAGAAAGTAGTCCCTTTAGGCTGCGTACAGGTGCAATAAAAGGGTGCTTTTGCTGTTCCTGACTGATAGAGTTTTATTTAATTGGACAGTTAAAAATTGATATTCAATAGAATAAATATCAATTTACTTAGAATTTAAGGAGGACTATAAAATTTTATTGGATAATAACTTTATTCCAAGTTTACAAAATAATGTTTTAAGGGTAAATTCCTTTATATCTTCCATAAATATAGGCTATTTAAGAAAAGTCACGAGCCATTACATATTTTTCCTGCCTTTTTCTTGAATTTCTGTGTACATCTATTACATACCCTTGGTTGCTAATTGAACTAGAACAACCCTTTATGATAATCTATTTTAGGTCCTAAGCTAATATAGATAAAATTTATTTCTAGGATGTTGTTTATAATTATAATGTTTCAGATTTTTAATCTACAACATTATTATTTCTTAAATCAATGCATATATTAAATGCAAAACAAAATAAATTATGTGTTATTGATTAAGCTTATTTATTAGTAAACATTCATTATTTATATTATACTGTTTAATAGCAAAAAAATATAAAATATAATTTTTATTTTATATTTCTATCTGTTTATAGGAAAATAAATGCTCAATATTGCCCAAAATGCAATAATATATGTGTGAAAACCCTACTCGAGATTCATTCTTTCTGTGACTTAGTCCCTACAATTATTTTTGAACTTAAAATTTTTTTCAAATTAATAATAACCTTTATTTTAAAATATACTAAGAAATGTTGAAGTGAATTTTGTTTAATGTGTGATTGTTATAAAAAGATATAATTGAAAAATTGTAGGTATATCATATTAATTTTTTAAATATTTTACGCTCTTATATTTGGATGGATCAAATTGACATTTTGTAAAAAAAAAGAATAGTATAAAAGTAAAATATAAAATAATCACTTTAGATTAGATTAAAAATGGCAGTGGATTTCCTTTTTTTTAAAGTTCTATTTAACATTGTTTTCTAAAACCAATTGCATTAAAAAGATAGTATTTCTCAATTTTTAAATTAACTTATCTTGATATCAATTTTTTTATCACTTGGAACCCTTTATCTTTAAGTGCTTTATACATATAATTTTAAATACATTTATTCCACTATGTTCATTTAAATTTCAAACCAATTTTAATTATTTAAATTATATGAATACAATAAATTTTACTTATGGGTTATATTATAACATATTATGTTTATATATTATATTATAAACATATTATGTTTATTATGAGTTCAAAATAATATATTTTATTAAATAAAATCTTTTTCTTTTATAGAACCATATAAAATGTCCAGTAATTATTATGTGACAACATCTACATTGAAGACAGAACAATGGTATTGTCCTAATAGAACTTCCATCTCTAACAATTTTGTACAAAATCATCATCTTACTGCTAAACTCTTATTTACAAATCCCCATGTCCGTAATTTGTCTACTACTTCAACACAATTTTCAGAAAAACCTTCTTCAAAAATAGAAGAAACTGTAAATGCTGTTAAAGAAAAAGCACAAAAGGAAACTGATAATCAAGTTGTTAATATAAAACCGAAAAAGTCAATCAAACAAAAAGTTATTGATGAAGTAATGCATTATTACCATGGATTTAAATTATTAGGACTTAATATAAAAATATCTTTTAAATTGGCACTCAAAAAGATGAATGGAAAAGAACTTACTAGGAGAGAACATAATTTAGTAAGTTTTGAAATAGTAAAAAATGAGTTAATCACTTTCAGTAAATTATTTCTAAATGTATTTATTTAAATTTTTATAACTTTTCTACAGTTAGTTCAAACTATGGCTGACCTTTTCCGTCTATTACCCTTTTCTGTTTTTATTATTATACCTTTTATGGAATTTGCATTACCAGTTTTCATAAAGTTTTTCCCTGGAATGTTGCCTACTACATTTCAAACGTCACACGATAAGGTAAAATAAAATGTTTTTTACTACAGTATTAATTTTTAATTAAATTTCCATTAAAATTTGTATTTTTACAGGAAACAAAACTCAAACAATCTCTCAAAGTAAAACTTGAAATGGCTAAATTTCTTCAAGAAACTCTCGACAATATGTCTGTATCTGGAAAAGGACACACTTGTGATTCTGCAAAAGAATTTGCTGATTTTTTTGACAAAGTATTTATAATATTTAATAATAATATTCATTTCTTATTAAGTCAAATACTTTTATTCCTACTTATTGGTTAATTATACATTTTAGGTAAGAAAAGAAGGTGTTGTTATATCAGCTGATGAAATTCTTAAGTTTTCAAAGCTCTTTAAAGATGAAATAACTCTTGATTCTTTACCAAGGCCTCAGTTGGTTGCTCTATGTCGAGTTCTTGAATTACGTCCTATAGGAACTTCTAACTTTTTGAAATTCCAATTAAATTTGAAACTTAGATCACTCGCAATTGATGACAAAGTACTCAATTTATATAAACCACCAATTATATAACTGTTTAATTTACATGATTTTAAATTTAGATGATACAAAAAGAAGGGGTTGAATCCCTAACTTTGAGTGAACTGCAACAAGCTTGCAAATCTCGGGGTATGCGTGCTTATGGACTTACTGAAAAACGTCTAAGACAACAATTGATTCAATGGCTTGATTTGTCTCTAAATGAAAAAGTGCCCCCATCATTACTTTTACTTTCAAGAGCTTTCAGCTTTACTGAAAATATTCCAACTAGTGATTTATTAAAGAAAGCTATTTCTTCACTACCGGAGTCTGTTGGTGTAACTACTGAGGCTGATTTAGGTGAGCGAGAAGGAACAATAGACAACAAAGCTAAATTACAAGCTATTAAGGAAGAAGAACGTAAAGTGAAAGAAGAAATGAAAGAACATATGGAAGAAAAACAAAAGGAATTAGAACAAGCCAAAAAGAAAGAATTAGATGAAGCTAAAAAAGTTGCATCTCAAGAAACATTAGAAGATTGTGCACCTATATTATTAGATACTACTGGAATACAGAAAGAGAAAGTAAGTTAACTTAAATTATGATTCTAATTTATATTTTTATCATTATTTTGATTTAGGAAGTATCATCAAATGATTTAAAAACTCTTGAGTGTGCAATAGAAAATTTAGAAGAAAAAAAACTTATTGTTGAAAAAGAAGAGATTAAAGAGTTGAAGGACGAACTTAAAGATTACCAAGAAGTGAGTAATTGATAATTTTTACATATAGTGTAATAAGATACGAGTTTGTTTGGTTCTGTTTTTGTTCATTGGTTAAGAGACAAGGAACAAATTTGGCTGCGATTCGGCTCATGCCCAATTCTTTGGTTAATATTTTTTGGCAAGAACCATAAGATATTCCGACGTCTTTTGAAACTTCTCTGATAGTTAATCGACGATTATTTCGAATAATTTCACGAACATGAGCAACAATTTCATTTGTTTTACTAGTCGATGGTCTACCAGATCGTTCGTTATCCTTAGTGGATGACCTACCTTCCTTAAACCGTTTAAACCACTCAAAACATGTTGTCCGAGACAGAACATCATCTCCAAAAGCTTGCTTGAAAATTTTAAAAGTTTCACTAGAACTTTTCCCTAATTTAAAACAAAATTTTACACACACACGTTGTTCTTCTATTGTTTCCATTTCAAAAATCGACACATGACTGAAACATTTTTTCGTAAAAATGCCATAAAATAAAAATAAATATTGTTATCAATTTCAAACCAATGCTCAAATTCTCGTTAGAAGTTACTTTATCGAATTAAATTATCGGGATTTCGTTATCTTAATTGATATAAATATTATTAACACAGTCCGGGTATTTTTTGATCACACCTCGTATATAATAACAGCTTAGTGATTACATGTTAAATATTTCAAAACTCCAATAGTTTAGGAAAATTAACAACAAATATTGATTTCTTTTAACATATTATAAGCTAAAACATGAATATAGAAGAACTATTTGTTGTATGTATATTATTTACATTCACGATTTGATTAAAAGAATGTTCATCAACTTACAGCTATTTTTAGAATAATTCATAATTAAGAAAAGTACACCAAATATTTCTTTAATTTTATTAAAAATATAAAATAAATTTAAAAAATGATAAATATGTTGCCTGATAAATATTACATTTTAGTTATTCTACATTAAAATTCAAATTATTTAAATTTATGAAGTCTAATTGAAATTAAAGAAATAAAAAGCTCCCACTAAGAAATAAAATTCCTAAAAATTAATAAAATCATTAAATTAAGTAATCTCATAAAATATAAATTTGTGACTTTTCACAATGTAATGGTGGAGTTTTAAAATAAACAACTTCAAAGTTTCAATGTCGCATAGAGTTCTATTTTATTTTAAATATATGAAATTACACACAAATACATATTTTTATTGAATCAACTTTTATTAATTATTTTTCTTTTAATAAAGGATGTTCAAGATCTTCAAAATGTTATGAAAAGTGAAAAAAAAGAACAAGTTAAAGAATCGAAAGCAGCTAAACGGTTATTCAAAAAAGTTAATAATATGATAAAAAATATGGATCTTGTTGTGAGTAAACTAGAAAAGAAAGAAAAGCAAATTAAACAAGATATTGAATTGAAAGAATCTGATGAAGAAAAAGTAGACAAGGAGAGGTATTTTTAAAAGTATATTTTATCATAAATAGATTCCTAATTCTAAAATTTTTTAAAGTGAATTGATTAAAATCGATGAAATTATTGGTGCTGTGAGAAAGCTTCAAAATATTCCTGATGATTACAAACTTCAACAAATAAGTGAAGTTTTAAGTAAAATAGATGATGATCATGATGGTTCTATCCGTGTTGATACTGTGTTAAAAGTATATTTATTATCTCCTATTTTAGAAAATAATTTAATTTCTTTTAATATTTTTAGGTATTAGAGTTAATTGGCACTGAAAACGTTAAGTTGTCAACTAAAGAAATGGATATGATAGCTGAGCTTGTTATTAAAGAAGAAGAAATGGAAACTATTGAAAAGTTAAACAAAGTACAAAAATTAGACAAGGATGATCAAAAATTAGCTTCTAAAAATATGTCATTCAATGATAATTCTACTAGTAAAATAACTAAATCTATTATTGATCCAAAAATATCTAATGATCAAATAACTCCAATTCCACCTGTAAGCTCAAATAAAAGTGATGAAGCTAAAAAAATTTAAATATTGTTACGAGTTAATGTTTATACTAAATATGTGATATTTATTTAACTAAATTTCTATAGTTTATGTGATCTGCTGTACTTTTTTCTCCTGTTTTAATTTTTAGATATACTTTTAATAAATATGGATGTATATATACTTATATATTTCTTTTTTTTTTTAATATTTTGTTTCTATAGAATCATTTATATTATATATATATATATATATTTTTTTTTTTTGTTACTATAAAACTAAAAAATATATGGCTGGTTATCCATTAAAAACTACATAAAATTTCTTCAAAAGTTGCAGGAATAATAAGAGAGAAATATATATTTATGTATACATCTGATGAAGTATCATAGAATTTTAATATTTTTTCACAAGAAAAAATTGTGAAAAATAATTTCTAAAAAATTTGAATTAAATTATGCTTATTTTTTATTCAGTTTATTTTTCTAGTTTTTTCAAAAGATGAATGTTTGTACAATGTATTAAAAATGATGACAACAACCTATTTTGTTTCATTTATTTGTAAACATTGAAAAATTAAAATATATAAAACTGCTACTGCAGTAGACGTAGCAACTAAATTAGTTAGAAAATAATAGAAGAACTTATTAAAAAGTACTAAAAATTATGCATGATTAGGCTATATACGATATATTAATAATGATGTACAATAATCATTAAAACAACAAAGCAAAATAATATTTTTGTTTGCTTTTTGAACTAGAAAAATAGTGTATTAACTAAAAAAGTTCTAAGATAACATGAGTTCCTATAAAAAAATTATCATTATGCATTTATTAAAAATTTAACATAAAAAGAAATACTTTTTGGTAAGATATGTAAAAATGACTACTAAATAAATCGTGTTAAAACTAAGCCAAGTGGTAGATTCTCTTTATAAGTATATAAGCAAATATTTCTTTATATATATAAATATATACTCTTCTTTGATATTCTTTATAAAAATTTGATAGGACAGTGACCACTCCCTCTGTTTCATGCTTTTCAATTTCGTCACTTTTCTCTTACAAAATAGTCGTGAAAATTAGCATTCGAACGAAGACACGAGTCATCACTGCGTAGTAATGTTAGTATTAGATAGAGGAAGTAAATGTATCATAAGACTTGAATTTCCCTCCAAACTGTTTGACTGTTGGTGACACTGATGTACTCATGGGTCAGCGGGACGAGGAATTCCTCCGCCACCCTTCCGCCTACCAGATAGAATTTCGCGCATTCGCCATGCAACTAAAAACACAACATTGCGGCCTCGTCCTTCAGTGGGCCCGTCCGTAACACTTTGGGTCGTTGTTCGACTAAAATTTTTTTTTCACACATTTTTTTTGTTTGTTTTTTTTATCTAATTGTTTATTTTACATAAAATTCAACGGAATTATTAACAAAAATCAAAACTTGCACTCGAAACTCTTGGGCCCACCACGGTTCCACGGGGCCCGGAACACCAAAATCTGGGCGGACGAGTGCCACTAAGAGTCCAAACGGATTAATAAAAAAAAGTTCCGTGATAACTCAAGGTAAATTTTAAAAATTATTATTAATTTAAATAATATTTATCATGGATTTTTAATTATTATTCATTCATATAATATACAAATTATTCTTAAAAATAATCGTCTTAAGGTCAATATGGCTGTTGTAATTCGCGCCATTTCTCTCTTATATAAGTATTTTATTTTTGTTTATAATGTTACAGTTCTTAAATTTATTTTATTCTCTGAACATTTTAGAATCGTACGATGTAACACCATATATTAACTCAAAAACATGGCTATTTTTCTTATTAAAGAAATCTATTTTGATCAAATAATTATTCTCGTTAATATTTTAGTATTTTTTTATTTGATAATTATTTGAACTTAATTTTCTTTTGGTGTGAAAAAAATGATATTTATACCATAAAATATAAATACATTATAATATGAATTAATTCTCGTTGTATAACTATTAAAAAATTTATGTGATTAACCACTAATTCTTGTTAATTACCCACTTGCATAAGGAGTGAGTAAGACATTTCATTGTACTATAGTGCAACATTTAAACTTATTATATTGTTATTTTTATATATTAAAAGAAAAGAGGGTAGTTAATTGGACAACTAAACTCAATAAATGGGAAATTTGGTATAGCTTAGTGAATAGAAACATGAAGCTGAGCACCAAGTGTTTTTGATTTCACATTATAACCTTCCTTTTATTTTATAAAAGTACATTTTATAAGTCAGTTATACAAGGCTGGGCAAAAAAGAATTAAAATATTTAACAGTAGTATTTTAAGGTTTTAAGTTAACTTAATTTCTCTTTTGTTCATTTAACTATAAATTAACTACAGTTTTGGTCTTTTTTTGTCAAATACCTGTTTAAATATAATTCTAAATAATCGTCATCACCTTTCTAGCAACTGAAATGAATATATCATATTTATAGCTACAAAACCACAATGTTTAAGTTTCAAAGATTTAATCTTGAAGTAGGATAATTTAAAAAAGTGAAAGATATTAGTGACACTATTGATGTGAATACTATTAAGATGTATATTTTAAAATGTTAAACCAAAAAATTATACAATTAAGGTTATTCTAATGATGTACAATTATAAGCATTATAAAGTAACAACTTTAAGCCTCTAAGCCATTTATAGTAAGAATCTAAAGGAAAACTAAGAGTTTTTCTTTTACAATTACACTTATTAATAAAATTAAGTGTAAAAAGTGATGGACATTCTGATAATAAAAATTAATTTTTACAATATAATTTAGTATTATAGTACATAAGATATAGTAATACTAAAATAAACAAACCCATAGTACTATAGTTACTATTATCTAATCAAAATTTTTTGTAATGAAAATAACAGT
The DNA here is from genome assembly GCF_025091365.1 of Daktulosphaira vitifoliae. Lineage (NCBI taxonomy): Eukaryota > Metazoa > Arthropoda > Insecta > Hemiptera > Phylloxeridae > Daktulosphaira > Daktulosphaira vitifoliae. The sequence goes on along the minus strand of NW_026099572.1, from coordinate 44,981,467 downwards.
TAAAAAATTAATTTTTAACTTTTCAACTTGACTAGTTGATTATTTTTCTAATAAACTTTTTAATTTAACTAATTTAATTTTCTGTTGAAATAACTTAGCTTTTTGAATTAATATGTTAAAATAACTAAAAAAGCTAAATTCAAAATTTCATAAAAAATATACGTCTTTATACTCGGCGTATATGGTTTAGTTAAAAAAAAATCAAATTTTCCCCTATTCTAAATATTATATTTATATAACAATAAGCATAATAATCTTCTAATATTTTACAAAAATGTATATGATTTTTTTTTTATAACTAGTTTTAAATATAAAACAGTACCACCAACACCGAAATGTACAAAACAAATAAAAAAACATTGTTGTTATCATTAATATTTTCTTCCTATTCAGTTTTAAAAGTTTCTTAGCTTTTCCTTGTATCACCAATTAATAAAAAATAATTTTAAGAGTTCAGCTGAAAAATTAATTTTAAATGAAATAAACTTTTGTTGAACTAGTTTAATTTAAAAAAAAATTTAATTTATCTTTGTACTTGGTTTGTTAAATTTATAATTTGGTAACTTTTGACTGTTGATTTATCGAAATTGTTCATACTTAACTTGACTTGAATTAATTATTTTCATTAACTTGCCCATCTTTGTATTTATGATAATATGAAAATTATTTATATGAGGACTATAGACTCAATTAGTATGTGAAGATGATCTAATAACAAACTATCAATGCTTGAAACACTTAGATATGTTATTCAAATATTACTGTAGAAAGAATAAACTTAATATTTGACTATGATTAGATAATATCAAAATCAACTAAATTAAAATATTTTAATGATAAATAATATCTTAGTGCTATTATTAATGATTAAATTGTCATAATTAATATTAATGAATCATACTTCATATTAGTATTAATATATTTTTTTTTAAATATAATTGATTAGATAAGAAAACTAATTTTTTGTTGTCTTAGTACGAAAAAAAATTTTAGGATGACACAGTTCAAAAAATATACCGCTGTATTTTTTCTTTATTTAATTTTATTATTAGCGCACATAAATAGTAATCTATAGTTAAAAAGAACGAGTTTTAAATATTACATGTTATACTTTTGAATATACACAGGACTAGAAAAACATTTTTCTGTATGTGACGCTTATTTCTATTGAAATTTGACACTGTCTCCCAACTAGGCTTCACATTTTTTTCATCATATCTACTTTCTAAGATAATTACTTATTAGTTATTAAGTATTAAAATTGTTACAAAAAACTGAAAAAAAAGGAATTTAATTTTTAAAACTTTTAATATAATTTCATGATGTTAAAACTTTTGCGAAATTTGAGAATTTATTTATATTTGAGATGTTAAGTTTAACTGTTTTTATTCACTATAAATCACTATTAATAAGTTTAAAGCCATTTTTTAAGAAAAAAAATGATTATAAAATTGCTGCCAATAGATAAATAACTTTTTGAAGAATTTAAAAATTATTTTATTTTGTTTTGAATACAAAAAAAACTGATTGAGTTGGAGACGAAATTTTGAAAAGTAAAATTTAAATATATAACTTTTTTTGTGAATTTAAAAGAAAAAATTATCTGCCTTTTTTATTTTTTGATGTTAAAATCAATGATGTAATTATATTTGTTGCATGACACTTGATGTATTCAGTATTTTAACTTATTGTAAAGAAAAAGTAACAGATATTTTGCAGATTATAATGGGTCACTATATCAATGGGTTTTCAGTTTAAAAAAAAAAAACTAAATAATGAAAGAAAAATTATATTTTTTGACGTTGAAGACAAAGGTGTAATGATATTTGGCATATAATAATAATTGTCTAGCGTCAAATTCAATTACACCATTGACTACAGCATCAAAAAGTGCAAAAGGCTGTAAGTTATTTTTTTAATTTATAAAAAAACTGTACTATCAAATTACTTATAAAAATAAAATTGCATTTTTCATTATTGTGCTCTTCTCAAATTTTGTTGTGTAAAAAACAAAAAAAATTTTTTTTTTTAATTGCTCAAACAGATTATTATAATGGTAATAAGTTTATAATTTTAAGAATAAACCAAAAATAGTTACAATAAAAAGTTTGGTTTTTTTTTTAATCTAAAACGTCATAAAATAATAAAATTATAACAGAAAAGTTAAAAAAATTAAATTAAAATTTTTTATATTTTTATTTAAATACTTAATATTAAAGTAAAAATTAGATGCGATGGAAAAAATCTAAAATCATATTCAAAATCAACTTAAAAATTCATGGACAATGCAAATGTCTATACATAAAAACACTTCATATTTAAACTTAAAATTTATTTATTTATTAGTCAAAAAAGTGTTTATAAATGTAATTGAATAATAAAAAATAATATTTTATCACGCTTATTAAAAATAAAAATTTACAAGTTCAAATTCAGTTACCATTTTATTAATATTTTTACTTGTTCTTGTTTTTAGTTTACGAAAAGCTTATTACAATTAGTGTTAGGTTACTTTTTTAACATTCTTGTAAAATAAATATATCAAAATATTTTCCTTATTTAAAAAAACTGTTAAATAATAAAATTATTATTACTTAGTACTTTTGCTACTAAATACTAATAATTTTTAGTATTACTAATAATTATACTATATAAAGATCATTTGTATCAATATTTTTCTCAAGTACTTGTAAACAAACGTAGATCTATAAGGTGTAAAATTTTATACCTTATATGAGTAAATTATCGACGTCAAACTATCTGTAACTTTCTTTTACACATATGTTATTTGCTTATTCAAAAAATATAATTTAACAAGTACAGCGTATTTCTGGCGTTCAAATGATATAGCAAAGATACATTCGCGTTGTTTTTTGAAGTCTACTTAGACCGAAGACGACGTTCGTTCATTGTCTGAATATTTAAAATTTTATGTTCATTAAAGTTTTATCTTTTATTCAATGATGATTTTTGGAAGTTAAATTATGTATTATTAATGGTAATTAGTTTTTATATGTATTTATTTTGAAAATATTTGTACGAAATTCTATGATTCAATATTTTAGCGTCGCTTTTATGTAATTGATCTGATATCTCAATGTGTTTTTTATAATTTATTATGTTTTGATTTTGTATGATTTTTTAGCTTCGATAAGTAACTGTAAAGATTTTACTGTCAAGATCGATTTTTTTTTCTTGGTCTGTCCATATAATTACTCCACCCTTACTAGACTGAGTTTGCTCAAGTTAAAATATCACAACTGTTAAAAAACAGTTAATATTAATATTTTAAGATTTCAATTTTCGTTTAAATAACTTTTTGAAAATTAAACGGATCATAAAAATATGTTTATTGACAATATTTTAGTCATTTCCTTTGCTGACTACATATTTTTTTTGGTGGAAATTCAAACATTAACTAATAAGTACTGGATGGTTTAAACAATATGTCAACATTTTTTTATTTTCAATTTTTTGGTAATATTTCAACAAAACCTGCAATCTTCAAATTTATACCAGATTAAAATGTATAAATTTACTTCAAGATAATAAATTAAAATATGTCCAAAATCACAGTGTCTATGAGTTATTGACTAATTAGTCCAAATATCTATACAATTTTCGGCAATTGTGAAGCGTGTTTTGCATAGCAACAAAATATCTAAATTATTTAAAACTAAATCAAATGAAAACTTTTGAATGTACTTAAACTATTGAATATTTTTAGTAATTGAATAGCAGCTCTATAGTTACTATTAAACATTTCTCATTACTAATTTTAACCCACACTGGAGTCTACTATTTCGAATCTCAATTATGTTAGGTACTAGTACATCAGAAAAAACCCCAGTACCGTCACGTTGCTTTTTTTTTTTTTTTTTTAATTATCATTATTATCAAATAATTATATAGTAACAGATAGTTTGTTTGACTGATGTATTTACTTCTGGGATATAATAACTAGTGATAGACATTAGGACGACCTTTAGTTATGAACTTTTAAATTGCATAGTGCCACTCCGTAGAATTGTTCGAATACCCCAAAAAAAATAATTATTGCAAAAATTGATGATGATTGTCAAACTTTAAGACGTGCCCCAAGAGTGCCAACGTGCCATTTTACAGTAATTTAAATGTAGAGAAAAATATGTGTAATAGAATTTGTATTACAAAAAAAAAAGGTCATATAATAATATAAATAATTATTCTATAATTTTGTATTAAGACTATAGTAAAAAAAATTAATATGTAAATATATATATTAACCAATTGTACTACATTATTTAGATGAGTAAATAAAAAAAGAACAGCTGCTCCGTATTTATAGAACAAATAGTGTGACACTTTAGTATAATGATAATACAAAATTTACAAAACGTGTATAGTTAATTCTTTTAGTTATAAAAAATAAGATTTTATTTTTGAGACGTAAAAATCATTATAGATTGTTCTGGCGACAATGGTTATTATTAGCGATGGGAAATATCGAATAGTAACTTTCGAACTATTCGATAGTTGTCCACTATTCGATAATCATTCAAAAATTATTCAAATAGTTTTTAAATATTTGATAGGAACTAAACATAAACTGTTAATGCTAAAAATAAACTATTCGGTTGTATAAAAACAAATCGAATAGTTATTCGATAGTTTAAAATATTCGAAAATGTCCATTAGGGTGATCGTAAGCTACATTGGTAAGTTTTTTTTAATAATATTTAGAAGTGCCACCCCCTAGAATTGTTCGAATGCCCCAAAAAAAAATAATTGTGCAAAAATTAGTGATGATTGTCAAACTCTAAGGCGTGCCTCAAGATTTGTTTAGACAAATTTAGGATGTTTTCAATCCATTTATATTACTTGTTAAGTTTTAACTAGGTTGTTAGAGTATTTTTATTTTTACAATACATTATACTAAAACTGTACAGACTGTAAACTTAAAATCTACAGCTTCGGTATAAAAAATTGCTATTTTTTGAATAATTTAAATAATAAAACAAATAGTAATTAGTTATCATGTGGCCTATCATAAAATTATTTATGATAACAATTATATATGTTTTATTTAAAGGGTTACGCCATAAAACAAATTTATATTTATATTAATTCGGTTAAATTATAAAGTCTTTAGAAAATAGATAAAAAATTTGTTGTGGTGCTAAATACATACCTCTTTATACAGGTGTTCAAAAAATAAGGAAACAAGTCAATTGTTTGTAACAATTGATCTGTTTCCTTACTTACTGAATACTTATATATCTAGTCTTTTAGAAAAGAATATTTTAACGGTTTTCACGTGTATAATTCATTTCTACGTGCGATATTTAACTAAAAAATAGAGTTATGTCATAATTTTAATTTTCAACGACATTTTGTACCTAAGTTCGTAAATAGAAAAAAATCTTATAAAAATTTTAATTTTTAGAAAATTTACTTGAGCTGTATCCCAATTCGGTGTTAATTGCTGAACGACGAAGTGAGCAAAAATATTTTGCCCACAAGGACATGAATTCTACAAATCGTCAATAGTTTTTCTCCACAGAACACATCACCAACGGCCAAGTTTATAACCGTGAGTGTTATATTTTGTAGCTATTATTACCATTAAAAGTAGATAATTTGCCAAAACACTCAATTACAATTTAAGTTAAAATACTTTATACGTACAAAAATATAATATATCATTCATGCGAACGTCATTTTACCACGTGTACTCGAGTTCTATATTAAAACATTTTCCTGTTGAGCTAAAAGTTTTTATTATCATTATGCTCTGGTTTAAAAATAATCTGCTTTTGCTTCTTTTGTGCTTCTGTATGTATGCCTCTCAGGTGTTTGTTTTGTCGTTCTTTTTTAATCCAATTTGCAATATATCGCCAATTGTATTTTACACAAAGCTACTGATTTAGGTTAATTTTATTAACGCTTGTCTTTTGCTTTAATATAGAGCTGAGAAAGTATAATTATAACAATATGTCTTTCTATATATGTATATATTTGTTGCATCTGTCACTACTTTTTCTTGGGTCTCTTTTTTTTTTTTTTTTTTTTTTTTTTT
>NW_026099572.1:44968853-44975372 GCF_025091365.1 Daktulosphaira vitifoliae | reverse complement strand
TTTTTTTTTTTTTTTTTTTTTTTTTTATGAATGAATCAAAACAAATTTTTATTTATAAATACCTTAGATATTACCCTTTATCAAAAATTTTCAAAAATATAATCCTTTACTTACCTAGGTGAAAATTAATTAAAAATAATTTTTTCAACTTTTGAAAATGTTCCAGAATTATTATGAGCCTCAAACATGTCGTACGTCGGTAGTACCCCAACGTAGACACAAAGGTTTACTAAAGTTTTATGTATATATATATTGACGATGAGTTCGCCGTTCGAGCTCTTCCCGAGTCCTCCCGTTGGATAAACTGATCAGCCCCAATCTCTCTAATTAGTGGACCACTAAAGGGGTAGAGTTTAGACCCGTCAGCACGGTCTAGCTCAAAAGTAGCAGACTGAAGGGTGGCTCCTTGTCAGCCACCAGCACAACTACCTTTTTACTATACCCACTAAAGGACGGTTAAGCCCAAACACTAGCCAGCTCGTACACTAATTATTAAGATTGACTAAAGGACCAGCAGTCCAACCTAGACTCTAGCCGCACACACACACACACACACACACAATTTTCGATATCACCGTGAAAATAAAATATTGCGCTAAGTCAAGATTTTTAAATAGCTATTTTATTTACGAAAAGTATTAAACACAAAAGTCAAATATAATATAACACAAAAATTAATTAAATCTTACAAAAAGTATATAGTTATTCTTACGTCAACAACCTAACCCGCAACTCGACGTTTCTTCGACAAAAACGTCCAGTCTCGTCTCGCTCAGTCTCGACCCGTGTCGACCCCCTATACTCTTCATGTTTCCCTTTTATATTCTTTTTTCCACCATTATTAATTTGCTTACCCTGCATTTCCCTTTTATATGGAATTATTTTATTGCTTAGGAGTTTAAAAATTGCTTACTACTATGTAAAACTTATATTATACTAAAATCGATGTAATTCAATACTTCCTCATATATTTACTACAAACATATGTTAAATTAAAACTTATATGATATGTTATAAATTAAAATATAATTTGTCTCGACATCCTTATCTTCTATGTGCAAATAACTTCCGTATTTAAAAATATGTTATTTTTGTGTTAAAATTCTCGATTTTAAATTGTGATCTTCAAATTTAAACTGATTTAACTTTTTGAAAAATATATGGATCAATACAATTTTTTTTCATAAATACTTTATACATATTCCATTCATCCGACATTTACCCTCATTTACAAAAAAAAATTAAAATATTTAAATGTTAATTATTAATATTTTTTATAATTTCTTTGTGAAAATTATAACACATATATTAAATATTTATTTCATTCTAAATTTAATTTATATAACATGCATTTATTCATACTTATAAATATTAAAACATGCTTTTGATGAGAGTATGCTTTTGGAGTAATCCCATTATTCCTTCTAAAATTTAAATACTACAGATTTACATCGAAGTGTTTTTTATGGTAGTGATCACTGTCGGATATCATCTATACTTTTCTCAAATATTTGAGTTTTTAACTCGAATTAATTTTATTTATAAAATAAATATTATCAACAAGTAAAAGATAAATATTTTCGAAAATGCTTCGGTTAGGTTTACACTAAGTAAGTAAAGTTTTCGTTTAGTTATACATTTATTAGTAATTTATTTTTTATATAAAAGTTATTATTTTGAAAATTTCAATAAATCTAATCACTTCGTCGCAATAATGACGCCATTTACTGTATCCCTGTGGGCACGTCTATAATCATATTATTGGTATACTAACCTTTAATAAGAATACTATAATTTTATATATCTTTTAAATAGTAATATTAATATAAATAATTTGTCACATAAACCATTAGACATATATTTATAGATGTAACATAAAAATTTTGAATTTGAAAATAATTTTATTTGTTTCTTTTAAGATTTTTCTTATCTATAGAAACAATAACTATTGTTCTAATTGATGAGTCATACTATCGAGTTGTTTTATGAATGTTATACTTCATTGTGCTAATAGATATATACATTACAGGGTGAATCATAAATTATTGATTAAACACAGTTCCTGAACTTTGTTTATTTTTTAGTTTACTTTTTTAAGATTTTATTTTCTACAATGAGGTTTTTATAATTTTAGCTTTTTATTTACAGTAATTTAAAAAACTTCTCTAATTTTGACTTATTTATCAAATTTCATATTTATATTTCATATTCTTTTTCTTGCATTAATAGTGATCTTAAATTCTTAATTAATTTAATTGTTATAATTCTGTATTAATGTATTTTTATTTTTATTTTCAGCTGAAAACTCAAAAAAAATGTTCTAATAAAATTAATCCCTTCTTGAACAAGAATGGGATTTTATCAATCCATAAACTATTTAAAAATCGTTTTCATCTAATTAACAAAATAATATCTTAAAAAAAATCTTTTAGTACAAGAAATATAATTTTTTAATTTTATTTAATAAAAATCACATATTTTACTCATTATTACTTCAGTGGGAAGCAAATTAGGTAAATACATATTTAATGCTTTGTGTTCAAATAGTTGAAAGAAGATACTGCAAAACATGAGTTTTTAATTATGTTATATATATTTAGGTTTTTTTTTTAAGTTGGCTTTAATGGAGATTAAAAAAATTGTATTATCATGTTTTGCATTATCTCTTCAATATTTTGTCAATAATAATTATCTGAATTATTTAATTGTTTATAGTTGTCAGCTATAGCATGTCGCACACTCATTTTTTAACCAAAGAAAATTTTCCAAGCTTCTGCAAAAAATTAACTGAACTACAGTGGACAATGGAATCGGCACATATTGATAAACCTGAATGCTCTTCTCCAGCTTATTCGTTTTTACCAACAGCACGAAATGTACCAAAAAGTGACTGTCATCCCAAAGAAACTTATACAAATTACTTCATTGATTTAAATGAAGAAAATACCCTGATTGAGAAATATTTAAAACAAGAGTGTGATACTTACAAATTATTTGGTGGACCTCCTATAAATCCACTATTTCCAGATGAAGGTCGTGGATCAAGTATTGAAGATTCGCCAAAAACTTTTTCTTATTTTTCAAAAAATTGTTCTTATTTGGATAAAAGTATCTGGGCTCAAGATTCGGGTAATGATAGCTGGCCTGATGCTTTTATGCCTTTAGATATCAAAGATGAATCTTGGAAAGACCTTAATTCAGAAATTGTTAAGGAACCAATGTCTTGGGCAGTTATTCAGCGTCCAGTAAAAGAAGATAAATTTAAGCCTATCAATCAATTAGTCGATGCTGGTGCAGCTATTTTTCCTGATGGTTCTCAGTTTGAAATAGATTTGTCTTATGAAGCTTTTGATGCAATTGAAATTGAAGGAAAATTATATATTGGAAAAGATGAGTTTAGACGTACAGATGATGGATTATTGTACAAAGTTTGCAATCAAGATAAAGGTAACTTAAAAATTAATTTTTAATTATGTAATTAAATAATATTATTCATATTGTGTTTTTATTGCCTATATAAAATTTTTATTTCTATAATTACTCTTGTAACAAACACCATACAAAGACTTTTGTTTTCTAATGGCGTGATTCTTATAAGTTTAATATACATTTTTTCTATTTATTATTTATATTGGATCATAATTTAATTTTTAATTTTGCAATAATATTAGCTAATTGACATCCTAATAAAAATAATAATTGTAATTTAATATTAAAACTTCAGTCTTAGACTCTAATATTAGTATAATAGGAAAAACTTAATAGTCATACTAATTTATTGGATTGATGAAAGTGTACTAAACTCAATATTAGATGTTATAGATTCATCTAAAATGATTGTTATCTCTGTATAATCTTATCAGCAGTTGACTTGAATAAATTTAAAAAAAATCATAATAAATAGCATAATTGATATGCTAATGTTATTAACAGATTTGATTATCTATATAGTATGAAATAAGATAAATTATTTATTATTAATAATACAATTTTATTTTAGGCACTCAAACAGATAATTGGGATGAAAATACATTACTTGTAACACGTACCACCAGGCGTCATTATCATTTTCCTATTTTTCAAAATTGGCATGTTTCACAAAGTGGTGAGAATCATGATATACTAAATGACTTTTTGAATCCTAAACGTATTCAAGAAGTGAGAGGTGATATGAATGAAAAAGCACAAATGGTTGATATGCTACGATCTATAATTAGTATGCAGCATATTTGGGACAAACCAACTGCTATCAATGATATGAACACTTATCAAGATCAAACTTTATTTTTGCCAGAAATTTGCAATGAGTTGGCTGCTAATTACACAATGTAAAGCCCTTTTTTTTTTTTTTTTTTTTTTTTTTGCCATAATATAGAATTTTAAGAAAAGGTCCCAAATATCCTTATTATTTTTTATTGCAATCATATAATATGTAATACTTTTCAGATAGTAACATTCACTGTTAAGTTTTTAAAACCTTATATGTATGAAAATAATACCATTTTAAAAATTTCCAGAGTTAGATTATGATATCAATTACTCTCTTGCATTATGTATTTATTATTATAAAGAAGCTGCAAGTTTAAAATATTAAATTGTATACAATATTTCTTTGGGGCAAAAATTTTAATTACTCATTTATATTTTAAAAAATAATATTAACAATTTTGGTCAATAGGTTTCATTTTTGTTCAGTTGAAAAATTAAAAAAGATAACATAAAAAGAAGCAATTAAAAAAAAAAAAATTTTATGTACCTAATAATAAATATATTTTTATTTGTTTCTACTTTATGATTATATCTAAGCATTATAATTGCTTAAGTGGGTTTTTCTTAACATTGATTGATGATGTTGTATATTTTTTTTTCTTTTAAAAAAAATCATAACTGTCAGACTTTTAAAGGTCAATAATACATGTTACCATGTTGAAAAATAACATTATTTTTTATTTTTATTTCCTTTAAACTATTTTTTTGTATATCAAAAATATAGGTTTGATAAAATTTAAAAATTGTTCGCCTTAAGTTATAGTATGTGCAATTTGTATTAATAAATAACAACTATTAAAAGTTAAACAAAATCATAAAATTTTTATTGGTTCTATTGATTGGTGAATTAAAATGCAAATTATTTTCGACATGAGTTTTGATTAATCAAATATAAATTTGTAAAAAAGCTCGCATGATTTTTATATATTTCATTATACAAGTTTTCTATCAAAATGGCCAATTATAAAATAAATAAATATTTGAATTTTTGAACAATTGAGTATAAACGGGTGTTGGTTGTCTGTATCAGTTAGAGTCTATCAAAAAGGGTCCCGATTTTTTTTAAATATGGCGCCCAAAAATATAGTTATGACAATAATTATTATTTTTAACTTATTTATACATATTTTAATGGAACAGTCCGAAAAATGTTTTCGGCCCTGATTTTTAATAAAAAAGCGCCTAGATTTTATTTAATAAATTTTTTTATTTAATAACTTGCATATATTAAAAAAATTGTATATCTAAATACATTTTCTAATAAAAAACAAAAGCTTTTTTTAAATTCTTTAGAGTTAAGGGTTAATATCTGAAAACTTTTGCTCTTTTGAGTAGCATTTACTAAAAATGTATTGCTACTAACTGGTAAACCCTCAACAATNAGCTTTTTTTTTTTTGAAAACCAAATATTTTTTTAGTTTTATTTTGTTAAAAATTGTTGTTGGATAAGTTTATGCTATATGTGTATATTGTTTATGTGCTTATGCAATGTGTTTTGATAAGTAGAAGTCTGTAAAAATTGACCTTAAAGAGTCTTGACAGTTGAGAATATTTCAACATTTTGAAAAATAAAATTGTTAGGTTGTCGTCTAATACAGAACATGTATAATAACATAGTCAGTTAAATTTTCCCTATTGATTTGATTAATGTAATACATGTTTTCTTATTATATATAAGACACTATTAAACTGTAGATTCCAATAAATTATATCATAATATTTTTGTTTAAATTAACTAGAAATCTGTGAATCACTTAAATTGAAGTAAAAGAATTTTTTTATAAATTTAAATATTATAATTTTATTACATATATAAATTTATATAAATATAATAAGACAATTATTGAAAAAGGAACATCTAGTATATATTAATTACATTTCATATACTTGCAATGATAATAATACATAGTTTTCAACAATTAAATTAAAGTATTTCCTGTATTAATTATTATTAATTTTATGTTAACAAAATATTTTTTAGCCTTGTGTAGAAAGCATTATTATTCTGTTATTTTTTATGAATATTAGTTCAATAAAAATAAATAAATTAACTACCTATAATATCTAACAAAACATTCACTTTATAAGAAATTAAACTCAACATGAAAAAAAAAATTGAATGTATTCCACATGAATTTAAAATTAATAAATAAAATTTAATATTGTGACAACAACTTATATATTTTTTAAATGTATTTGCAGTAATATTTCATTAATATTAAGAGTTATATTAAATGGTTTTTTTTTTTT
>NW_026099572.1:44916906-44968813 GCF_025091365.1 Daktulosphaira vitifoliae | reverse complement strand
TTTTTTTTTTTTCAATGAAAATAAATTTAATTTCTTTTATGTTTTTTATTACAATAAAAATAATGTATAATTATATTGACTTGGTGAATGATAAAAAAAAATTAATATATATCTTCATTCAATATCATTGAATGAATAAATATACAGTGTATATTATACACTCAATGTTTTCTAATAAATAACAATTAGATTATGAATTCAAAAAAATAATTAATGATTACTTTATGTTAGCTTGAAAGCTAATTAAATATAATTTGTCTTGAAAAATATTTGTAAAATAACTAATTTTAATCTATATATTTATAATTATGATATTACCATAAGTATATATTTTATAAATTAAGGGTTTTGTAGGTTTTGTTGACACCCTTTCTGATTTAGATAAATGTATACTTTATTTTGACTAACCAATTTAAAATTAAAATTGTTGGCTAGTACTGGTACATAATAAAACTTAATTTATGTGAGAAATATTGTGAAATGTAGGTGTCTGTTGTAGTAGATAATTTTTGAAGGTTATTTTGCATAATAATTTGCCTCATATTTTGTTTGATCCATTAAAATGAAAAAAAAAACAGTTTAGTTTTATTACATTATAAGTTAAAAATAGAACATTTTTTTCAAGCATTATTATTTCTAATTGTTTTTAATATTATATTATATCTATTTATTAGTAAAAACAATTAGTTTGACATTTAATCTTATGTTTAACATGTTTTCTTATTTATAAACTTTTGAGATACAACATTTTTAAATTAAAAAAAAAATATTGTATTTTAAAACTTACTATTTTTATTATACACATGTGTCATTAAATTACTTCTATAAATAATTTGTACACCTATTTCATGTTTTTTTTTCTTTAATATTTTTGCTATAAATCGGTATCTAATATAATGTAATAAATATCTTAAACCATTTACAATGCTTTTAAAGAAATTCACAATGATATTTTGTTGTATGAATGTCATTTAATTATTTTAGCATGGGTCGAGTTCTAGATTTTTATTTTTTTATGATTTTACTGTAATATACAATAATATAAATAAATGTGAACATTTATCAATTAAACCGTTAAATTTATATTAATCATGTTGTTCTTTTTTTTTTAATATATATTTTTTTAAATTATTATGAATGAGATATGTGTCAGTAATAATAACAATCAGTACTTTTTTCAATTTAAATAATTTTTTGGAAAACACAATTTTACAACTATCTTAACTAATTATACTAGTTTATTGTAATATTAAGATAGCTCAATGAAAATTGTCTTTAATGGTATATAAGTTATTATATATTGTTAAATTTTTTCTAGTACATTAATATCTTAAACAGTAGTATTTAAATTGAAAACACGTTTCATTACAAATTAAATTGATATTAAGAATGACACTAACCTTTTTAGTAAATTATACTAATTTTTAGTATAATATTTTGACTAGTGACAAGTTTATTAAACTTATATATGGAAGACAGTCCTTCGCTGACGATAGAGAGTCAATAGGAAAAAATTGGGAGGAAATTAATCAAAAGCTAGAGATATGGAGACAAGCTCTTAAAGAAAAGGGATTAAAAATAAGTAGGGGTAAAGCAGAGTATATAGAGTTTTAGTTTAACAAAGGAGAACACGAGTTAGGTGAAATAAGCAGAGATGAGAAAGCTTAGATGGATGAGTGGAGTGACTAGAGAAATTAGAATAAGGATTGAACATATAAGAGGGAGTACAGATGTTGCATCAAACGTGGATAAGATGAGAGAAAATAGACTTAAATGGTAGGTCATGTTATTAGGAGAGAGAATTCAGAATTTGTAGGAACAGTTATGGAAAAAAATATTGAAGGAAAACTAAAAAAGAGATGGAGGGATATTATTGAATGCGATATGAGGACTGCTGATGTGAGAGATAGTGTCAAGTGGAAGTTTAAGATAAGGGTGGCTGACTCCAAGTGGTTGGGATAAAGGTGTGGACAAATAATAAGATATTTAGGGTGGTTCTAAATCGACACAAGCTCGTCTTTTTTTTAAATGTAACCATTTACATTTATTACAAATATAGTTTGGATTTTTATTTGACAATATTACATTATTATTTAAGTGAAATCAATTACAAAATATTTTTACAGTATAAACTATGATACTATAGTGAATAGTTTAATATAATATAATAAATTATACATAGGCTAGGTGAGGTACTTGTAGAGTTAATAAATAAAGTTATTTAACGTATGTTAATATTTTAAAATTACCGACTTATAAAAGGTGTGCCCCGAACTCCATAATTATACGGACAGCTGTGTATACATATTTTAGATAACGTTAAAATACACACATTATAATACCAAATTTTAATGAGGCTGAAATTTTTTGCCTAATAAAATATATTCAATAATATTTTTAATTTTATTAATATAACGTAAACAATGTTTACAAATTAAAAAGTAGACATGTACTTGAATGTAAAGATCCTTGAGTGGATCAAGGAGAAACAATTCTTAATTTTATCATAGAAAAAATGCACCTTATAATGTGTTAATAAAAAAAGTTTAAATTTATAATCAAATAATATCAAAAATAATTAAGTAGTGGCTTATGTAGCAAAATCATCCAAAAATAGTGACGTTTCTGGTGCCCATTTATTATGAAATCGGTATATGAAGTATATCAAACAAAAAGTACAATGTTACAATGATGATAAAATATATAAGCAACTATTAAAAATACAATTTTAATTAAAATTGTCCCCTCGGGTTATGGTTTAATGGAAAGATAGAATATTGTTTTTTCTATTAATAGTATGTGTAATATTAACATTATAATACGCTTTTTAAACTTAAAAAGTGTTTATTTGTAAAAAAAATGTACATACCAATAGAAAATTATAAACAATATTAAAATTTGAATAATTTAATACTCCCTCTAATAAAGACCCACTGAAATAGTCATACATTTATAAGAACTATTATTTAATTTTTACGATTTAAATTGTATAATTATTATAAACATGTTGAACAAACAACAAATATTAAAAATACATGTTATTGATAAATATCATCAGGCACGTAGCCAGAAAATGTTTATTGGAGGGGCCAACAATTTTGGGCCTTTGTATCATTTTCCATAATTTGTTTACCATGAAAAGATTGTGGGGGGGTCCCTCCACTCCTTCTTAGACAGTATCCCATTCTATGAATCTTACAAGTTCAAAATTTGTGTTTATTTTTCGAAAATTGGTGGATTATTCCAAAAGTTACATGATCTGCTATTTCCTTATTAATATCCTGATTAAGATAAAGTATGTCGAATGAAAAAGAGATTATTAAAAAATATTATTTCTCATAAAAAAATTGTGCTGATCCATACATTTTTCAAAAAGTTATAGCATTATAAAGTTAAAAATGTAAAATACAAAATCGAGAATTTTTACACAAAAATATCATTCGGTAGCCATTTTCACCGTGAAGACAAAATTAACTCCGAAATTTTTTTAAATAAAATAGTACATTACGTTAGCTTTAATTTAAGATATAGATAAAAGTGTCAGACTTTCCGGAACATTTTAAAAATTTAAGTGAAAAAAGTTAATTTTTTGTGAAAAAGTTGTCATTTTAAATCCCCCCCGTGGGCAGGTAAAGGGTCAGATTTATAAAAAAAATATATCAAATGAAAAGTAACGATATCATACATCTTTATAAAAAAGTTATGGCAATTTTTGAGGGTAATGTCTTCGACTAGATACGATTTGTGATCTTTTGACGTATTACTGAAAGAAATGGGTTCAGTGAGAGCTGAGAAAAAGTGGTAACAGACACAAAAAAAAACACACCGTAGTAAAAATAATACCTTCTCAGCTTTGCATCGAAGCTAATAAAATAATGATATGAACATAAGCTGATTTAATTTTTCAACTTTTAAGCTATTAAGAAAAAATAATTTATTCCTAAATACTAATAACAATTAAGTTATAAAAAATTTTAAAATAAATATAAATTATAAACAATGTAAAATTTTATTTTATTTTATTTAAAATTAAAAACAATTCCTGCCTTTTTTTAGTCATATTTTAATTACTATTATTTAGAGCACGCAAATAACAAATTAACAAAAACAAATAAATTACCTATTGTAACTACTAAATTATAAAAAAAGAAACAAATTATAGATAAGATTTATCAAAAAATTTTTATAGAGTATACTCTATCGAATTTTGTAATCAACTAGATTCTAATCAATGCAGATACTTGGTAGTTTGTTATCATTTGTTAGACCAGAGTTAAAAAAAATTTACCTACAACCACGTTTGGAGTAATTGCTATTCCATTTATTATTACGTCTAGAACGTTATCTTTTTCAAATAACGTTTTCTATGAATATAAAAATGAAAATACAGCCATAATAATAACTGTATTACTCAATAGTAATCACAAATGAATAATAATTTCAATGTATATAAGGCCTAGCACGTTTTTGATAATTCGTAAAAATAATTGAATTTTAAATTTGGGGGGGCCGGCTCTGGGCCACATTAAATTTAAGGGGGGCCAGGCCCACCCAGGCCCACCCTTGTCTACGTGCCTGAATATCATATATTGCCGCCTTCAATATTTCTTAAATATTTTTTATTTTAGTCTTGATTTTTAATTTTGAAAGAAAAAATGTTAAAATATTAACAAGCGTTAAAACCGGCGTTGATAAAACAAGTCTCCCATTTATTTTTGATTTTGAAAACAAATTATACTACATAATAAAAAGGCTCAAAAATGTTGTCCCCAAACAAAAATCGTCTTCTATAATTTTGATCCTAAAAATGTTAACGTATTTACACGCATCATTATCTATATAATAATTAAAAATCAATACCGAATGTATCCACTTTTGGGAGTCGAATAACATAAGATATGGCTACAACAAACTTAAGCAATCAATCGCAAACTCCTCAAAACTCATGTATTGAGTTTATTACAATCAGTTCATTTTATAAAACAGCTGTTCGCCCTGATTTTACTCTCGTGTTTTGTCATTTACTTAAGAAGGTTTATCAGCGTCTCACAACCAGTTGTGGTTAGTTACGATTATGCCGCCAAAGACCAACAGGCGCAATTCAACAGTATACGGTTAGCGGTGTCGTGTGGTGGTTGTGGTACATTGTGTTCGCGTCCGAATATAGCGAAGATCTCGTTAGATCATAGTAATTTTCTTATGTTTATTATTAACTAAACATTTTTTATGTACTAGTTTCATTACGAAATCAAGAAATTTGCAATAAATATTTACCCAGCGACAAAAATACTTTAACCTACCAAGTAAGTTTTTAATCGTTAAAAATAAAAATTATTACTCTCTACCAGAAATCTTATATTTTTAAAAGTAATGTTTATAAAGTGGTTTTAATACTATTTGCAAGCTAGACATTTTTAGAAAGGACTATATTTTAAGATAACTTTAAAATATGGTAAATAGTTAGTTCTGTTGACATAACTTTTAACTTATTTTGTCAAAATAATCATAAAATTAGTTATATATTAAAAAATAAAAATTATGTAATAAAAGGAAAAAAACCGACAACTATTTGGTTACATTTATAAAAATATCACATTTAAATTTTTTTGCTTTTTTGACATACAGGATTTCTTCTAAAACATTCAAGTTCCTACAAAATAGTGATTAATAGTGTAATTCTAACTATTCCAAATTATACATCAAAATAACGATTTTCTAACTCCTATTTCCTTATTTATATCCTGATTACAAGTTTTATGATATATAAGTGTAATATATAAATATATATACATTTATATATATAGTAAATAATGTTATTTAAAAAAAAAAGTATGTCGTATGAAAGATTTGATCCATACACTTTTCAAAAAGTTATTGCATAATAAAGTTAAAAATGTAAAATATAAAATTGAGAATTTTCACACAAAAAGAGCATTTGGTATCCATTTTTACTGTGAAGACAAAATAAAGTCCGAAATTTTTTTTTTTTCAAAATAAAGTACATTATATAAGCTTTAATTTAAGATATATATGAAAATGTCTTTTATATATATGGAAAACTTTCAAAACAAAAAAGTTGAAAAAGTTCATTTTTTGTGGAAAAGTTGTCATTTTAAATTCCCCCCTGTGGGCAGGTAAAGGGTCAGATTTATAAATAAAATATACCAAATGATAGGTAAATATCTCATGTATCTATAAAAAAATATATTGATTTGGCCATTTTTAAAAAAGTTATGGCAGTTTTAAGTAAAAAAAATTGAAAAAATGTCGAACATTAGAGATTTTTAAATTTGTAATTATTTTGGATATTTCACCCAATTACGGGGAACAAAGGGAATATTTTCAATTTTTGAGGGTAATGTCTTCGACTAGATACAATTTGTGATCTTTTGACGTTTCGTTGAAAGAAATCGGTTCGGTGAATGCTGAGAAAAAGTGGTAACAAACACACACAAAAAAAAAACACATCATAGTAAAACTAATATCCTCTTAGATTCGCATCGAAGCTAAAAATATTTCTTAGAGAAGTTTCGACGGGTAACTTTCGATAGTTATTGGAAAACTATAATTATTTTTATAAAATTACATGAGGATTGACTAAAACATTTTGAAATAATCGATACTACGTTATGAAGTATTATTTTTTTAGATTTTAGTATTTAGAAATCTATCGTGACAAAGATCATAATACCCATCTCGTATTTTATTTAAAGTTACTTTTACCCTGAAAAATTCTAGATCCACATCTGATCGTCAATAAATAAATAAAACTTAATTCAATAAATGTTTGTAAAAAAAACATTATTAAAAAAGGGGGGCTAATGGTATATTTAATAAATTACACTGTACAATAATCACTGGTGAAACAAAATTGTAAACTAATCTTTTGGTATACACAAAATAATTTTAAAACGAGGGAAAATAACAGACCTGCTATAAAAAAAATAAATATTTTTCTAATTATGTCTATGAGACTAACAGTTATTTGGACGTTATGTTCATAGCTCTTCAATTATTTAAATATAGATACAAAATTGATATTTAAGAGATGTTGTATTTTAATATCTATATTTTCCCCAAATTCTTCAACTTTTACTCCTACATTAAACTTAAAAACTAAACTATGTTTTTAATGTACGAGCTTTTTTAAAAATTAATTTTATATAAGGAATCAGCTGATATAAAAATAAAAAATTATATTTTCAATTAAATCAAATCAGTAGAAAAACTTGAAATCTAACAAAAGATACAAAAGCAAATTTTCAAAATACGTAATTATCTCATAATCATTTAAATCAAAAAACCACTGAATATTTTTTATGGCTGCTATCTCAATAAAAATAATTATTGTGCCTTCAAGTTGTGTTTTAATAGAATAGAACAATATTGTAAAAATATTTCACTAAAAAAAGTAAAATAACTTTACATACCAGTAGAAAATTATAAATAATATTAATATTTGAATAATTTAATACTTCTTCTAATAAAGATACATTGGATTGGTCGTATGGTCGGCATAGATTTACAAGAAATATTATTTAATTATTTACGATTTAACTTTTATTATTATTTTAACCATAGTAACAATTTACATAATTAATCGTCTTTAATGGCCCAAATAGTGATTTTGTAAAATAACATTAAAAAAGCACTTGTATAACGTTATAAAACATTATTAAAAAAAAAAAAAGCTATCAGGCGGCGTAACAATGAAATAAGTTTTGATAATAACCAACAAGTAGTATTATTAAAATCTGAAATTTTAATGTTTTTATGTATAAACTGGTTTTTGGCATAATTTACTTTTACACTCCTCAGCATAAGCACAAATAGAGAGGTGCTTTGGCTACTTAGCGCCCTGAACAAATGGCATTGTTTTAATATGATTTAAGCAAATATAATATGCTTAATTCCTTATGTTATTGTATAAATAATTGCAATGTCATCGGTGTAATATGTATATTTTATTTTAAACAGTAATATGCTAAGATTTCATCAGTTATAGTTGTACTACTACAGTGATAGGAAAAAATTGTATGAATATGATCATAACGTAGCATAATTTTATAATAATGCTATACATGATTGTTTATTTATAAATAGATAAAATGAAGGTTGGGTATAACATTTTGAACAGAGCGAGAAACAATTATTTTGGTCTTAAGGTACCTCAAATTGAAAATACTAATTGCGTCAAGGGTCGTCAGTTATTAAACTTACGTTTATTGGAATTTGATATTATAGTTCTTGACATGAATAATACAGCGAGTGAAGTAATTACTCGGTATAAGAACATCATTAAGATATAGAACAAATTTTGAGTAAACATTTTAAATGCATAACCTACTGAACACATTTCAAAAATACACCGATAATCGTTTAAAAAACGTGTTTGTATTAACAAACGGATAACGTTTCTGTGCAAATGCTACGCAACCACGTCGATTTTATCTAGAAACGTGAAGATGTATGTGTTGTGAGCACAAATGTCTCTAAGTATAACGTACAAGTCGTGTACGGCCGTCGGGTCATAACGTGATTACTTATACTTTTGAATGACCGGTTTTTCGATGCATCGGCATTAACATAATGGAAATAAATGTATTGTATTACTTTAAGCCCTGTCGGAATGACATTTGGTCGCCGAAAATACTGGTTTGCGAACAAGGTCCTCCCGTTTTGGAAGTTCGAACACATCGATTTACAACGTAAACGTATACACGTACAACATGTATCCTGTTGCATATTTATCTTTATGCATATAAATGGAATTAAACGTTTATTCCGACATGGAAATAATCATAGCCGGATCGTAACACATGCGTATAAACTATTAGATTGACCTTCCGAGGCCAACGTTTGTTGGTCGATCATATCTTTTCTTACGAAACGCAACCCTTTTGGAATTATCGAATTTTCAGTCAATACAAATAACCGTTCAATAAAGCCATTCAACTTGAATTGTTTTTCAAAAAATTATGCACGTTGCTCATCGTTTACCAGAATATCTATTGGACGTTTATTCGTTACAATTTTTAACGTCAAATTCCGTATCATCGGTTCGGTTTCCCGTAGTATTACTAGTTTTTGATGTTTCAATGATTTTCAAAAATAATTATATTACCTATGGGTATTGTTTTATTTGCCGGACACGCGAACTGCAGTTTATTTAAAACGTTCATTTAACTGTCCTATATTATGAAGACGTATCAGTGTGTTATTAAGTTTATTAATTTAACGGACTATGTTCTTTCAGTAATCAAACAATAACGCTTCATTTTAATTGAATGACGCTAATTATTCACTCAAATGTCGTATTATCTATTTGTCTTTCATAAAACTTTATTAATGATGTTTCTCAAAATGTGTGTAGATGTCAAGTGAATTCCCATAGTTTATAAATGTGTTTGTCGTTTTTTCTAATTATCATGGCATAACGCACACTGAATAATGTTCGTTTTTTTAACGCGCTGTTTTATCTCTATTAAATAACACGTGATTGTTATTGTGAATCTTACGATTCCAATAATGCTACATCCTCTGTCCAATGCCATCGTGACTAGTTCCCGCGCGTTTTTAATTAATCTCTCTGCCAGCCTAATGAACCAAGACGAGTTCTTTTACAACACAAACCGCTAGTGATGTAATATTATAATGCAGCGGAAACATGTTTTTCATTTCATCCGTTTACTAAACATTTTTATAAATCACCAATGTATAACGATACAATGCCTAAACGTTTATAAAATTTATTCATTCATGTAAACTGTTTCAGATAAGTTAACCTACCCGAAGTAAAAATTTAAAGCTAAATGAATAAATAGATTTTCTAATATTTATAAATTGATACAATATTAAATCTAATTTTTTCTTAAACAATTTTTTAATTACAGAACCACTGTTTTATTTTCAAATCTAGAATTGTATTTAGGACTCGTGTCCAAATGTTTTCTAAAATCCAAAATTTTCACTATACTATATTGTTTAATCTCTTGGGCTAAATCTTACCAAATTGTTCACGTTTTCAATAACTTACTTCAATTCACTATTTAATATTAACTGAAATAATACACTTAAAAAATAATATTTTTATATGGTGATTTATGATAACAAAAATGGATAGTTCATAAAAAAGGAATACTAAAATTATTATTCAAGTATTTATTTATTAATTCAAAGTTATTTTTCAAAACAGTCAATTATAAGTCAACTTAATCATTCGTCACACTTTAAGTATAAAAATATCTTCTAGTATGTATATTCGACCGAGCGAATAGTTTACGGAACAAAGAGTTCACATGTTGATAGCTCATGTGAAACTGATGGTGTGCAGGTGATGTTTCTTGATCGTTTTGGCTATTATACACGTCTCAGAGGTCTATTGGAGACTTGTTCAGGTGCAACGCGTGTAAATGAAGTAAAGCGATTTCCTAGCCCGCTTCCCATCTGAAGGCATGTGGTTTTGCCAGCAACGAACCTTGACTACCTCCCGAAATACTGCAACGCTCATAAAGCAACTATTTTGACTACTTCAATAATTGCACTGGGTGTCACCATGCGTGACACCCTAACAAGAGTCTGTTACCAAATTCGTTTTGGTGCTAACCAACAGCAGCGAAGTTTTAATTGTTTCCGATCAGCATTAGTCGTAGAATTTGATTACACGAGAGTACCTCGTTGAAAATATCCATTAAACCGACAAGAAGTATTAAAATTTTATTAATGTTACATGTATCGAGGAAATCGATTTATCGGTGATTTTTCTACGCGTCATAAAGTCGTCTTTTTAATTCTCGAGTGTCACATAACCTTCGAGGGAAACAATATTTTGTCGTGATTGAAGTTACGTAAATGAAAAAAATTATGACAATAACAAACTGTCTGTGCAATATTTAATTGCGACATGGTGGCGGCAGCGGGAGAAAGTGTGCCGCTGCTGATTTATTATAATTGATATCTACGTCGATATAATGTATCTTAAGCACACAACATAAATAGGCGGTACCCAGAATTAGATTTCATTAAAACAATACCAAATCTCAGCAAAGCGATCTACATACTAGTCAAGCAACATAATAGGTGAATTGAATTTCAACTGCAATTAAACGACTCCTAAAGGTGATTTTCAAAATATAAACAGATTAAATAATTTTTCAAGTTTTTTTCTATTGTCTACAATGTTTACTGAAACTTTATTTAATCTGCATTTGTTACTGAGAATAATGATAACCCAACCGCATATTTATTTTTAGTATAATAGCGAAGTTATAACTCACAGTCTTACGCTTACAGCTCAGGTTTTAGGTCACATCATCATCCGAAGAATATTTTCTCGCGTATAAGGTCAATGAACATGTCTTGATTCAATGTCAAGTGTATACAAGAAGCTAAAAGAAAAGAAAGTATTTTTTTAGAAAAATTTGCTTAATACAATAATGTAATTATGTATTTGATGTAATATTTTGAAAATATCTATGCTCTCTTGAAAAGTCAGTGTCTAATAGTTAATTTGTAAATATTTCTCGTAACTAACATATTTCATATTGTTTTAGTACTTTTCAGTAGAATATACGTTCAAAAATGTTTAAACAATACTGATATTATTCTAAAATTGGGCTGATTACACATGAAAATAATCTAAACAATAGTTAAAAAAAAATAAAACAACTGAAAATAATATTACTCATACTTTTATAATGTAAATAAATTTTAAAGAAAAAAAGAAAATGGTTTTGAGGTTTTTATTCTGATGACGTAATGCATTGTGGTCTGCACACAGTATTACTAAGCCAATAATGAAATAATACTAGTGGGGTATTAGTACGTTTATACTTTAGGCATATCTATAGCCTATGTCAGTTATAGATAAAGTGTATAGTAGCTGGATACTATTTACACGACGTTGGCTAATAAATGTCAGACTGCAGTTGTTTTAGTCATTAAGAAATTTTAGTGTAATCTATTGAATTTTTTACGGTAGAACTTGTCCGGCGTTATTAGAACGCGTTCTTCGATTTGTCCAATCAATATAGGCTAACGTCGTTAAATAATTGCTTTTTACGGCGGTTATAGTAGTATAAAGATTGTTGAACCTAAACTCTGTTTACACATTTTATCTAAAAAAAGCTTTAAACACTTTTTTTTTAAATGAGGTTTTTATCTAGATTGGTAAAATCAGTCTTGAACTTTAATGTTGCTGAGCTCTAACCAGCAAACGTATTATAGTGGTCTTGAGTAATTTTTTTATAGTATTATTGACAGCTGCCGATACAGTGGTTGGATATTGAACTCTGATGGTCCTGAGTGACATCCACGAGAATAACTTGCCGATCTGGGTTATATTACCCGAGGACATTTGACCCATTTTGTTTTTTCGTACGTGCATATTGTCCTCTGCATAATAAAGCTTTCTCTCGCATTTATAAATACACATAGGTCTGCTCAGCACTTTAAAATCGTGACTGGTCCCCGCGCGGGCGCAGTTAAGTAATCCACCAACCCAAACTAACGGCCATCTAATCTTGTGTATGAAACTCCGAACCGTTGCAATCTTCTCACATGTGCAAACGACGATTATATGAATTAGAGAGAGATCCACGTTAACTTGATTTATCATAACTACGCGAGTTAATTCACACATATAATCATTGGTATCATGACCTTTCCTAGGCGTTACCATAAGTACACCACAGATATTATTGTTTTGCAATATCCATACAACATGACGTATTCGTTCCATCAGAAAACTCGGCAATTACTCAAATTCCAAAGATCATCACGACATGGGTTTCGATCGCATTTAGTTAAAATATTCACGGCTCGATAAAAGTATTGTTCTTGAGGGATGTTTACTGGAATCGTTCATATTAATCGTTGGACCTCCCAAAGAGATCGAAAAACATAATAATATAATGACGCGTGGGTCACCTTATTACAAATTTAAGTTAAAACCAAACCGGTAGTGAACACAATAACTCGGCCGTCCTACGGACTAAAACAACTGTCGAATATAATAACATTAACGATTATTAGTTACTAGAAGTATACGAAAACGGGTCCAGCTCAGCACCCAGTAAAGAATAAGGCCATTAAATTAGTTAGGGAATATCGTATAATGCGACCCGCAAGCAATTCATTGAGCGAGCGCTGCCGTCAGTGAATTTATCGTTTAAATATTATAGGAGGAATTTCCAACCGGTACTCACTTTTGGCTCTTTTTATTCCATTCGTTAGTTACAAACAGCCTACATCTGCACTATTTTCTCTGCTTATTGAAATATCCACGAATAACATTATAACACGGACGTAAAAAATAATAGACGCTTTTCACGTGAAAAATAAATCTTCTCTGAAGTATAAAATCGAAAATAATACGCACTTATCTTAACAACCTATACGATACTTAATTTTTGTATGATCTCTATTTTATTCAATACTCGCCTGCTTTTGTTTAAGATAATTTATTTTTCTTTGAATATAAAATTACTGTTATAATAACTATACTTATTCATAAGGAATTTGGTACATTCTAATCGATAAATTTTAACTATGAGTGATATGTAATCAAGTATCTTTTGATACAAACCGTTCAGATCATTTAATGCTCAGTGAAGCACTGAAACAAACCTAGTAACCTTTCAATGTTTACGTATGGTGGCGAGTACTTGTTTTTTTACAGTTTCAACGAGTGTGAATGCATTATTTAAACTCGTCTTATTTACTTTATTAAACATTTGATCGAATGATAATTATATTTGCAAGTTGAGGAATTCGCAGATTGTCCAAAACTAATGAACATACGAGTGTGAAGGTTTTTTTTCGTGACTGTTCGTCTGAAAGTCGTGAAACGTTATGAAGTTCAAATTGCCAGCAACCGGACGGAACACGACGTCGACTTCACGCTGTGAAGTGGTTTTTATCGTTTTTGAAGATAATTACATTTTCAGTATCTCTCTCACACTTATTCCATGTGTTGGTGCAAAATATTATTTATGAACAATATAAATTGAATTTGGTTGATAACCGTTACTATTGTTTTTACACTCGAGTAATGCGGTTTAATATGTTTCATTTAACCACTAAACAGAACCATAGTTCATTTATGTGGATTGCAATATTTAAGCTTTCACTACACAACATGCAAATCTCACCACGGAATGTACTGGTTGTTGTTGTACGATACACGTATACAGTTATTTCTGCAATGAACTAGGCTTAAAAATAAATAATGTAACCCAGTTACATTTCAGAGAAAAATTAAACTTTTTAATTATTAATCGTAATGATGTAGTCCATTGACCTTTAATCTATTGAATAATTCGATGTGTCGTATTCCATTGTTTTGGCAAATACTTAATTTATGGTGCTGTGAACAAATCGGTTCGCTTTGTAAAATTTCACAATTTTCCCGTCGATATCGTGACCACATATCCAATAATAAATAGCCCCGAGTAAAAATTGCATGTGTATGTTTTCTGCTGAACTACAACGCATTAAAAATATTTAACGCCCATAATATTGGGCTTTTCTAATTTGTAAGTGTCGTGCACAATTCGATATGGAAAAAAGGAAAGTGAAAAAAAACTCTAAATAGTATTGAACAGTCAGTGGTGCGCAATACAAATAGATTCCTATGAAGACTTAAACAAATCGTTCGTTTGATAATCGTGTTGTATTCCTCTCGCGTATACTGTAAACGCGAATCGTGTTTATTTTGAAACGTTGTTATCTGTGCGAACGACTGGGCTTAATAATATAAAACCGTCCGTAGTGTGTATTTCATTATAGGAGATTTTTGTCTAAAAGGGCGATTCGGTCGAAAAACCCGAATAATTGGATGCGTGTATTCAATGATTACACAACAATAGGCGACGAACTCTTCTTGGATAACACTTCTGGCGGATAAAATTTTACATTGCGCATAAGAAAATATATTCATATAACACCATGTCTACATAAGCGTGCACTTGAATAAAACTCTATTGTGAAATAGTTGTCGGATTAGATAATGGTCTGAAAAAAAAAACACAAAACCTCTTCCGTTTTTTACGTCTTTATATTTCTATAGTCCTGAAAATAAAATACATCACACTCGAATGTCTGATTCGTAATCGCTCAACGGCCACTGATTTGTTTTGATCGAATCCGAAATTTGTCATCCTCTGTGATGTACTGCGAGTCAAACACTGTCTAGACTTGTCGTTGCTAATTAATCGTAAGTGGTCAGACGAAAAGTCTAATTCACTTAATCACATTTCCACCTTCAGTTAAAATGATCGTCGGTTATGATTGTCACGACTGCGATCAGTACATCATCGACTCGTCGGACATTTATCGTGATTTTTTATGATACCTCGTACGCCCACTCGGCCACAGTCATTAGAGTGCAAGAAAATTAACAATTCAAACCGCCTACACTTATAATAATAGGATTATTTCCATTGTACCATCTACCGACTTGAAAATCCATATGGGCTATTATATTTGTATTGTTCCAACGCATTTCGTCGCANTTATTATATTTGTATTGTTCAAACGCATTTCGTCGCACATGAACTTCCGCCGTCGTTATTGTCGTTTACGCGCACACGACAATATTGTTGTAATGATCTCGGCCAGTCCACACGGCAACCTGCACACTGACCGCGGCTATTGTACACTAGCACTTCTAATATAGTATACGTGTTTTTTAATTGAATAAACGTGACTTCCTCGACGTTTCGGACACGAATCGTGTTCTCCGCAGCGACGACATCACGGAAAACGTTAGAGCAGCCGGATCGGTCGATAAACCTGAAGGCGCCGTCCTATCAAACCGCGATTATGATTTTCAATGTTTTTTTAAATTTCGGCTTGTATTATTTTTATACGGCATCTCATTTGAACGGCATGATTTACGGTATTGCGTTTAATCTTAATGTAACTTTCCCATGAACAGTCTGACAAAACGCACTAGTTCGAAAAAACATCTCACT
Organism: Daktulosphaira vitifoliae; assembly: GCF_025091365.1. Classification (NCBI taxonomy): domain Eukaryota; kingdom Metazoa; phylum Arthropoda; class Insecta; order Hemiptera; family Phylloxeridae; genus Daktulosphaira; species Daktulosphaira vitifoliae. The sequence continues at coordinate 44,952,839 of NW_026099572.1, read as the reverse complement.
AAATCAAAAATGTATCCTTATAAGTGCACAATTTTTTAAAATCGCAGTAACAATGAAAAACAGCCGGCTTTTAAACGTTAATTTATCATTTGTAACGATTTGGTTTATAACGGTAGATTTATACTGTGAGACGGATAGTTTAAAACACAATGAAGTCGTTTATATTCGCCTCAATCAAAAAACGTATTGATTGTTGTTCTTAATAAACATTTAACTCGAGTCACGATTCAAATATCGTCGAATGAAAACGTTTGTGTAATTGACATGACAATAGTTGTCAATGAATGTTATGAATACATTTTACCATTCGTCGTCTTTGCTTGTTAGTATTTTAATCAGTAAATGTCTATTATTTCATTGTTTTTCGTAAGTTTATTTCTTATATTTTTTTTTATAATTACTTTGTTCATTTCAAGGAAATTTTTGTTAATTTTTCAGTTTTGTTGGTTCCATTTTGTTGTAATATCATAAAAGTAATAACTCAATTTAAACGTGTAATCGAATAATAATATGTTTCATACGTGCATAATGCATGTATGAAACGCCTTCAGTCAACGCTAATTTTTTATAATAATCAATTACGGAAATCAATCGACACACACACACACAATATTAAATTATCGTTATCTGCAGTAATTTATGTTTGCGTAAACGCAGTAGATAGCAATTATCAGCAATTTGACGAATGTGACGGTTAAATAATTACTGAAAGACGTTATTAAATAGAATGCACAAATATATAACAAATTTGTTTTCGCTTGACTTAAGAGGTATAGCTTCCGGCAAATAATTTTTCATCTGTTATTATAAAAATAAAATGTATCACACTTACTTTATATAGGGACCACTTCATTGCAAGTGTAAATCACATTCGTGTTTATATTTGTATGTATACACAAATTACTATACTTTGTGTATTTATTGATTTTTATATTTATGAACAAAATTTCATTGTGTTGATCAACACGATTTATTATCGTTTCAAAAAAACTGCCTTTGGCCAGTATAACAACAAAAAATTTCCTTTATAAATATAATTCATTTTTGAATTTTGCCACTAGTCGTTTTATCGCATAAAAATTAAGTATGCCCAATGTTAATCACATTAACAACACATTCAATGGAATAGTTTAATATGTGTAATTACATATTCTCATACGTCAGAATAATAATAAAAATAATAATTAAAAAACACTGAAGACCCCACGGCGTTGTGGCTATTACTATGCGCACCCGACGGGACACGTGACCGAATGACCCTCATCTACCTAACTTGGCAACCGGATAATCGCCGGACGGAACCACAGTAACCTCCGCCTCTTCTGTCATGTTATAGCGGTCCATCACTATCCGTTTTCTTCCTAGTCATCGCGGTCAGCATCTAGTTCACATTTATTTATTGTTTTATCAAATACATTACATTGTAAAGTAAATCTATTCTCTAAGCAGTAATAACACGCGGCAACCAACTAAAGGTAATCACATTTTAAGTGTAATTTATTTTAGTTTTATTTTTAGGAAAACGATTTCTGCATTATTTAAAAAATAAATCCAATGACACGTTTATTTTTATGGTTTAATTGACTTGTTATTTTAGTTTTACAATTTTTAGCTGGTTTATTACACGGTAAATACTTAAATAATATGCATACATATTTAACGACTAAAATAACCAAAAATATTCAACATTTATAATGATAGTGTTTTTAATTGTCTGTTAAGATAATATACACGACTGACTTTAAGAAGATTAATTTTGAATACTAAACAATTAACCGCGTACATCTTATAATATTGTATACATAGTTGATTAATGACAATTATTATCATATTAATACATGTATTAATATGATAATATTTTAATAATATATCATACATTAATATGATAACACCGCAGTGTTCGAAATTAAACCGGTTGAATTCATATACATCTGTCGCCAGCGGTGCCGTCCTAATTCGCAAAGAAGATAACATTAATATTACTTTATTACTGTATACTGAAACACTAATTTGAATTTATCGATGTTCTCATCATTATTCCCACGAATACTATACCTCATTCATTACATTCAATAAACAGCAAGATATAAATTGGTGAATAAAATTTTGGTGTCACGTGATTCGTCTTTTTTTTTTGCTATGATTTTGTTAGAAACATTTATCAATATAGACACATTAAAATTACAACATAAAATGTCCAAAATAACATAAATCTTATTATTAGATTTATTTAGTTCCTTATAAAAATAAGTCTGAATTCTAAATTATAATATCGATTCGAGTTAAATTTTTATGAATAAGAATAGAACTCATTTGGGAATGACTTTCGGCTCTTTATTTTCGTTAATAAATTCTTATTTCTAACATAATGATCTAAATTTAACCTGTGTCAACTTTTTTAATGATGTAAAATGCTCTCTGATTTGTTTTAATTATCAACAATTTTTGAATGCTTGATATTTCAATTTCTAATTGTTTAAAAACATTTAAGTAACTTATTTTCAACTAGAAAATAGATTTTTAAAATATTATATACTTTTTGTTTACAATCAACGTCTACTTTCATTGTTCATTTTGAAATCTCTAAAGCTATAATAATGCACAAAAAAATAAGAAGCCATAAAAATGTACATTCTTTAAGAAGCCATAGTAATGCACAATAAAATAAGAAGCCATAGAAATATACAACAAAATAAGAAGCCATAGTAATGCACAACAAAATAAGAAGCCATATTAATGTACAACAAAACAAGAAGCCATAAAAATGTACATTCTTTAAGAAGCCATAGAAATATACAACAAAATAAGAAGCCATAAAAATGTACAAATTTTAAGAAGCCATAGAAATATACAAAATTTTAGAAGCCATAGTAATGCACAATAAAATAAGAAGCTATAAAAAAAAATGTACATTCTTTAAAAAGCCATAGAAATATACAACAAAATAAGAAGCCATAAAAATTTATAATTTTTAAGAAAGNAGCCATAGAAATATACAACAAAATAAGAAGCCATAAAAATGTATAAATTTTAAGAAAACAATAGAAATATACAATATTTAAGAAACCATATTAATGCACAACAAAATAAGAATAAAAATAAGAATGTACAAACTTTAAAAAACCATAGAAATATATAACATTTTAGAAGCCATAGTAATTTATAACATAATAAGAAACCATACAAATTTACAAAATCTTAAGAAGCCACATTAAGAATATATTGATATACAATACATAAGCTTTTGTTTATACATTTCATAATATTATGAGGATATTAATTTCATTAGAAGCTTAGTCCACTAATTTATAAATCTATACTATAAATTTATCAATAATAATAATGCTATTGATTCTATAGCATTATTTAATACATCAATTGCACTATCCATTTTAATAATAACGTCTATGGTGTTATTTTTTTATTTTATCTGTAGCTCGCCAGCTTAAATCTCTTATCACTACAAAAATTAGATTAATTAGATTGGTCTAAAATTTTGTAAAGATCATTTTTAGACTATTTACAGCAAAAAAATGTACAGAACCCCGGATGAATTGTAATACTTAAGAGATACCCGATATCATAATATATATGCAATTTAACTTTTTAAAGAGATACAATATTAAACTTATTTGATATTAAATCATAAATGTGTTAAATAATATGAAGTTAATAATTCTGAACAAAATTGTTCGTACATTCGTCAAACTTAAGGTCCAAACTTGCACGAATAATTCTGGTAAAATTCTTAAATATTCGCCTCCAATATTACTAGTCCCTTTAAAGTACTCGCTTAAAGTTATCACACTATAAGTTTGGGAATAACAAGTATTATATAAAAAATTAACTAGTTTACAAATAAAAATGAATAAATAAATGTATTACTCGAAAATCATTTGTTTTATGTATAATTTACTGGGTAAAATTTTGAAATATTTCATTAATTCAACATATTTTATTTTTTAATTTTTATTTTATTATTATTTTACTGTCTTCTCCGGTTATAAGCAGTTTCAAGTATTTCTACTATACATATAAGCAACTAGTATGTTAAACATATTATTTAATTAAACAATATATTATTGCTATTATACACATAATTATTCACATTACTTAATAATTGGTAAAGGTTAATAGTTATGTATTGTAATACAAGAACATTGCATTTACAAACTGGAAAAACAGCTATAATTAATAACATAGATTTCACTTTCAATTAAAATCTCAAACAATATTTTTTTTTATCATCTAATCAAAATATGAGCAAGCCAAAAGAAGAATAATTCAATCAAAAGATTTTAACGAAAATAATTATTTTAAAGATTAGCAGATGCCACATTTTTATAAACAATATTTGTGCGCGCTCATCATTATACATATTGTTACCATTACTCAAACAGTTTTTATAAACAACAAAAACTCATTTGATACATATTAAGGTGAAATGGATTTATGTTGTATATGTTGAGTTTTTTATGTGATGTGCATCTAAAATCGACATACGCCTTTTGTTTTTTAATGAGCGGTCCATGTTAATGCTATCCATAAATAGAACCCATTATAATGTAAAATTTAATTTTTTTTCACTAACGACGTTATTTTCATAGATCATTTAAAATGACTTCTTGAATGAAAGTTCAGATTCATAATCGACAAATTTATTAATTGGCAGAGATTTATTTAGGGGGCTAGAGGGGGCGATTACCTCAATTTTTACATAGCAATGTTTGAATTCTTTTAGTGGCGCATAAAAAAGTTATTAAAAGTATTGTGGGGGTAGCAATATATTGGGACCAAATCGGATGTTTTAATTTAGCCATATCTAAGTTCTACAAACTCATAATTCAGCCAATAACAAAAACAATAAATTTTATTATCATTATTTTTGTTTATAAATGATTACAATTATAAATTAGGAAGTCGTAATTCAGGTAACAAGATAATTGGTGTTTATTTTATCAAATTCTACGTCAAAAATATACTTACCGTTTATTTATTATCATTGTATGATTATTGTTTTTATGGAGTGATAAGTAAAATTTTACACAGAAAAAAATACAGCCAGAATAACCATATAAACGATTAATATAGTGACAATTGCAATTAAGACAGTTGGATTAACTGTGTATTCGGTTAGCCCTATTTTTTATTTAATTATTCCAATAGTTTTTATTAGAATTGCCACTATATTAACTGTTCATTTTTTCCGCGTATCCGTGTAAATCTCTCGGTGGGTTATGACATCGATTATTTATGCCAGAATGACCTTTCGTTATGTTTTTTTGAGTGTGCATAATTTAAAATTACTTCTTAGTTTTAACTTGTATGGTTACATAAAAATTATATTGTTTATTTTACATCGCTTTATCATTTAAAATAAAATCAATAATTGTAGAAACTTAAACACAATAAATGAACAAAGTGTGTGTTAAATTAATTTTGTATATAAATGTAATTAATATGCAAGAGATATAATTATAGCTAGATCTTTGACAGTGTTTTGTAAACAAATGATGTTAGTTTATATGTATTGTGTGCGATATAATGAGTTATCAATACTCTGTTGATGGAAATTTACGAAAGGGCGATCAATTTTCGTAAATTAATTTTTTGTCTATGAACAATGCACTTCTTTTTCGTTCTTTCAATCAACAATTGAGCTTAAATTTGTGACATATGGTCATCATTGTCTTTCTGGTAAAATAATACTTTCACAGGATAGATAGTATAGGTTTTATGTTGTATTTTTTCCCAAAATAGCTAACACAATGTGATTGCTCTAGATATTTGAACTGTGTTCAGATATCGCTGAAGAAAATAAGAAACACCTAACCCTCCTTTCACAATACAAATGGTCCTTTGTACGAGTACATGATGTCTCAGTTTTAAAAAGGGTCTTGAAGTTTGTCTCTCAATATATTGTGTTGTCCCGTCGGTCACGAAACAGGATATACAAAAAACCTTAAAGCATATGTCTCATCGTCTCAGATTTCAGTTCATTTGCTGTTTACAAAATCAGTGTATTCCTATTCGCAATAACGGTGTGCTTGTTCAATAAATTCAATATGGTCCGACCGGGTTATATGCCCAAGGTTTTATAAGTAACATACTATTATAACTATTTTTAGGCGATTTAATCGTTATGTATCACGCCAATGTTGATTATTGTGTTTGTCGAACGTAAGAAGTAGTAATAGGTGGATACATCACTAGGCACTTTTACGTATGAATATAAACAATAATTAAGTTTATAATATGCTCTAAGCTGGAGGTTATGCGAAAAGTATAGCGTAAGGATACGTGTGGTCTTTCGTTGGCAACATTTATAACTAACTGGTTTGGTGTGTGAGGAGGACCTCTATCGGAAACGGAATCTATTTTATAGGAGCACAACATGGCAATATTGTCTCGGGATGAAAAACATTACTTTGTTTGCCCGAACATAAATATTGCGTCCGATGGTCTTAGCACATCACTATTATTCTTGTTAAAAAAATTTGATACTGAATTTAGTAAATTAAATTATTAAATTTACCTGAAATGGGCTATACATTTTAACTGACAAAAATAGCACTTCCTGATATGGAGTATTGTTTGTTATTGGGCATATTTTCAACTCAAATTAAAAATTTGTATTAATTTATTCATATATAACCTTAATATGTTTTCTATAAGCACATTATACGAAAAACGAGATTTTGGTATTTTCATGATTATAACAGTTTAAAGTATATCCTAATGGTTATAGATTTAAACGCCTCCTGAAAAATACGGCTATTTAACTTTGCTATGATTTCAAGTAAGCCGTGGAATTAGCAAAGGGTTATTCCTGTGTACAAACGTGATAATAACCTGACAACCGGTTATAAGTGAAAACAGCCGACAAACGAAAGACCGACGTGCTTAATAATATGTTGTAACACATATATAAAATATAATTGTATCTGAATAATCGTTAAGGAAATATGCTTAAGGAATATACAGTATGATTCGTGACAATCAAAGGGCTGACGAACAGTAGCTGTCGAATTAAAAATGTTTAATTCGAAAAATCGTATATTTTTATGAATAGGGTACTCTGAATTTTTATGATTTTTTCGTTTATGTTTAATACGAACTGCGTTCACTTGATATCGCCATACTAGTATCATGTTGTAAACATTGACATCGAATTCGACTAAAAGGTTTTTTTAATAATTTATGTATTTTTGTTGATTTCTGTTTATATCTTCAAAATGATTCAATAAAACGCTCCGTGTTAAGATTTACTTTTTTTACAGTCGTTCGTGTCAATTAGTTTAAGTAACCACACATTAAAAAACTATAAAAAATATACATACTAATAATAACTGTTGAAGAATTTCCTCAATAATAATTTTAATTCGTTATTAGTGAGGTATACTTGATGGACCGCGAGGTGATAGAAAATTATGTGATAGCGACCGCTAGTTCTAATTGGCACATTATGAGAAATAAAAACGGCGGAAATGCCAAAGCATTGGATACACTTCGGTTACACGTCCAGACAACAATTTTGTTCAATTGTTTTACTATTATTATGGTTTTTTACAATGTAATTTCAAAAGGAAGTGAACAGTTAAACGCAGTGTTCACGTTAAAAAAATAACTTAACCATTGGTCCGGGTTTCCATGGACGTAATTGAAACTGAACGGTCTTAATTTTTGTTAGAGCCACCTGTACTTCGGGTCTTATTAAGTCTCAGAGTAGTGATCATACACATTTATCATCTAAAAATACATCGTTGGGATTATAAACATAGAAGTTGTAATCAACACATTTTTTGTTATTATTTTGTGCTCGAGGCAAGTGTAGGCGATCTGCGTTCTCATTGTGTACCCGCGCTTTTACCCAAGGTGTTTAATAGGTATTTTGGATGTAAAAAAATGCAGCCTTAGCTTATTATGACTTCGTCAACGTCATCTAGTCTTTGTTTACATAATGCATCGTAAAATAATGAAAATACGTTTCCTTTGATGGTGTCTCTAAAAGTTAATGAATAAAAAAAAGGGAGAGTCATCAAAAGCTGAACACATCTCTTTTCTTTTATCTGTGCTTTGTATTTCTTCTCCTCCGCTTTCGTTTGTGCAATGCACCCGATGGTCATAAAGCGCACAGCAATGCGTAGATCTAACGGTTTTGATATTATACATCCATCAAGATTCCGTTTCTGCCCGTCCGCTGCAGTATACGTAGTTTTTTTTCACAATAGACTAGCAAAGTTATATCGAATTAATCATGTCCGAGAGATATTCTGTTTTATTCGTTTCTCCCGAAGCGAAAGCCTCGCCGCCTGGTTGCAGTACGTGTTAGTAATATAATCGTTCTAGATCTTTCTATGCATATGATGTTAACTCTACTTTGATATCTCGGCCAATCGTTGTTCATTGAAAATGCGCATAAACTATAAACATGTAAACCATGTTTTTTAGTAGAAATTAATTATTATTACTATAAGATCACTAATGTTTAATGCCGTAAATCAATACTGCCAATGATGAAAAAAATCGTGATGGGATGAACTGTAATACCCATTTTAGAATATCGGACACGTTTCTAATGTTTTCCGTGACAAAATAATAATCACTGATATTAAGTATAGATTATATGACCTAAGAACTTTTGGTCATGCGAAATCGGTTATTTCGAATTAAAATTGTAATTGAAATTAGTTTGAAAATGGAGAACGTCTTTAACGATTGAAAGTATGAATATTATTTTATTGTTCTCTGTTACCTTATTAGAGGAAAATAGATTTAGACAATGCGGTTTATCAGAACAAATATCAGTTTTTTATACTCTTTTATAAATGTAGGCCCCGAAGCGCTTAAAGGGCACTGACTGTTCACTTCTTGATCATATGGATTGCGCGTTAAATATTGCAAACAGAATACCAGAGAACTATTAATGTGATTAATGTGACACATTTTATATTTTAAAATTTTATTGGAAAATAAACCTAGTGGCTTATAAAAAATAGTTATTTACAACACATTACGATAATTTATTACACGTGACATACTTTTATAGGTCATATATCCAGCCGGAGTATATTTTTTTTAGTTTTTGAAGAAAAATTTATTTATTTGTCAACAAATTAAAATGAAATGCCTTCATTCTTTTTCGCTGGGAAAAGGAATCGTAGCGGACATGCTCATAGAATTAATTGTACTCGGAAAAGACTCCGGGAGGACGTATATTAACCCTTTCAATTGAATTGTGAGTGTATTGCTACATACGTACCACCAACTGATGACCCTTGAATAGGTTAATGGGTTTTGGTTCAATAAACGTCCAACTATGGCGTATTAAAAGTGTAGTTGAGGTTAACGTACTATATGCGTTCCCATAAACGAATCCGAAAACAACAATTTTCCGTTTCGGTTCTAGTAAAAAATATTTAAATTTCTCTATGACGCACGCACCCATCAATTATTGTCGTACCACGTCTTGATCGATCAGCCAGTTTATTTTCGGCTGTGGACACACCATAATGATTTGTAGGGCAATAATCATAATATATACATAACATGCTGACGAAGAAAGTTACCTTTTTATTGTAAAATACATTTTTTATCTCGATACCTATGAATATTTAAACTTTATGGACATGATTCTCTTTTTGTTATAGAACTGTCGGTTATGAGGATTGAAGATGGATAGCGGCAACGAGACCCTTTTCTCGGAGGACTCATCGCCGGATTCGGCAGCGCCGCCACCTTCACCAAGCAGTGGCCGTGGAAGTCAACAGCCCACGCCCGCGCCTACACCACCTCACATCACATCGTCCTTGTCCAAGGTTAGCATATCTACAAATCTTCCTAAAATAAACGGCAAACCTTTTTTACTTTAAGGAACCCTAAGCCATGCTGTGATTATTAGAAAGAAAGCGTTGAACGCGGGTACTCGTCCAACCCTTGTTTTTTTTCATGTAAACAACAACATAAAAATTCTTTTAGGTCTGGAAAATTAGGCTATGCGTTTTTTATTTACACAATATACACTTGCAGCGTGTCGATGTTGGTAAGAGTTGAAGACATTATAATATACAGTTATTACAAACATTATTATTATAAACACATTATGATCTTCACTTTGTAATATAAACAAGCATAAGTTAAACGCATTTTTGATTAGATCTTTATTAACAATCCTCAATTTAAACAAAAAAACATGACAGCTCAAACAAATATACAACTGGTAAACTATACATTTTAACATTACATATTTTGTAATGACCATTTCTTAACTCTAAGTATCTGAGAATCTAAAAATGCTTAAAATTAAAAACAACTTAAAATTACATGAGTTTATGTTGTTGTTTTAAATAGCAATTGTTGGTTTGAACACATTTAGACTCATATTAAGAGACTATTATAAGAGTCTTATTACTCTATTTTTGGTTTTTTGTAGAAAAAAATATTGATTTAACAAATTTTTTTGACATTATTCGATAAATTTACTACTCTGGTTATGAAATAAAGTAAATTAAAAAATTATTTTCATTATGAATTTTCTTTTAACTAACAGGCGGCGAGATAAACATGATTGATAAAAAACAATCATCAGATTTATTTTTTAAATATTTAGTTATTTACATTTCAGAATAAAAAATTAAAGGTTACTTTCTGTTTATATAATATCATAACTATTTGATAAATAATTTTTTAAATAAATGTTATGTAATTCAGACTAGTAGATCATTTATATCTTAACATTCATCGTTATATTAAGCAATTAAAGAAACAATTTCGTAGGTATTATTCCTTAGTAGTATTTAATCTATTGATACATGCTGCGAAGAAAAGTGTTTTTAATCGTTATTCCCTTTTGCAAAGTGCGCACCAGACTATGAGCGCATAGTATTTTATTAATATGACCTTATCAAATAAAAGATGAAAAAATAATAAGAAATAAAAAATTATTTTCTATTTTTTATAAATACCAAGGCACGTTTAAACTTTAACCAACGTATATTTATATTTTATGGTTAATATGTTGAATATTTATAGCATATTTCATTATTGAGAATAGAAGTACTTTCTTTGAAATATATAAACTTAACAGACGATATTTACACGCACTTATTATACTTGGTTATCATTATCCTTGTAACATAATTAATATAATGAAAACTCATTTATTTTAAAAACTGTTTACTACCGTATTCTATACTTGGAGTTCAATTTAAACCAATTGAACGCGTCGAAGTGAGCTCATTCATTAAATATTAAAGTGTAATAATTAAGTTAACTATTTTTTTTTTTTATATTAAGTATTTTTATTTTAATACAACATTTGAAGACTGGGAAAAAATAACGTATTACGTAACAATTTATACATTTTATAATATTAAAACAAAACAATATAAGTGTCTTAATTAATTGAACGAGTGTCGGATCCAATGTTCATACAGTTACCTATCAAATCAATTTTTTAAATTTTACAATGTATACTGTTTTACCTTTAAAAATTCTACTTGATAAGTCGTTCATAAATGGTGATTTTGAATTTTATGATATTATTTGGTAAATAAATATTAAAAATATGTAAAAACTAACATCTTTCATTTTTAAATAACATTAGAGACTAAAACAATGAGTAATCAACAAAGTGGATAAATTATCGTGTACCTCAAACATGTCTATCCAGAATAATATTAACATGAGGCCGCGGGGTAAGTAGATCATTGTAAACATAGTTAAGACCGATGAAGTCTATGTCGTGCACTAGAATAATCAACTCATATACGTAGATTTTTAAAACTTTCTTTTTGATTTTTCCTTAAGCAAATCGACTATGTAGTGTTTTAATATTATTAAATAAAGAGTTAATAATAAACTTAAAAAAAATGTTTATAATGAACACCATTTTGATATATTCAAATATTATCAAATCAATGTTTTTTTATGTATTTATTTAAAAATTATTTAGCGCTTCAGTATTTTTATGTAAAATATATATTTGTATTTTTATATGTTTTGATTTTTTTACTTATTATTGAAATCTAATTAATACTGTTTCTTAAAATAAAATTGCAAACAAGGTATGGAAAAAAATAACTCTAGTTCCGTGTTTTAGCTAGTGTTTTGTATTATATATATATATATATAAAAATATTATTATTATTATTTATGAAATCCTCTCTCGCGTAGTGCGCGTGCATATTATCATCTGGCCAAGACCGTGGGAATACTATAAGCGTTATAACCGAACGCCCACAGAGACGACTGGTTTTTTCTTCTTTCCTTTGTGCCTCTTCTTCCTAGTGACTTATGTGAGTGCTCCCGCCGCGGTACAATGTCGTCACTGCAGCCGAATCGTTGTTATCATCGCCAATTGTACACACGGCCGAAACCCACGTGGGTGTTCGCGACCCAGTGTCATAAAATAAATAAATATAAAAAACTGCTTACTGCACACACGAAATTATTTGTTTTACCACCTCGTAAGCACGTTTTGGAAATATCTTTTAATGGACGTAACGTGCTTGCGTCGTACATTCATATTTTCTCTACACTAGTTAAGAGCGCCTTGCTGAAATTGGCGTATAGTATTTTTTTTTTTGCAATTTTTCATGACCTATTTAACAATATTCATCAGTAAAACATTTCTGAGCACGACATTTGTATAACAACTCGGTTTACCGATTAGTTGATAAATCAATGCGAGTACCAAGTCATTGACCATAAACGGATAGTTCAATTTAAAAAGTTCAAATTTCCCGTATGGACAGATATACAGATATGAACAATGACACTAAATTATTTGATCATGTGGTTTTAACATATATTTATATTTAATTTTTATAAAGTCAGTTTAGATTGTATGCAAAACTTATTATTCGTGTACTTATTTCACAACAATAATTACATTAGTAACAACATACGAGTGTCCAGTAAATTTTGCATGTTCAGGAAAAGCTATAACGCAAGTAGTAATATTATTTTTATACCTATTTCATTAATACATGAAATGAATAAATTGTTATTTATACTCGCCGACTGTGTTATTTTACATCAATAATTCTTAATTAGCTATGAGCCACAAGGTTTATAATGTATGTCCTGTTGTGTTCATCTCGCTGAGGATAGTCTATACTTAAACATACTTAGTGGTACATTAATGATTGGCTTTCGTCGCAGGTAAATGAACGTCTAAAGAATAATCATTAATCGTTTATCAATATTCCACTTCAGCAAACATCATAGCTGATTTGATATTTCATTAATAGCCTAAAATTCGTGATTAGGTTAGAATAAAATTATTTTAATTACTTTCAGTATAGGTCGACTTTATAATCACTTCTTAACTTTATCTTGTATGTTATAATATTTAATTATAAAATGATAATAGGTAATTATAATGCACGATCATTGTATTTTTTATCAAAACGTTGATAAAATATAATCAAACGGTGAAATAACTTCACAACTTATTTATTGTTCCGAAAAAAAACTGTCCATTCATCCTGACCTAACAAATTATACTTTTGGTAATACTCTTTACGTTATTAAAATAATGGAACACAATGAATAACCTTTGAACCTTTTAAATGATAATGAGGAAAGAGAAAGTGTAACTCATTATTTTTTATTCAGTTTGAAAACCAGAAGCGGTCGCATCATGTGTACCGTGTGGACGCTATCCAAGAATGTATTACGATGAGTACCTCATAAATAATAGTATTTAGGTATCTTGGTTCTTGTTTGTATTATTTTTATTTTTATGTATTATGTATATTGATTTACATGTTTTTTAATGGGAACGAGCTTTTCATTCTTGACTACCTTTTAATAGGTACACAAAATATACTAACAGTTAATAAAGTATATTAACATTACTCTTATTGAATAATACATCTATAGACCATTCCTGATTAACTATACATTCTGTGTATGCAGATATAATGATCTCTTATGGAGTTGAAAATAAAAAGTATATTCTTACAGTAATCATGTGATATAATTATGGCATCATGCACGTTTTTTGATAAGAATAACAAATAATTTTGTGATCCAGTAAAACAATGATTTCTGTCATGTATTCTTTACCTTTACATACGTTTTAAAAACTTAATATTGAGAATTGTAAAAACTTCACGTATTAATCGCAAAATATACTGCTGATACATTGTAGTCAATCGACGCCCTCCGGCATGACAGTTGTATGTGAGCGCTGGGCTTAATAAAACATCTACCAGATCTTGACTGAAATTACAACCTTAGCGTAAGCCTCAGGGCGTCATCTCGTACAACTGTTGTGTAGACACAGTTATGTATTTTGTTCTATGTAAAATTTTTTTAGAGTTCAATTATTATTATTATATATATAAAAGTGTTAAGATGATAAAACCGGAACTTGATTTGAAGGCGGTATTCCGCACGCGCTCCTCTATAACTCATTAATTTTAATTTTTCCGAGCTTTATGTCGTATATCAGATACAGTTTTGTATATATCAATGACTTGATGCATGAAATGGGATTAATACTGCAAACTGAAACCTGAAGATCAACATTTTAAACTCCCGAGGTTTACTGAAAAAAACGTTTTACGTTTAAAGTTATACAATTTTTACTTTTTATTTGGAAACGTAACTTTAAGTTTTCTAAATAAAAAATTTAATGTAATTTTCAGTAGTACAAAAAAAGGGATGAAGATGTTTTTTTTTTCAAATATTCCATTTTGGTTACCATAAAATCTATAGGATCAGTTATAAAACCAATTTTTAAATGACATTCTATGATAATGGACTATAGTTCAGTGACATAGAATTATTGTTTGGATCTGTGTGGGCCATAACAGGCCTGGTATGTTAACATTTACTCGGCGGCAAACCTACACAATTTGATCGAATACCATAGCAGTATTAAAATACGCAACTGTAGTCTGNGATAATGGACTATAGTTCAGTGACATAGAATTATTGTTTGGATCTGTGTGGGCCATAACAGGCCTGGTATGTTAACATTTACTTGGCGGCAAACCTACACAATTTGATCGAATACCGTAGTATTAAAATACGCAACTGTAAACTANCATAGCAGTATTAAAATACGCAACTGTAGTCTGTTTTTCGTACAGAGGAATTAAATTTGACAATGTTATTTTATTTGGCATGTGAATATTTTTAAATGATGTTCCACTAAGTGTAACATTTAAGTCTTAATGTACCTATAGATTAATTTTGGTATAGATTACTTATAATTAATTAAAATAATATAAGTTTTAATATTATTTTTACAAATAAATAAAAATGTATAAATATTTAATTATTTAAAAAATGTTTGTTTATTATTAATATTCTAAACGTCTAGTGACTCGTTAAAAATATCTATACTATTCGGTATTGCACCAATTTAATTCATTATAATAATTTACAGGGAAACTGTGTCATACGTCCGGTAGCATTCAAACCAGGTTCAATGCGATTTACTGACAACGGTGAAAGATATGGCTCTACGCCTATACTGGCCAGATCATCTCACAGGAATCTCTACGGCAGTAAGTTCTTATTTCTGCTTAACGATTAATGATTAAATAACTTAATTATTGTTACGATGGGCATATTTAAAAAAAAAAACGTTCTTGAGTAGCACAAAAATAAATATAAAAACTTAAAAAAATAACAATAACAACAAAACACTTTTTTTGCACTTTATTTACAACTATACACTCCGGTTACATAAAAAAAATCCTTCTCATGTAATGTCCGGAATAGTTTATATAAGATATAGAACCTTCTAAAAGGTACGCGCATAGAAAATCAAAAAATTTCACCCAGTGTACTCTTCTCGAGATTATTCTATTATTGCTCGTTTGTNTCTCATGTAATGTCCGGAATAGTTTATATAAGATATAGAACCTTCTAAAAGGTACGCGCATAGAAAATCAAAAAATTTCACCCGGTGTACTCTTCTCGAGATTATTCTATTATTGCTCGTTTGCCCCTTTATCTTCTCCGTCACAATATTTATTGTGCTTTTGTCCACTTACAAGCAAAACAATACACTACAGTTAAAACACGATAAATATGTAATTTGTAGTGCTCGTGGTGATCAGTAACATTATAAAAAATTGAGTATTGTTCTTACGAGTACTACGTTAAAATGTTTAAACATCAATAATTTCGATGACAACGAATTTTAATCTGTTGATTTTATTTAAAGGCACAAACGAACTTCATCATCAATCCCTGAAACCGAACATGGTATCTTCAGGCACGTTAGATCGTAAGTTACGTTCAGTTTCCCCAATGGTAATGTCGTCATTGCCAGTACAGACTAATTATAAATTTCGTCTGGGCCCATCGGAAGATTTCAAATCATCCTCATCTTATAGTTCCTACAGAGATTATCGACCCAGGTAAATAAATAATAATAATAATAATAACAGTATGACAATATATTCATTCTGTTTGTTACTTAGTTCTCAATCCTTCTCGAGACTTAATAAACGCTGTTCAGCATCAGAAGGTTCAGCTAGTTTGTTGGACTTAACACCATCACCATCAGAATCTACCATGTTGTCAGAAATGGAAACAGCTCTGAAAGATAGAGACCGTGAATTAAGACATCTACGGCAAACTATGGAACACAACGAGCATGTAATTTTTAGAGTTTATCAAGAAAAAGAGAACGCTTGGGAAAGAGAATTGCGAAGGATCAAGACAATGGGTGATAATAGAATAAAATCAGCTGCTCAAAAATCTTTAAAGTTGGAACAAATGTTAATGAAACAAACTTATAAGGTATAATAGTTTAGTAAAATTTAAGCATTACTTTACGTGTTACTTTTTATAATAATAGTTACAAGATGATAAGAGACGTTTGCAAGATGAAAATGACCGTATTACGTCTGAGGCGGCAGACCTGAGAAAAGAAGTAGAAGAGTTAAAAAAACGACTGGAAGAGACTGAATGGGGACTCTGTCAAAAATCTGGAGAACTCTCACACATCAAATCGCAACTTAAAGACACACAGGTAAGTGTAAAAAATGTGGAAAATTAGGTGAAAGAACTATTTAAATATTTTTTATATTTCCTTTTAAACAGAATGATCTAACGACTAAAGGTCATGAAGTAATTGCGCTAAAATCAGAAATCAGGGAACTTTTGCAAAAACTTGAAACTAAAGAACGTGGAGTTCAGGAATTTCAAACTAAAGATCCCAACGAGATAAATGAAGACGACAAACAGTTATCATCAGACAAACTCTACTTTTTAATACGACAACTCAACGAGCAAGTAAGTATCTTAACAGAAAAACACAAATTTGATTAATTCACAAATACTTTTTCTATTAGGTGGAAAACGAATTAAGTAATTATAAGTTGTCTAAGTGCAGCACCGAAGATCTATCTTTATTTCCGAAAAAAGAAATAGAGTTAGATCCATGGGACCAAATTAAAGAATTAGAGTATCATACGTCGAAATTAATTCAGCTATTGAACGAAGAAAGGAAAAATTGGGATCAAGAAAGACTTAAGTGGTTTCAAGAGAAAGAGAAAGTTTTGTGTTACCAAAGGCAGCTTCAAATGAATTATGTACAAATGTTCAGACGGACTCAAGCTTTTGAGACGCAAATTGAAAACCTTACCGTTCAAATGAACGTGTGTACCGATCATTGTGCATCCGGTAAATCTAGAAAGCCTACTGTGAAAGCAATAAACGCTATTAAACTTTGAGCACAACAGTATTTTTTTTAAATAATATAAAGATATTACCATTTATTTTA
Organism: Daktulosphaira vitifoliae; assembly: GCF_025091365.1. Classification (NCBI taxonomy): domain Eukaryota; kingdom Metazoa; phylum Arthropoda; class Insecta; order Hemiptera; family Phylloxeridae; genus Daktulosphaira; species Daktulosphaira vitifoliae. The sequence continues at coordinate 44,935,084 of NW_026099572.1, read as the reverse complement.
AATACATTTTTTTTTAAACTATAAGATTTAACAAATGTGTCATGAGCTACATAATACATTGTAAGTTCAAATAAAAGTAATCATGTTGTGAATTAATAGAGTGCAAATTGTATTTAAATTTTTTTATGATGATTTTATTAATTTAATATTATTATTAAAATTATTATTATATTGATATTATGTACCTATAATATATAATAAAGTCTATTTTTTAATGTTAAATAAATTATTCATTTTTCACTTATGTAAAATAAAATAAAGGAGACATTTATTGACAATTCAGGTGACCAAAGGAATACACAAAATTCTAGCAATTCATATGATTTTCCTCTGTTATCTAATTTATAACTAAATGCGTTTATTAATGCAGCGTATTTCAACACTGCATTAATCCTCTAAAACTGACAAATAAACATCATATGCATAATTAAAGTGAGATATATACTTATTGACTTGACTACATTTACAAAAATTTATTCAATATTTGAACGTTTCCTTCTTCCAACTAGATTAATTCTTCCACTATGTAATCTTAGTATCGAGAGTTGGCTGAATTGTGATGCGACGAAATAACATTTTGTTGATTTTGAAGACTGGCTAAACACAAAAGTCCGAAAACAGAAACAATTTCACTTCGTTATAGTTGAACGTTTTTCACCTTTAATATTCAAATTATTGGTTTAAATGTATGATTTAATAAATAATCAATAGTTACTCATGGTTAAATATTTAATACCTATAAAATATAAACAAAGATAAAAATATATTATAAAAATATTTTAATTAATGATCAATGTGGTTAATATTATTAAAATAATTATCAAATAAATTTTAATTGAATGATGAGCCAAACAAATTTTCTTCAAAGCTTCTCAGTATTACTTAATTTGAAAAATATTCTAAATCTCAATTAAATTGAAAAAATGACCAAGTCAAAAAGAGTAAGAATTGTGAATAGATTTTTTGTATTTTGCAACAATTAAAAGAACTGGTTTGAATAAAACGCATATTAACATTATATAGAATGTTCAGTAAGTAAGGAAACGGGTTTCTATTGTTCTCATTTTTTATAACAATTGACCTGTTTTCTTACTTACTGAACACCCTGTATTTAGCACAGATAATAGTATGTTGATTTCCAAATACGTGCACGTGATTATTTAGTATTTTTTGTGGATTTTTTGACTATCGATAATAACACGGGTTTATGAAATGTTAGTCGATATAGTTATCTTGTGGAGCAAAATTCGACGCCTGTACAGTTGTCCCATTAATATTATCACCTATTTTTAAAGTATTTATTACATTTATTATTTTATACACACTGTATAAAAAGAAATATTTTTATTAATAAAAATGTATTCAAAACAAATAAGAGATATTTTTTCAAAAAAATCTAAAATATGTGTTTAATATGCGATAACAAAAATTATGAGCAAAAAAAAACAGTCGTTTTTCATGAACATTTTTTGTGCCCCTTCCATTATTAAATTTCTAAATACGTCATTATTTTTGAGTTAAATATTTTCAATACATTTTAGTTTTGATCATAAAAAAACCCCAGCACATAAAAAGATATCTGACAGTGATTAAAATCACTATAATAAAAAACACTTCGATGCAAATCTGTAGATAATGTTTCATTTTAAAAAATTAATGGATTATTCCAAAAGCTACATGACCTCCTATTTCCTTATATATATATCATGATTACAAGTTTTATGATTTTTAAGTGTAATATATAAATAGTACTTATCTTAAAACAAATATAATGATACATATATTTTTCAAAAAGTGATAGCATTATAAAGTTAAAAACATAAAAAAGAATTTTTTTACAAAAATCGTATTTTTTATTAATTTTAATGTTTGTTTTCGCCGTGAAAACAAATTAAAGTCAGAAATTATTTTTTTTTCATATAAAAAAATATTATATAAATTTTAGTTTAATATATATATATAAGGGTCAGTATTTCCTGAACACTTCCAAAAATTAAGTTGAAAAAGTTCTACTTTCTATATGTATTTTTAAGTTTTGAACGCCTCTTTTATATAGGTAAATGGTCCGATTTTATAAAAAATTATTTCGAATGAAAGATGTAAATAAATATTACTTCTCATGAAAAAATTGTATTGATTCATACATTTTTTAAAAAATTATATAAAAATAAAGTTAAACATGTAATATATAAAATCAATAATTTTAACACAAAAATAACATTCGGTAGTCATTATCACCATTAAGACAAAATAAAGTCCGAATATTTTGTTTCGCGAGGCTAAAAAATTGAAAGGATACAGCACAAAAATTCAAAACTAAGTATATCTCCGTAAGTTTCTTTGTCCTGTATGCCGATGCAATATTCTTAATTCAAGACAAATTAAATTAAATTAAGGATATAATGTCTGTTGGATTAACTATCCAATACGCATAGGCTTATACAAATATTGTTAATAACTTAGTATAATATTTAGTTACTACCTTTACTTTTGTCTGACTGCGCAATGCCTATTAAAAAATTTTTATAGACAATCAGAAAAAAAAAACCAGCACAGGGGGGTCGCGGCACAGTGGTGACGTGGCATAGTTGGATCAAGTATAATGATATCTGACAGTGATTAAAATCACTATCAAAAAAAAACGCTTCGATGCAAATCTTTAGATAGTGTTTAATTTTAAAAAATTGGTGGATTATTCCAAAAGCTTCATAAACTGCTAGTTCCTTATTAATATCCTAATTAAGATAAAGTATGTCGAATGAAAAAGGGATTATTAAAAAATATTATTTCTTATAAAAAAATAATGTTGATCCATACACTTTTAAATATGTCATAGTATTATAAAGTTAAATATGTAAAAAATAAAATCGAGAATTTTCACATAATAATAGCATTTGGTAGCCATTCTCACTGTGAAGATAAAATAAAGTCCGAAATTTTTTTTTTTCAAATTAAAGTATATTACATAAGCTTTAATTTAAGATATATATAAAAGTGTCAGACCTTCCGGAACACTTTCAAAAGTTAAGTTGAAAAAGTTCTACTTTCTATATGCATTTTTATGTTTTGAATCCCCCCTGTATTTAGGGAAATGGTCCGATTTAAAAAAACAGTATGTCGAATGAAAGATCTATATAAATACTACTTCTCATAAAAAAATTGTAATGATTCATACATTTTTCAAAAAGTTATAGCATAATAAAGTTAAAAATGGAAAATACAAAATCGAAAATTTTCACACAAAAATAGCATTCGGTAGCCATTTTCACCATGAAGATAAGATAAAGTCCGAAATTTTTTTTTTTCATGATAAAGCATATTACATTAGCTTTAATTTAAGATATATATAAAAGTGTCAGACCTTCCGGAACATTTTCAAAATTTAAGTTAAAAAAATTAATTTTTTGTGAAAAAGTTGTCATTTTAAATCCCCCCTTGTGGGCAGGTTAAGGGTTAAATTTATGAAAAAAATATACCAAATGAAAGGTAATGATATTATGCATCTATATAAAAAAGAATTATATTGATATGTTTATTTTTGAAAAAGTTATGGCACTTTTAAGTAAAAAAAATTGAAAAAATTTCGAAAATTAGCGATTTTTAAATTTGTAATTTTGTAATCCCTTTTACGGGGAACGAGGGAATTTTTTTCAATTTTTAAGGGTAATGTCTTCGACTAGATACGATTTGTGATCTTTTGACGTATCATTGAAAGAAATCGGTTCGGTGAGAGCTGAGAAAAAGTGGCAACAGACACAAAAAAAAAACACATCTTAGTAAAACCAATACCTTCTCAGCTTCGCATCGAAGCTAATAAGGGCATAACATATATTAGCTAGTTATGTTACATATTATTATTTAATAAACAAATCAATTTAAATTAAAAAGATTCACCAAATAATATTTCACTTCAAATCTTCAAAGTATAATATAATTTGAAAAATATTCTAAATTGAAATAACCAAGTCCCAGAGGGTAATAATTTTGAGTAGAGTGTCATATGGATATTTTAAATCTACCAAAGGAACTGGTTTAAAAAGAAAAAATTGGCTGTTTATAGATAGAGAGTGAAATCCAATGATACCTAGTATAATATTAAAAGCAGAGATTTTTAACATCAATTGGCTAATTGTGATAGAAGCTCTGCACCTAGGAGTTATTTTTACATCAGTAAAATAATAAAATTTTGTCTCAAAAATAAATTAATTATTTAATGTCTTTAAAAAGGAACCCCTATTTTAGTGATATTATATGCTAATATTATAGGAAATAACTTAAAATAAAAATATTAAGAAAAATAAAACAAAATTAAGTTTAAATGTCAATTCATTATCAATAAATTTCAATAACATCACACTAATTTTATTTAATTTAATCCAAAAGCTATTCCAAGTTACAAGTTAAAAACTATAATTTTATGTAACGTTATTTAAAAAGTAATATTGTTGAAGGAAACAATATTATAAGACTTTTACAACAATAATATTATAATATATATCAATATTTATCATAATAATTAATGTTTAAAGTTTAAAATCTAAAAAACTAAAAAAAACCTCTAAAAACTTTGGAATTGTGTTTTTTTTTTAATCAAATTTTACGTAGTTAGATTTTTAAACAAATCACATGATTTCGACTATGAGTCTTTGGCTTACAGCATAGAGGGCTGTATACACAGTACTTCATTTATAAAAAAATATAAGTCATCACTCCAATTTTATAACTATATTAGGAAAAATAAATCGCAGCCACAAAAAGAAACACATAGTAAAAAATATTAACATGAATAGAAATTTCTTCTCATGAGGGGAGACTACAGTTATGGTATCCTTGATATATATGGAAGTTAATGAATCTAAATGAGATAAAATTAAATGATTTAAACATTTTTCTAACTCCAAAAAAATGCAAAAAGTAAGTACCACAGGCGGATTTGAACCTGGTTCCCTAACCGAAAAAGATTCAAGTGTTACCGCTTCGGCAACTCTTCGTCGTATTTGTTTTAAAATAAAATTGGCAATATTAGCTAATTCAAATTTTTAAGTTACATTTTCGACTTTAAAAATGCAAAAAAAATTAAATAAGTTTAGCTTCTTATGTCTTATGAACTTTATTCTAAATAATAATATAAGCTTTAATTTAAGATTAAATAAAAATGTCAATATTTCCGGAACATTTTCAAAAATTAAATTTAAAAAACCTTATCTTGTGTACAAAAATTGCTTTTTTTAATCCCCCCTGCGGGCACGTTTAGAATCAGATTTTCAAAAAATTATATCAAATAAAAGAAAAATATCTAAGGTTTCAATATAAAAAAATTATTTTAATTTGTTCATTTTTCAAAAAGTTATGGCAGTTTTAAATATTAAAATATTTTATGTTAAACAGTGATTTTTACATAAAAATTATAAGAATCTTTAAATTCGACGGCCATTTTCTTATAGAAAAAAAAGTGTAGGGACAAATTTATTTTTTTGAACTTATAGTAGTTATCGTAAGATTTAATTTGGCATATGTTTAAAAGATGCAGTATTTCCGGAACATTTTCATAAATTATACTTTTTATAGTTTTGAAAGCCCCTGTATAAAGGAAAATTATCTAATTTAAATAAAAAGTTAAATGTTAAATGAAAGAGGTATATATAATGTATTTAGAAAAAACAATTTGTGTTGATACATACATTATTCAAAAAGTTACAGCAATTTAAAGTTGAAAATTTTAACACAAAAATATCATTTTTTATCTACGGCAACTATTTATTGTCAAATTAGGTTTGATATGATAATAGGTGTCAAATTATTGTAATTCATTAATTATTTAAAACTATTTGTGTGTATTAAACTATAATTATTTTTGACATATTAAAAATCAAAATTAGTAATAATTAAAAAATTTGTTTTTAATTAATTTTTAAATGTAAATACTCATTTTTTAATAATTGTACTAATATCAAAACTTAGATTCCTATAAACAATTTTTATAGACTAATATAAGTAAAAAAACATTTTTTTATAAAGTTTGCATCAAGCCCTTTCATTTTTATACATTTTTGGAAGTAACAAAGTATACTATTTTAACATTTTTTATTATTTCTCCATAAAAATTACAATATTAAATATTATACAATAATTAATTGTTATAAAAAATATTATTTAAAATATTAATTATAAAAGTTTTGTGGTCTAAAAAAATGATTCATATATTTTTTTTTACATAATTTAGTTCAAAAAAATAAATTTGGTTATTTTTAGTTTTGTGTTAATGTAATAACCTAATTTTAAACAATTATGTATCGTGGAAATTCAGTTATAAATTGTCGTAGAGAGAATTAGTTTTAGTAAACTGTCAAGAAAATCTTGTGTAAATAAATTATTCAATTTTTGTTTAAAATATTCTTTTTTGAAATAATTTTAAGCTTAAAATAAAAATGTTTATATTTAAATGAAAACTATTTAAAATATATATGTAATTGTATTGTAAATACAATTTTAGAGTTCAAAATTGCAGTGGTAAAAAATACACTCGTAGCATTAAATAAATTATTCGTTAATTTTATCGACGTTATGTTTTATTTTATATTCTTGTACTATGTTAGTAACAATAATGTTCATAGCTGCAATTAGTTCTTTATTTTTGTGTTTAATTTCTGTTGGAGGATAATAATTTTTGCTTTTTAAGTATGGACTTATTATAGATTTGTACAAATCCCAATTTATTTCTGGGTTCAATTTAAATATAGCACCAAAAAAATATTGAAAAATTTTTTCCTGTTTGAAATAGTTATTTATAATTTCTATGATTTCAGGGAAAATATAGTGTATGATTTCAAAATGCGGAACAGAATTTGGTTCTTTAGGAGAACGTTTGTAATTCTCCAATAATTTCGTGATGTTTTCTATAACTTCATTTTCTAAATCAATATACTTAAAAAAATTACTTATGGTATACACCGCGGTATTTAAATGTTTAATAGATATCTTTTGATTCTCTAGCCCAGTTGTCATACTACAATAATGGACCAATATATACACATATTTCAATGACCGGTACACCATGGCATCTTTATAGTAAGGGTATAGATTACTCTTCTTTTCATCTTCATCTATTCTTTGATTATTACATATCATTTTCTGAATTGCATCGTATCGAATACTAGATGTCACGTGTTTATTCCAGGCGCTGCCAAACCAGAGCATCTTTACTGATTCATTTTGCAAATATTCTTCGTTTTTGAATAATAATTCATCTAAATGAATGTAATCAACGTAAAAACACAGAAAAAAAATTGCAAATAAAAATAAAGATGAAATGTTCAACATGATTACGATATTTTTACGTCGCAAATTCAATGTTTCTGATAACTTAGATTAGACTAAAAATATTATAAAAAAAAGTTTATTTAAATATTTTTTATTTTCATTGTATTGACGCATATATTACTAAATGTAGTTTTATTTACTCAAATGAATAAGTATTTTTGAAATCAAATAAACTATAAAATAATTAAATTTACAAGATATATTACTTATATAATATTAATTATTATAGTCAAATTTATAGAGTTGCCATTTGATGTTTGAACTATTTATAACTTTAACTGAGTACTAAAATTATGAATACATTTAAATTTTTTAATTATGATGGACTATTTTCATTGTAGATAATTTTTTAATTAATTGCTAAAATTTGCTTAGGTAACTAAACAGTGAAAATTGAAATTTCTATGTTTCAAGGGACTAATTGTAAAATGTGAAAGTTTTTTTATTAATGTTTGGTATAACAAGGAGCTATTATTGTACATATTTCTTTCATCCAGTTTTGACTCATTTTTTGTAATTTTTTAATAATCGCTTTTTATATGAAAAATCAAGGATGTAGTTTTGATTGCGAATGTGAATTATAATAAATTTATAAACAATATATAATTTTCAGTTCTAATATTTTAAAAGTTAATTCATGAAAAATAATTTTTTGCTTAAACATTTTATTTTTACTTATTAATAATCTTATTAAAATTATCTTGGTAATACTCNTTAATAATCTTATTAAAATTATCTTGGTAATACTCTAGATCAAGGTCTAACGATTGACAATATATATTAGGGTGGTTTTAGTGAATAGGGATCATTTTAAAAACTTAACTTTTCTAAAATTATACAATCAAAATTAGTTCCAATATTTATAAAAATGAGGTACGCAATGTTTCAGGTATATCAAAAAAGATTAACCCATGCCACAAAAGACCTAAAGTTTGAAAACTCAAAAATTTTTCATTGTTTTTTTAGTTCAGAAATAATGGATTCACAACAAAATTATAAAAACAAAAATTGTTTAAAATAATATTTTACATAAATTATATTCTAAACAATTTTTTGAATTTACTTATTATTTATGTATAAAAAGTCAATATATATAATTTTGTTGTTAAAAACTCACAANGTATAAAAAGTCAATATATATAATTTTGTTGTTAAAAACTCACAAAATAAAGTGAATTCAGTGTTAATTTTATAATACGAAAACATTTTTTTTTTAAATTTACAAAAACACATCAAACATAAAAACTAAAAATTAATCATTGAACTAATTATCTAAAAGAGTACTCTTTTTGAAATCATGATATTTACTGCGGTAATAATTTACTACTTGAAGCAAATATTGTTTTTGTTTTTCATTGTTTGTTATTTTCGTATTAAACTCCTCCATTAGTTTAACATCCCTTTCAGATATATCATTTACTACATTAATGCTATTAATAAGGTCTATTGATATCTTGAAATTTTCATCACATTTTTTTAACTGTAACTTCTGTTATATTTTTATCTATTGACTGATAATTTACCAAATCTTTTAAAAAATTTAAATCTTGGTATGGTGCAATAGAAGCAAGTGGTGCACTAAACCAAGCTCTTACGTATAATCTAATAATAAATATACAAATACTAGCTATTGACATTTTTTCTTTTTGGGTTAAATTTAATTGGTTTCGGAATATAAATATTGTTAAGCAATATAAAACTTTTGCCATCCATCTAGCATGATGGATAGCTCCCGGAACTCTAAAGGAAACTCCCCTTAGTGGAACTCCGCCAAAAAAAATAATTGTTAGTTCTAAAAACTTTCTGTAATCTTCTCTGGATTGTTTGATAAGCAAATAGTTATTTTCGAAGTTAGTTACATCAGTACATACATCATTTAATGTTTCTTTTACAATGTCGTTCATTATACCTGGCTCAAATTTGTTAGTATCTATATTTTTCCAATTTTGTTGAAACCGTTTAAATATTGGTACATCAGGACCAGATGTTAGACATAATTTAACTTCAAAAACACATTTTAATATTAGCTCGTAGATGTGGTGTCGACATGGCAAGTACAAAATATTACGTTCTAAGTAGTTTTCTAATAACACGCAAGTACCTTTTAATCAACTCATATTTGAAACCGTAATATCACAGCAAAAAGCCTATACATTTTCTGTAATACACCAATCAATAAGTATATGAAAAATAGCATCAGTCTGATCAACCCCTGTTCCCGTATCAATTGCTGCAACTCCTAGTAATTGACTTTCACCATTACATAAAGCAATAATGGGAAGTCGATCAACACTTTTTTGTCCTGTTAATGAAGGTAAAAGTTTACCATCCCAATGAATGACAACGGAATCATTAATAGTTATCAAATAATTATTACGGATTTTTTTCAGCGCGTTCTTTACGGAAACGTATGCGTGAGTTTCGAATTGAAAATCTATTTATAATTAATTTTTCAACGTTCTCACCTAATGCCTTTGCTGTTGAAATTAATATATGAACTGCATCTCTATAACTAATTTTGCATTTATCGAGTGCAGCTGCAAGTTTTGGCGTAATAAAATCAATACTTCCTCTAGTTGGTTGTTTAACGTACATTTTAGACGGTCCAGACTTGTTAAAATCATCTTCAGCTACGTTAGACTCTGATGATGAGCACATTTCTACTTGCGCATCTAAAATACATACTTAATTATTAAATAATAAATCAAAAACAACATTAAACTTACTCAATGACTGTATCTCGTCATAACTTCTTTTACGTCTTTTTTCGGACATCTTTAACCTTTTATTGGCTTTTTTTTCTTTTTGTGCAATATTCCTATCAACTCCCAACATAATATACCAGGACGTCCTTTTTGTCTTTGCATTAATAAAAAATCTCTATCTTCTTGTAATAACATTAAATTAAGGGCATCAACTTGAGCAATGTCAAACAAATCATTTAGTTTTGAACTAGATTCTTCATTTTTTTTTTTTTGCTTGGGTTTCAGATTTTCTGTATTGCAGTTTTTGTAAATTTCTCCATTCATCGTAATATTTTTGAAGTTTTTTTATGCAATACTGTTCAGCACTGATAGATATACGCGCTTTTTGCCAAAAAATACTTACCTCTTTTATTGTCAGTTTAGAGCTTTCAAGTATGCTCAGGTTAACATGACAAATATTAAAAATAAAAACCGATAGTACTTGTCTTATTGACGGTAATTTACTACCAATAATTTGGTTTGATGGGAAACTAATCAAAAATATAAATGTATATTTTCGTAAAGTTTTCCGTGAAACCATTTTAATATGTATTAAAAAAATGTTAAAATATCAAAATGATCATACGGGCGCAGTAGAACTAATGAAAACAATAACCTGAAAAATGTATAGTTAGGACAAATATTAGTAATGGGTTTTGATAAAGATTTTATCGTCTTTTTAGTCATTCTTGTAATAAATTGTGACTTGATGGCTTGATAAAAGTTTATTCAAGATTATACATTGATATTATGATATTTTACGAAAATTACCACGAGTTGAAAAACTACAAATAACATTCACTTTATTTTGTGAGTTTTTAACAACAAAGTTATATATATTGACTTTTTATATATAAATAATAAGTAAATCAAAAGATTTTTCAGAATATAATTTGTGAAAAATATTATTTTAAACAACTGTTGGTTTTACAATTTTGTTTTGAATCCATTATATCACACGCTGAACAAAAAAAACAATGAAAAATGTACGGTTATACTTTAGGCCTTTTGTGGCACGGGTTAATCTTTTCTGATTTACCTGAAACATTGTGTAACTCATTTTTATAAGTATTGGAACTAATTGAGATTGTATAATTTTTAAATTTTACTAAATTAATTTTAAGAACCACCCTAATATATATACACAATTTTAATAGCTAATAAAACATAAAAATTAAAGAATATCTATGATTTTTTATTTTAACAAAGACATCCACAGAAAAATCAATATTATTTGGCATGTTTTTCAACTGGATTATTTAATTCATCTAAATTTTTAATTATAAAAAAAAACTCAGCACGGTGGAGTCGCGGCTCAGTGGGGACGTGGCATTGTTGGGTACAGTATAGAAAATATCTGATAGTGATTAAAATCACTACCATAAAAAAATGCTTTAATGCAAATCTGTAAATAATGTTTAATTTTAAATAATCGGTTGATTATTCCAAAAGCTACCTAATCTCCTATTTCCTTATTTATATCCTCATTATAAGTCTTATGATTTATAAGTATAATATATGAATCAATATATAAAGAGAAACTGTTTTATTTAAAAAAAATTATGTCGCATAAAAGAAATATATTAATAGTAGTGAACATAAAAAATTATAATGATCTATACATTTTTCAAAAAGTTATAGCATTATAAAATTAAAACTTTCAAAAGTCAAGTTGAAAAAGTTCTCATTTTGAATCCTATTAATTCTAATACAATGGACGCCGCTTATTGGACTCACTTTGGGACCTGACCATTTGAGTCCATTAACCGAATGAGTCTAATAAACGGCGTCCACTAATATTTATATATATATATTCATATTATATAAGAGGTAAAGACGAGACAAAAATTAAAATCCTACGAAGACTATATAATATGTATATTTGTAATATTATACAAAGTTAAATAACAAAATAAATAATAATGACAGTAGTCATAAATGTCAATAAAACACTAATGAAACTAATTTTTTGATAAAAATTCATCTAGGGTTGATTGGACTTTTCCGTCTTCGGCCATTTTCGTAGGATTTATGTTGCTCGAATACGTCAAAATCGCCTCTTTGCTGAATCCCTCTGCGTAGAATTTGAAGCGCTTCTAGCATTTGTTTAGTTGATGGTGGTTTTTCATCAGGTTCCTCTTCATCACTATCACCAGCCACATTCTCTTTTGGCCGTTTTGACTGTATTTCATCACATATATCTTCCTCGGTAACGAGTTCGGTAGTTTGGACTTCTTCGTCTATATTTATCCATTCATTATAAAGTTCAGTTGTTAGGTCAGCGGGTCTTTCAACAACAGCTTCAACTTCTTTTGGACTGATAATGAAACCACCTTGTCGGAAACAATTGCGTATTGTGATTTTGCTGACGATATTCCACGCTTCATAGGCTAAATGCAAACCTTCAAGTACAGTTATTTTTTTAGCGATTTCATGAGCACGTAAGGTACATAATTCTTGTTCCAGGTTAGCATCAATCACATTGATCACATTCTTTCTCATGCCTGTTCTGTAATATGCTTTAAAAGTGCGTATAATCCCCTGATCACATGGTTGTATAACTGATGTAGTGTTAGAGGGTAAAAATGTGAGGTTAATATGTTTGAATTTTACTGTAACCATATGAGCCTTTTCGATTTTCTGTCGACTTTTTAGCATCCTACCTAGTAAACTTTGAGACACGTTTAACTTACATGCTGCTTGTCGCTGGCTCATTTGCGGAAGCTCGTCATATTTTTTAAGAACATCTAATTTTTCTTCTACACTCAAATCACGTCGTTTGTTCATTGTAACACGAAAAATGAAAATTTTTACAGAGAACGTAAACACAAACAACACACTGTACACGACGACGTCTATTCATACACTACCTGTCGTACTAATTGACATTAAAGACTGCTTCGTTTATCGTGAAAAGGCAATTTATTTTATCTCCACGATAAAAGCAATTTTACTAGGATCGACTTATAACGTATTTATAGCACGTTTGTTCAATGTATGTACACATTATTTTTATTTATCTAATTTTCAAATGACCCTATTAACCGGTGTGTGAGTCGAATATACGAATTTTTTGCTGTGTGTTAGTATATGTGTAAATAGGGACTAGGCGTTTTGAGTCTAATAAGCAAATGAGTCAATTAACCGTGAGTCCAATAAGCGGCGTCCACTGTATTAGTCTTCGACTAGATACGATTTGTGATCTTTTGACATATCGTTGAAAGAAATCGGTTTGGTGAGTGCTGAGAAAAAGTGGTAACAGACAAAAAAAAAACATATCATAGTAAAACTAATACCTTCTCAGCTTCGCATCGAAGCTAATACAGTGTGAGTATACTGATTTTCATAAATATTATATAAATCTAATTGAGATAGCATAATTTTTATTTTTATTTGCTTCTATTAAGTCAAGCAAAATAACTTTGAAATTTGAATTAACTAAAATTGCCATTTTTTATCATCCGACGGTTACTGAGTCGGTATAACACTTATGTCTTTCACGCTTGGGGTACGAGGTTCAAACCTGCCTATGCCGATGAATTGTTCGCATTATTTTTAAATTGTTGAGCGACAAATATTTTAATAATCTAAAATTGACATTCAACTCACTTACTACTATTACTTTATACTTAACACTCTACTATAAAAATGTACAATTAAATGTATGTAAATTATATACAAATGGAATAATAAATTTTATGCAAGTATTTTCAACATCAATTTAATTTTCAATATCATTATTACTATTTATAAAAATTATGTATTCAAATCGAATAAAAAAATTGTTTTCTTTATCAAAAATAATTGAATAGAATTTTATTATTAAAGTAATCAATTTTGGCTTAATATTTTAACAATCAAAATAGAAGATGTAAAAAATTGAAACTGGGTAATTTCTGGATAAAAGTTGTTAAAGAATTTTGAATGAATTATGTTTTGTGTCTTCATGGATAGTAAGCATATGGTGAAGCAAATGTCCTAGCCACATATGGATATGTGCTGTATGATGATACGTATGGTGCGGCGTACGGAGCAGCGACAGCGTATGGAGCTGCGGCATATGGAGCAGCAACATATGGAGCTGCGTATGGAGTGGCTACGGCAGCATAAGGAGATGCTACTATTGGAGCGGCAAGAAGTCCCCGCTTGCTTCGGTCGGTACCAGTGGCAGGCTGGTTAGAAGAAGGTTTAGCCTCTTCGGCGGCAGAAACTAGGCACATGACCACAGCGAACAATACAATTGACACCTATAAAATCAACTTATTTAACATCACTATGCACAAATAAAATAGTTTAATTTAAAAAATGACAATAATTATAATTTACAAAATGTTGAATATTATGTATTAATATTAGTATCAATTAATTACTAAACTTAGTTGTAAAGATAAAATAATTTATTGATTCACTAAAGAATAAAATAGTACTTACGTTAAAAATTCAAAATGTATGAACGAATAAAATGTAAATATAGAATTAATGTGAATTATCAATAATTATTTAATAATATATATTAAGACGCAAGTTGGTTTTTCTTGTAATAATTTTGTGAAAATATTTCGCATAAAATAAAGTATATGATATTATAACATAATATGAAAGATTGACAACTTACTTGGAATTTCATATTGAATATATTTGTATTTTTCTAAGACTTGACGAATGCTTACGGTTGCTGAAAGCTGCTGGATAACTGATAATTATCAAGACATCGTAGTTCTTTATATACTGACAATTGGTCATGTAATGTTCAATTACTATTCTGTACGACTTCCAGAATTACACCATAAATATGACAGACAATGCCAAAACAGTAGGCAGTAATATAATTTTGTAATATAGAATACAATCCATACTTGATATTCTGATAATTTAATGTACGTGTTTGCCAAAAAAATTAGCTTTCACAGTAAAAAAAAACATTCCCAAGGATAAAAAAGTAATGAACAAGCAATAGAATTTTGTACTTATACAGTGTATATACATTAAATACACATTTAATCTATGATTAATATGGTATATATTACAATGATTTAATATTTTTACATGTTTTTATATTCAAAAATGTCGAACTATAGTAATACATACACTCTGTACATTCCTCCTAGTTTTGTAGTTATCTTTTGGATTTTGATATAAACGCCTACCAATTCTAATTTATGCCAATAAAGTCGAAACTACATATTTTTCGTAGAAATTGAGAAGGCATATGACCAAAGGGGTAGTAAAAAGAAATTTAAATTTCTATAATTTATCTGCTAATGACAGATGAGAACACTTGCTGCGAGAAAAAATAGACCTGTGCTTTTATTTCATAAGTTCAATTCAGGATATCCGATATAAAATAGATTACAAGGGTTTAGGATTGAAGAAGCCTATCAACACATTTTGAAAGCAAAATTAAATTTTCCATTTAAACCAATGAATTTTTTTTTTTTCTTAAAAACAAATTGCTTTCAATATTTTCAAATTAAATTAAATTCAAATGAATTAAAACAATTTTTTTTATAATAATTGAAATAAACTAATAATCGAATTTTACAAATGGATATGTTACTTTAATTCTCTCAATTATAATAATATTACTAATTAAAAATGTACGCAATATTTACCTCTTGTACGACACAGTTCTACATTTGTCTTGGAATACATCAAATTTTAGTTTTCTAGGTAAATAAATTTAAAAATAGTTATTCCCAATAGATTTTATAAATTATAGCACACGAAGTCTTACTTAGATATTTATGATAGAATGGGATCAAACAAATTTTTTCCCAAATAATGTATCATAAATTAAAATGATCTTTTTATTTTGTTCAAAACTTTTTATTAAAATTGATGATGATAAAAAACTTGTGCTCCTTTTCAAATATACAAAATATACTTTTTAGGATGTTTTGACAAATCAAATATCTTTTAATCTACTTAATATTTTTTGATAATATGTCTCAGACTACATAAAATATATTTATTATTTGTTTTTAATAATAAAAAATACATAAAATTTATAAATATTTTTAAATTTCAAAGCAGTTTTTTAGAGCTACGAGAAATAGTCAACTAAAATTTAGCCTATTTATTATTTATAATTTTACCCTAATTCCAAATGTACATTATGGAAATTTAACTAACAATAAAACTATTGTAATGTAAGTACAATTGGATTAATATGTTGATTAATATAATGATACATAAAAATAAATATTTATAAAATGTTGTATATATTTTTACATAGTAGGGCTATTATGTCGAGTTTTGAAACTCCTATAAGCATCATTATTACTATATAATTTATAATTTAAAAAATATTTTCCCTGTTAAGAAAATCTTGGGGTTCAGATATAGTGTTAAATCTTTTACTTAAAACAAGTTTTTAATAAGATAACCTAATACTGCAATATATTTGATCCTTAAAAATAAGTAATAGGAACTTATATTTATTTAATAATTTAAATAACTATGGTATTAAATACTATTTTATTATCATAGTATATTTTCTTCATTTAAATAATTAATACCAAAAGTATTAATAATTAATACCTAAATTTTTAAAATAATATTATAAAATAATATTTCTTAACCTCATTACAAATAATATATCATAAAATTTATAAAAAATATCAGAGAAATAAAATTTGTACAATTATAATATCACAGATACAAATTATACACCTTTTGAACGAATCAAAATATTTATTTTTTATATTGAAACTATAGATATTTTTCTTTCATTTGATATAAATTTTGTAAAAATCTGAGCCTGTATCTGCCCACAGGGGGGATTCAAAATAGCAACTACTGCACAAAAATTTTAATTTTTCAAAGTAATCAAAAACATTTAAATTTTGAAGTATAAATATCGATATAATGTTAAACATTTCAAGTTTACTTTTGTCATCAATGTTTTTACTAATTTTTTATATGATTAAATTCAATTATATGAAGTTGAAAACCAATATTTGAATTATGAATTAATAACAATACACGTAGTAGGCGAAAATGGAAACCTATTTGTATATTATAAAACGTTTTTTTTTGTTTAAAAAATTTATAGAAGATCTTTTTGGAAGTGAAAATTTAAAATAGCTCTACCCTTACAACAATATGGCTATGGTTAACCGATCAATAAAATATGTATATGTAATGATCTATTATAATAAAATGGTTAATTGTATGATATATAATTAACTTATTGTAATATTAAGTACCACAATATATACTATGTGTGTTTTTTTAACCTTATCCATTTAAAAAATAAAAGCCTAGAAAACATCATAAACAGTTTAGAAAATTTTAAAAATTATCCAAAAGAACCATATATTTTTCGAGATTCTAAATTCGTATGTAATGTTTTAGATCAAATTATGCAAATAATATTTGATCATTTTAAAGGCGAAAAAATATTAGACTTCCTAGACAGTTGGAAAATGTTCAAATTTGCAATAATTAAAGGCTTAATAGACGAAAAATATTTTTCTCCAACAGAATATGAACTCACAAAAAAGCAACTAATTGAATTTATGGACATTCTCATTACGAACGTAAATAAAGAGTATAAAATAAAATCTAATGTCTACGCAAACAACGAAGAAAAAAGTAAAATATATAATTTTACACCATGATTATTTCTTCAAAACTCTAAAATTATATTCATAATATATAGNTAAAAAACCCAGCACAGGGGGGTCGCGGCACAGTGGTGACGTGGCATAGTTGGATCAAGTATAATGATATCTGACAGTGATTAAAATCACTATTAAAAAAAACGCTTCGATGCAAATCTTTAAATAGTGTTTAATTTTAAAAAAATAGGAAGATTATTCCAAAAACAACATGATCTGCTAGTTCGTTATTAATATCCTGATTCAGATAAAGTATATCGAATGAAAAAGGGATTATTAAAAATTATTATTTCTCATAAAAAAAATATGTTGATCCATACACTTTTCAATAAGTTATAGCATTATAAAGTTAAAAATGTAAAAAATAAAATCGAGAATTTTCACACAAAAATAGCATTCGGTAGCCATTTTCACCGTGAAGACAAATTAAAGTCCGAAATTTTTTTTTTACATAATAAAGTAGATTACATTAGCTTTAATTTAATATATATA
>NW_026099572.1:44916461-44916896 GCF_025091365.1 Daktulosphaira vitifoliae | reverse complement strand
TTTTTTTTTTCAAATTAAAGTATATTACATTAGTTTTAATTTAAGATATATATAAAAGTGTCAGACCTTCCGGAACATTTTCAAAAGTTAAGTTGAATAAGTTAATTTTTTGTAAAAAAGTTGTCATTTTAAATCCCCCCCTGTGGGCAGGTTAAGTGTTAGATTTACAAAAAATATATACCAAATGATAGATAAAGATATCAAGCATCTATAAAAAAACGGTAGCACAGTGGGGTCGCGGCATAGTGGAGACATTGCATAGTAGGGTCCAGTATAGATTTAATCTGACAGTGATTAAAATCACTATCATAAGAAACGCTTCGATGCAAATCTGTAGATAGTGTTTAATTTTAAAAAATTGATGGATAATTGCAAAAGCAACATCAACTTCTATTAAAATAAAATACAAAACCCATAATTATCATACAAAAATAG
>NW_026099572.1:44915866-44916189 GCF_025091365.1 Daktulosphaira vitifoliae | reverse complement strand
CAGAATAAGTGTTAGATTTTCAAAAAAAATTATATCAAATGAAAGGGAAATATCTAAGGTTTCAATACAAAAAAATATTATTTTTATTTGTTCATTTTTGAAAAAGTTATGGCAGTTTTAAGTACAAAAAACATCCCGATAAAATGTAATTTTTATCGCAAACATTACATTTTTTTTTAATTTTTGACAACCATTTCCACATAGAAGATAAGATGTCGGGACAAATTTTTTTTTTTCATTTGATCCCACATAGCAATTTCAATATATTAATATTGTCAAAATATTCTTACAAAATACTTTTTAAAATATTTTGAATAAAATAT
>NW_026099572.1:44905199-44915766 GCF_025091365.1 Daktulosphaira vitifoliae | reverse complement strand
CTGTCAGATATCATCTATACTTGTCCCATCTATGCCTCGTCTACACTGTGCCTCGACCCCACTGTGCTACCGTTTTTTTATCCTATTTCTTTCGAAGCAACCTGTGGGTCAATGGGTCACGTACGAGTCCAAAGCGCTAGAAGTACATGTTCAAATCCCGCGTAGCGACCTTTTTTTTTTGCATTTTTTTAATATATTTATAAAACATTTTAAAAATATTGTCACAATATATTTTTTATAACATTTTAGAAATATACCTTTAAAATATTGTGAGAATGTAATATTCGCTGCCAAAGTATATTCTGAGAACATTGTGAGAATATTTCATTGTGGTTATATTCTAGAAATATTTTAATATCAAAAATAAATATTCTAGGAATATTCTAGAAATATTTCATTGTTATGTGGGATAGTATATAACATAATCTTTGATTTGATATATGTTTATAGGACGCAGTATTTCCGGAACATTTTCAAAAGTTCAGTTGAAAAAGATCTATGTTTTTTACAATATTTTAAGTTTTGAACGCCCCCTATATAAGGGGAAATTGTCCAATTTTAATAAAAAGTATGTCAAATGAAAGATGTACTTATAATGTATTTAGAAAAAAAAAATTTGTGCTGATATATACATTTTTCAAAAAGTTATAGCATTTTTAAGTTGAAAATTTAAAATCGAAAATCGAAAATTTTAACACAAAAATAGTGTTTTTTTAACTACGGCAGCCGTTTAAATGTAGAAAAAAAAGTGTCGGGACAAATTTTTTTTTTTCATTTTGTAGTACATAAAATAAGCTTTAATTTGATATATGTTTAAAGGACGCAGTATTTCCGGAACATTTTCAAAAATTAAGTTGAAAAAATTAATTTTTGTAAAAAAGTTGCCATTTTAAATCCCCCCCAATGAGCAGGTTAAGTGATAGATTTTCAAAAAAATGATATCAAATGAAAGGTAAATATCTAAGGTTTTAGTATAAAAAAAAATTATGTTGATTTGTTGATTTTTCAAAAAGTTATGGAAGTTTTAAGAAAAAAAAGTGAAAAAATTTCGAAAATTAGCGATTTTTAAATTTGTAATTTTTTTGGATATTTCCCCCATTTGCGGGGAACGAGGGAATTTTTTTCAATTTTTAAGGGTAATGTCTTCAACTAGATACGATTTGTGATCTTTTGACGTATTTTTGAAAGAAATCGGTCCAGTGAGAGCTGAGAAAAAGTGGCAACAGACATAAAAAAAAAAAAACACATCATAGTAAAATTAATACCTTCTCCGCTTCGCATCGAAGCTAAAAAAAATTATATTGATATGTTCATTTTTAAAAAAGTTACGGGAGTTTTTAGTAAAAGAAATTGAAAAAATTTCGAAAATTAGCCATCTTTAAATTTGTAATTTTTTTGGAGGTTTCCCCCATTTACGGGGATCGAGGGAATTTTTTTCAATTTTTGAGGGTAATGTCTTCGACTAGATACGATTTGTGATCTTTTGACGTATCATTGAAAGAAATCAGTTCGGTGAGAGCTGAGAAAAAGTGGTAACAGACACAAAAAAAAAAATAAAAAATAAACACATCTCAGTAAACATAATACCTTCTCAGCTTCGCATCGAAGCTAAAATTCTTTGCTTAGGTTTGCAAATTATGATTTATATGGTATTCTCTACAACAGATAGATTGGCATAAAGACTCCTCGTAAATATTACATAGATATATCAATATTTATTATTATTCAAATATCTAAGTAATTATAAAGATATACAAATAAATAGAAAAATAATTTTAAATGACAATAGTTCTTCATATTTTATAAGTTTAAATGTGATTATAATTTTAGAAAC
Organism: Daktulosphaira vitifoliae; assembly: GCF_025091365.1. Lineage (NCBI taxonomy): Eukaryota > Metazoa > Arthropoda > Insecta > Hemiptera > Phylloxeridae > Daktulosphaira > Daktulosphaira vitifoliae. The sequence continues at coordinate 44,913,932 of NW_026099572.1, read as the reverse complement.
GAATTAAAAATATAAATAATTCGAACATAAATTAAAAACTCTAGAAACTTTAATAAAAAAAATTAAACGCACATAAATAATAATTTATTAGTTCATTTAAACACTAAAATACTCATTCAGTTAAATAAATAAAACTATATATAGTATAAGCGCCAGTAAAATAAACTTTAAAATATTAAACTTTTTTACAAAATTTTTAGTTTAATCAAAGTACTTACAAGCATTAAAATTGTAACGCTTAAATATCGATATAATTATGAACATTACAAATTTATTATTATCATCAATTTGTTTACTAATTTTTTACATTGGTCAAATTCAATTATATGAAGTTGAAAACACGCAATATTTGGATGATGAAATAATAAGAATAGGCATCATAAACATAAATGGAAACGAAATTAAAATTAATCAGACGTTTTAGATGGTTAAAGAATTTATAAAAATTCAATATGGGAGAGAAAATTTAGAAAAGTTATACCCTTATTACAATATAGCCATGGTGAATGGATCGTTGAAATATGTATATGTATTGACCAAGTATAGTAAAATAATACTTGAACGTATGATATATGATAAACTTCTAGTAATATTTAGTACCACAATTTATAATATGTGTGGTTTTTTTAAGCTTAACCATTTAGAAAATGAAAGCCTAGAAAAAATCAAAATCACCTTAGAAAATTTCAAAAATTACAAAAATTATCCTAAAGAACCATATTTTTTTTCAGATTCTAAATTCGTATGCGATGTTTTAGATCAAATTATAAAAACAATAATTGATTATTTTAAAGGTAAAAATATGTTAGTACTCCTACACGATTGGAAAATATTCAAATCTGTAATAAGTGAAGACTTATTAGACTTATTAGAAAAATATTTTTNCAAATCTGTAATAAGTGAAGACTTATTAAAAAAATATTTTCCTCCAACAGAACATGAACTCACAAATGAGCAACTAATTGAATTTATAGACATTTTCGTTATTAATATAAATAAAGAGTATAAAATAAAATCTAATGTCGACAAAAATAACGAAGAAGATAGTAAAATACATAATTTTACTCCATGATTGTTTCTTTAATTTTAATTTTATTACTACAATGTATAACTCTAAAATTGTATTCACAATATACACTTTTTTAAACAATTATCGTGTAATGCAGACATAATTATTTTTTAGTTAAAAAATTTATCAATAAAATATTTTTGAAAAATATTTATATATTATTATCACACACAAGTGTTTTATTGCAGTCTTAGTATATTAAAAATGAATATATTTCAATACTATTTTTAGAACAAAAGTTTTTTTTTGCTTTTTCATTACAAAATTATATGACCATTCATATATTATACCCTGTTTTCTTATTAATATTCCATCCATTAACATTATATTAATAGATATTTGAGATTGTATACCAAAAAATTGACGTAAATTGATGTTGTCTTAATAAAATACTAGTATTTTTATTGTTTAGTACTATTAAATTAATAACATTGTGTTATTAGTCATATTTTATCTATTAATACAATTTATTTCCAGTCTCAGAGTCTCATGAAAGGTAGTAATTTGAACACGTTGACTGCCATGAGGGTCGTTTCAGCCCCTCAGTAGAATTTTTAAGTGAGCCATGAGAGGTCATTTAGTTCTTCACTGTTATGTTTTCTTTGAAGACTCGTGGGTTCAAATAGCCCCTCGGTTACGTCTAAATACCGTATCATCTGATTTTCTGTTATCAGTTTATTAAAATGCTTCATGCAGCATTTAAATGTTTACATATAGGTGACACACCAAAACAGGCGTGGCAATGAACGTGTTAATATGTTGTTTTTCCGAATGTGTTTGTTACCACTTATTCTCAACTCTCATTGGATCGATTTAATGAACAATACTGTCAGATAAAATATATACTTGTATTATACATGGACAAATTAAAAGAAGAAGAATTTACTTAAATAGGTCTGACACTTTTATATATATCTTAAATTAAAGCTAATGTAATGTACTTTATTATGGAAAAAAAAATTTCGGACTTTATTTTATCTTCATGGTGAAAATGGCTACCAAATGCTATTTTCGTGTGAAAATTTTCGATTTTGTATTTTACATTTTTAACTTTAAAATGCTATAACTTTTTGAAAAATATATGGATCAACACAATTTGGTATAATTTTTTTATAAATCTGACTTTTTACCTGCCCAAAGGTGGGGATTCAAAATGACAACTTTTTCAGAAAAAATTTGCTTTCTCAACTTAAATTTTGAAAGTGTTCCGGAAAGTCTGACACTTTTATATATATCATAAATTAAAGCTAATGTAATGCACTTTATTATGGAAAAAAAAATTTCGTACTTTATTTTGTCTTCAGGGTGAAATTGGCTACTGAATGCTATTTTTGTGTGAAAATTCTCGATTTTATTTTTTTATTTTTAACTTTATAATTCTATAACTTATTGAAAAGTGTATGGATCAACATAATTTTTTTATGAGAAATAATAATTTTTAATAATCCCTTTTTCATTCGATATACTTTATCTGAATCAGGATATTAATAACGAACTAGCAGATCATGTTGTTTTTGGAATAATCCTCCTATTTTTTTAAAATTAAACACTATTTAAAGATTTGCATCGAAGCGTTTTTTATGATAGTGATTTTAGTCACTGTCAGATATCATTATACTTGATCCAAATATGTCACGTCACCACTGTGCCGCGACCCCCCTGTGCTGGGTTTTTAATATTTAAAATGGTTCAATTGTATAAGTGTTAAATAATGTCTATAAGTTTCAATTAAGTTTATCATTGTATCATTATCAAGTTATAATTGTATAGATTTTACATCGGCTAACAATCATGATTGTTTTCGATTATAAAGTACAGTCAACAAGAATAACGTTAATGTAGTATTAGAATTTGACATTGTAGGGATTAACAAAAATGTAAAATAACATGTCACAATGAATACGTTTATATGTTTTATCTTAGATGTACACTGCAGTACGATAACACTCCGTGTATTATTTTTAGTATCGCGCTGTCCGTCAACGCGAGCGTTTAAAATTCCAACTTTCTGGCGTACCAACCCAGAACTTTGGTTCAAACAAATTGAATCCGTTTTTTATACAACCAGAATTACAGCTAGTATACCAGAATGACGCAAGTAAATTTCATCATGTTGTTTCCTCTATGGAAAGTGAAATTCTTGCTCAAGTTACTAACATAATACTCAATCCACCAGAAACGAAAATGTACGAAACATTAAAAACCCGGCTCATCGAAAGATTTTCCGAATCTGAACAATGTCGGCTAAAAAAATCCCAACACAGGGGGTCGCGACACAGTGGTGACATGGCATAGTTGGGTCAAGTATAATGATATCTGACAGTGATTTAAATCACTATCATAAAAAACGCTTCGATGCAAATCTTTAGATAGTGTTTAATTTTAAAAAATTGGTTGATTATTCCAAAAGCTACATGATCTGCTATTTCTTTATTTATATCCTGATTAAGATAAAGTATGTCGAATAAAAGAGGGATATAAATATTATTTCTCATAAAAATTGTATTGATGTAAAATATAAAAATAAAATCGAGAATTTTCACACAAAAATAGCATTCGGTAGCCAATTTCACCCTGAAGACAAAATAAAGTCCGAAATTTTTTTTTTGCATATTAAAGTATATTACATTAGCTTTAATTTAAGATATATATAAAAGTGTCAGACTTTCCGGAACACTTTCAAAAGTTAAATTGAAAAAATTAATTTTTAGTGAAACAGTTGTCATTTTAAATCCCCCCCCTGTGGGCAGGTAAAGGGTCAAATTTATAAAAAAATATACCAAATGATAGGTAAAGATATTATGTATCTATAAAAAAAAATTATATTGATATGTTTATTTTTAAAAAAGTTATAGCAGTTTTTAGTAAAAAAAATTGAAAAAATTTTGAAAATTAGCGATTTTTAAACTTGTAATTTTTTTGGAGGTTTCCCCCATTTACGGGGAACGAGGGAAATTTTTTCAATTTTTGAGGGTAATGTCTTCGACTAGATACGATTTGTGATCTTTTGACGTATCGTTGGAAGAAATCGGTTCGGTGAGAGCTGAGAAAAAGTGGTAACAGACACAAAAAAAAAACACAACTTAGTAAAACCAATACCTTCTCAGCTTCGCATCGAAGCTAAAAACCAATTAAAAAATATTGTTTGTTATTTATAAATAAATATAGTGGTCGAGAAGGAATTTTCATCCGACATCATAATATACTTTTCTAAAACTATTTTTGCGCCGATTTGAAATCTGCAATTAGAGTTTCGCATATGACCTAAATAAAAACAAAATGCTTTTAAGTAATATGACAAATATTTATATTTGATTATTAGGTTATGTTCTTTTTTCTATATGCATTTTTAAGTCTTGAACCCTCTACATAAAGGGAAATGGTCTGATTAAAAAAAATTATGTTGCATAAAAGAAATATATTAATAGTAGTTATCATAAAAAATTATAATGATCTATACATTTTTCAAAAAATTATAGCATTATATAGTTAAACATATAAAAAATAATTTTTTTTATAAAAATCGTAGTTTTTTATTAACATTGATTTTCACCATGAAAACAAAATAAAGTCTGAAATTTTTTTTTTTAATATTAAAGTACATTATATAAGTTTTAATTTAAGGTATATATAAAAGTGTCAGTATTTCCGGAACACTTTCAAAAGTTAAGTTGAAAAAGTGAATTTTTTGTGAAAAGTTATCATTTTGAATCCCCCCCTGTGGGCAGTTAAAGGGTCACATTAATAAAAAAAAAAGTATACCAAATGAAAAGTAAAAACTTCATCTATAAAAAAATTATATTGATTTGATTATTTTTAAAAAAGTTAAGGCAATTGTAAGTAAAAAATTTGAAAAATGTCGAAAATTAGCGATCTTCTTTAAAACATAAGGAATTAACATAAAAAATATTTTTTAACAGATAAATGGAGATACATATATAACAAAAACCAAAAAAAAAAATGTACAATGAAATCATTATTTTAATAGAAATTGAGTAGTTAATGATAAAGAATCACTCTGTATTCCCGAATCATAGGCGTGCCCTATCTGTAGCATGATGTCTAGTGAACTAAAAAAACTTGTTATCATTTAAATAGCTATTATCAACTGCCAAATTAATCTGGCCGTTACTCAAATTTTTTTTATTATAATATTTTACATAAAATTATCAATTTATATAAATAATCTAAATTAATTGTTCAGAAATTTATTTAATCATTATTTTTGTTATTAATATCCAGTTAAAATTAATTAGTTAATTCAGTATTTTAATATTTTTCATTTTAGTATTAGATTTACAATAAAGTAGAATTAATGTAAAGCTTAAATTATTTTGCTATAAAAAATTGGATTATAATGTCAATGAATTCACAAAAACGAAAAGCTTGTGACCCTGATTCTTACTCTGACAGTGTATGGAAACAAACCAAAGGAAATGTAGTCAGTAAATTAAAATACTCCGAACCATTTGGCTTTTTTCTATCGGCTGTTGATTCTAATCCATTAACTCATAGTGAAGATTTAACTTTATCATTTCCTGGTATAAAAAAATTGTATAAATCGATTTAGAATATATAAATCAAAATCATAATAAATACTTAAATTGAATTTTTATTTGTTTCATTTTTTAGAACTCTTAGATAAAAGTCTTGGAGATTTAAAAGAGTCTCTTCATATTAATTTTATGGTAGAACTTGGTTGGCTTTTGGCTCAGTATTACATTACAAACCAAAGGTATACTGCTTTAAAATTCATGAATATTTTATCAAATAAAAATATAGTTTATATACATTTAACTTTCAGAGGGAAAACTGTTTATTTATTGTATGAACATTGCGATGAAGATTTAAATACTTTAAAAACAATGAATAAAATTCCAAACCTAAGATTTACTCAAGTGAAGCCTCAAAATGTATTTGGGCATCATCACACGTGAGTATTATAATATATAAATGAATTTTAATAAATTTTTTCAAAATTATAATATTTATAGGAAGATGTCTATGTTTTTATATTCTGATGGTTCCATACGTATTGTAGTGATGACTGCCAATTTACGTGAAGAAGATTGGACCAACTTAACTCAAGGGTAAATTATTTAAAGTACCATAAAATAACCCTATATAATGCCTTAAATAAATAATTGCACCAATATATAAGTGCCTGGTATAGTATTTGTAGAAAACTAGGAGAGGAAATTTTAGTTATAAAATTTCTAGTCCTAATGTGTGATGAGATTAAATTTAAAATAAGGTCTCTATAGCATCTATAGTAAGCATATTTTTTTTTTTTGTAATGTTATATTTAAGGTGCAAGGTAACCCTATTTTGTAATAGATTGAGTAACACTAATTCTAGAATTAATTTGAATATCATTGAACTCTATCAATATTTTGTATTTTTAGTAGCTTTTTAAGTTAAATATTTTTACTTTTTAATTTAAGATTAATATTTTAAATATATTATTTATTTTAAACATTAATAATAATGTAATGAAAAATATTTGCTTAAAAATAAAACACATAAATAAGAATTATAATAAATATTATCATTTTTTTACACTTATTCTTTATAATATATTTCACTATAATGTCCGCCTGGAAAACTAAAAACTTCATATTCAAGTAGGGTGACATAACTAGGGAATGAAATGTACCAGTAAACAAATGGCACTGAGTTTTTAACTGAATAACTGAAATTTTATGCTACAAAGAGTGGACTACTACTCTCTGTAGCATGTTAAAATTATGAAATAGAAGGATGTAAAACTGATCATAATTTTTTTTTAATTGCCTTTTGAAAAATTACAGATTCATAATGTAATAAAAACTAATAATTATAGTAATTTATTAAATGTTCAAATAGATTTTAAAATTGATATTCTATTTGAATTTTAAGAGACTATAGTAAAATAGTATATATATACGGGTATTTTTTATATATTCACTTAACATGAACCACTTAATGAATCAAAAAATAAAAGTAATATTGATAATTTTTCTATTTGATTATTTTAATTTAATGTTTTTATCAATAATAAATTATTGTATATATTCACCCTTTATAACTTAAAATAGTGTCAGTCAACTTTATTTTTTCAAATGACAACATACATAATTAACGGGTTTATTTAATAGATAAAAATCTAACTAAAAAAATTACTGTTGGATAACAACTTTTAACCAGTATTTTAAACGATTTTAATAATTTAAAGTAATAACTAATGGTGAGAAGTGGGTGTTGTTATTTTTATAATTAAACATTTTTTGGTCATACTCTTCCTTTTACCTTGATATAAATATATCGATAACTTACAAAATACTGGTCCAAAAGTTGTTATCCACAGTCATTTTTTTAATTAGATCATTATCTATTAAATAAACTAGTTATAAAGGTACAAGAGATAAACATAAAAAAAAACTTTATGATTGAAAAATGAAGGGAAAATAAATCTTAAATCAATATTAGTAGTATATTATATCATTTTTGTATCTCATGTTATAGTTGTTAATAATTTTTTATAATTAATTATTATTTAATACGTTATTTTAAATAGTAAAAATGTTTAACATAAAAGAGTATAAAGTTTTATTTTATTAAAAATATAATTTAATAAATTACTTATTAATTCATAAAAATATTTTTTCAAATTTTTTTAATTTATTTTTACTTGAAGTAAAATATCCATTATTTTTAAAAATAGTAGGGTTTTTTTTACATAATAATAAAAACATTTTATTATATTATGTTTAATTTAAAGAATATGGGTTAGTCCAAAGTTTCCTCAACTTCATAGTACTGACAAGCATAATGGAGAATCAACAACTGGTTTTAAAAATGATATTCTACGTTATTTACAATCATACAAAGTTGAATTATTAGAAAATTGGATACAAAGAATCAAAAAAACTGATTTTAGTAGTGCCAAGTAAATTTGCAATATTATATAAGTAATATTTCTTTTAATCAGATGAATTATTAGGGTATTTTTCATCTCAAGTATTCCTGGTAAACATTTTGAGCCACTATGGGGTCAAACCTATTTAAGAAATATTTTAAAAACACATGCTCATATACCTTCTGGATCTCCGTCTGATTGGCCTATCATTTCTCAATGTTCTTCAATAGGATCTTTAGGAGCAAATGAAAAAGATTGGTTGACTTCAGAGTTCATATTTAATCTATCATCATCTACTCAAAACTGTAAAACAGATAATAATATTCCTTTTAATTTGGTATGTTTTTATTATTAATTGATTTCTACTTAATTTTTTTCTTTGTTTGAAAAAAATAATAATTTCAAACAAAAAATATGGAATTTATTTTTTTATTTTCCATTAATATTATTAAAATACTTCTTTATAGTAAAACTTAGATCTTATTGACTGTTAACAAACTGGGAATCAAATCCAAGTCTCTCGCTATCCAGGTGAGAGCTTTACCACTGTAACTAACAATACAAACATTTCTACGTCAGTAATTTGAATTTAATCCTTTTTTTTTTATGACTACCATACTTTTTTTAAAGATAAATTCATTGATTTTAAAAAACATAATAGGACATACTATTTGTTGTTTTTTTTTAACATAAGATTTTAGCTTCGATGCGAAGCGGAGAAGGTATTAATTTTACTATGATGTGTTTTTTTTTTTTTTTTTTTTTT
>NW_026099572.1:44787671-44904485 GCF_025091365.1 Daktulosphaira vitifoliae | reverse complement strand
AAAAAAAAAATTTGTCCCGACGATCTATCTTCTATACGCAAATGGCTACCATATTGAAAAATATACTATTTTTGTATGATAATTATGGGTTTTGTATTTTATTTTAATAGAAGTTGATATTGCTTTTGCAATTATCCATCAATTTTTTTAAATTAAACACTATCTACAGATTTGCATCGAAGCGTTTCTTATGATAGTGATTTGAATCACTGTCAGATTAAATCTATACTGGACCCTACTATGCAATGTCTCCACTATGCCGCGACCCCACTGTGCTACCGTTTTTGTTAATTGTCATTTTGATAACCTGAGATAACTAACCTTAAGGCTAGTGACAATTAACATTTAAGTGGGGTCGATTGTCACAACTTTTTTATATTATACTTAATAGAATTAAGCAATTATAACAATTTCTAATGAACTTTTTTCCATTGTGTTGTATATCAATTTTTTTCTTGTGTAGATATCACAAAGATTATTATTAGGTGTATAATATAGGGTGTGGGTTCACTCAAGACTCATAGATTTGAAAAATGATAATATAGAAATTTAGTTTTATAAATGTATTCTTTATGTACTGCAAATGACACCTTTGTTAATAAAACATTGATAAAAAAAACTAATATATTTTTAATCGTTTTTCGCTCAATATAAGTTTAGGAGTATAGGAGAAAAATATGTTTCAAAAAATTACTGCTTAAACTTTCATAGCTATACCTAGATTTCTTCTATAAGTAGCAATAAGGATGTATTTTGTTTTTATTACAAATTATTTATTTTTAATGGATGATTTAATTATTTTATAAATAGATATACCCAACTGTAAACAATGTTCTGAATAGTTGGGATGGACCTATGGGAGGTTTCTGCTTACCATATAGTGATAAAGTCCATCAAAAACAAGTTTGGCTTAAAAATTATATGTGGTAATTTGTTTTTAATAGTTAACTCATGATTTTTATACTTCATAGTTAAAATACTTTTATGGTTTATAGTAAATGGGTTAGTCACTCACGGAACCGAACAAAAGCTGTTCCACACATAAAATCCTATTGTCGCATATCTCCTTGTTGTTCTGAGATGTCATGGTTTTTACTAACTAGTGCTAATTTATCAAAAGCTGCCTGGGGTAGAGAAACAAAATCTGACAGAAGCAATTATTTCATGTCACATGAAGTTGGAATTCTTTTCCTACCTCAATTTTTAGTAAAAAAAATTAATTTGTTATTTCACACGTTTTATTATTGTGTTTAATACTTCATTAATTTCATACAGGTTGGATGTGATACATTTTCTATAAATCAAACACAAAATGGCACAATTCCATCATTTCCAATTCCTTTTGATTTACCTTTAACCCCTTATTCAAAGAGTGATCAACCATGGCGTGCAGATATAGTATCTTAATTTTAAAAAATGATTAATATGTTAGAATTGAATAAATAATTATTTATAAGATACTTTTTACTATTTAAACTAAAATCCAAATTTTATATGTGATATTTTTTTTTTACTTAAATATAATTAATTATCGATAATTTACTTTATTTTGTATGCATTCATGTGTTTTAATAAAATTTAAAAACAAAATTAAATAGTATAAAATTAATTATTTGTTATTAGCAAATTGATTTAAAAAATTTAACTCCTTGAAAGGTCTTGAGGATTGTAACCTATAGAAGAAACCGAGAAAATTTATTGGAGATAATAAGATAACATCCCTCTTCTAGACGACACTATAAAATAGTAGAGGTTGAGTGAAATGTAGTGCCACTTTTTTAAAATCTGCCTATACTTAAATCTTGAAATATAATGTAAATAGAAATAGTATCTTACTATTAAGTATGTGTAGAGTGAAACCGATCTATCTGACAACTTCTTTAACTTTTGATAAAATCTATGTTTGTAATTTTCTTTTTTAATAATAAAAAAAATATATATTTTTTTTAATTTTAAATTTGTTCTAAATGTCAAAATAATGAATATTTGAACACTTTTCATATATTTTTACGCAGTCTAAGAATTCATAAATTATTTTTAAAAAATTACATACAAAACGTTAATTGTTACAAAATTTATAGGAGTTGTCAGTTGATCTGGGGGCCTATTTTTAACAGGCTATTATTTGAATCAATCGTTGAACGGATACGTTCATCGAACGGATTCTATTGTTCTATTAGGTATACGACCTTCTAGGTATTGTTCGATGAACATTTATGTTNATCTCCTTGTTGTTCTGAGATGTCATGGTTTTTACTAACTAGTGCTAATTTATCAAAAGCTGCCTGGGGTAGAGAAACAAAATCTGACAGAAGCAATTATTTCATGTCACATGAAGTTGGAATTCTTTTCCTACCTCAATTTTTAGTAAAAAAAATTAATTTGTTATTTCACACGTTTTATTATTGTGTTTAATACTTCATTAATTTCATACAGGTTGGATGTGATACATTTTCTATAAATCAAACACAAAATGGCACAATTCCATCATTTCCAATTCCTTTTGATTTACCTTTAACCCCTTATTCAAAGAGTGATCAACCATGGCGTGCAGATATAGTATCTTAATTTTAAAAAATGATTAATATGTTAGAATTGAATAAATAATTATTTATAAGATACTTTTTACTATTTAAACTAAAATCCAAATTTTATATGTGATATTTTTTTTTTACTTAAATATAATTAATTATCGATAATTTACTTTATTTTGTATGCATTCATGTGTTTTAATAAAATTTAAAAACAAAATTAAATAGTATAAAATTAATTATTTGTTATTAGCAAATTGATTTAAAAAATTTAACTCCTTGAAAGGTCTTGAGGATTGTAACCTATAGAAGAAACCGAGAAAATTTATTGGAGATAATAAGATAACATCCCTCTTCTAGACGACACTATAAAATAGTAGAGGTTGAGTGAAATGTAGTGCCACTTTTTTAAAATCTGCCTATACTTAAATCTTGAAATATAATGTAAATAGAAATAGTATCTTACTATTAAGTATGTGTAGAGTGAAACCGATCTATCTGACAACTTCTTTAACTTTTGATAAAATCTATGTTTGTAATTTTCTTTTTTAATAATAAAAAAAATATATATTTTTTTTAATTTTAAATTTGTTCTAAATGTCAAAATAATGAATATTTGAACACTTTTCATATATTTTTACGCAGTCTAAGAATTCATAAATTATTTTTAAAAAATTACATACAAAACGTTAATTGTTACAAAATTTATAGGAGTTGTCAGTTGATCTGGGGGCCTATTTTTAACAGGCTATTATTTGAATCAATCGTTGAACGGATACGTTCATCGAACGGATTCTATTGTTCTATTAGGTATACGACCTTCTAGGTATTGTTCGATGAACATTTATGTTAAACGATTGTTTACAATTTATCATAATAATATAAATATATATTTTGAATTTTAAATTTGATTTTTAATATTAAAATGCATGTTAAATTAAAAATGATTAATGCACTTTAAACAACAATACTTAAAATTTCGAGAAAAAAAAAATTACATATAATTTATATTATAATATTTTTTATATTTTTAATTAATTTAATAATTAAATATAATTTATTAAATTATGTTACATATAAATAAATACATATCAATAATAAATTTAATAAGATTTTAATTCTTAATTCGAAAAAATAACACCCTAGGCCACGGTCTACCCCTAAATACGCCACTGTTTGGAAAAAGTTGTAAACATAGAAATACATAAATAATTTTCACAAAAAACTTAAGGCAAATTTTTAAAAAGTGTATTACGAGGTGCAAGGATGCTACAATAATCCCTTTGTCGTCTTATTACTTAAAGTTCAATACCAACAAAATAGTTGTTGCACGTATGATGAGTTTTAATTAAAATTACTGAGTAATCATAGTATAATATTATGTTTCAATTTATATCACTTATTAATTTAGAAATGTAAATTAATTAATAATGGTGACTAAAATATTTTAACATTTTGTATTTTATTTTTAGACAACGTAATATTTATTTGTGTGAATCAAGAACATCTATATACAATTATGTATAAAAGAATTCTAAATACAATGAATAAATGTGTAGAAAAGTACAATGTACTTCTATATACAATTATTTTACTTAATTTGCTTTCAACAACTACGTCACTTTAATTGTTTATTACTGAATATCCTTTGATGGAGGTATTATTATAGATTAATTACATAAATAAATGTTTTTACTTATCTCTAATTATCCTGATAAGGCAGGTATTATGTTGAGATGAATCATATAATTGATGTCACTTTTGTCGATATGTATGCGATGGTAGACGCCCTTCACGATCTATATTAACTCGCGTAGAACTATTTTTCTAATACAACTCTATATTAAATCTTCTCGATTTATTTTTACATATTTTATATAAAACCGTTTTGTATGTTTGTGTGGTATAGCTTGTAAGTAATTGTTTTATACTAAAGCATTTATAATTTTAATAATTTATAAAACCAACAAACAACATTACTGTCTTGTACAAGAAAACTATTTCCAAATGGCCTACGTCTTTTCAGTCATCCACAAAATGATCTAGGGTAAATGCGAGCTCAACTTAAGTTCTTTGCACAATGGATTATACTAATATCCTACACTCCCATTGTCCTACCGGAAAAACGGCTGAGATCAGATTGGCTAGTCAAAAAATGAAGAGACACTTAATAGAACGCTTAAAATAAATACTAATATTTTATATGTGTTAGAATATTTGTATCACCAAAAGTATTCGACCGAAAATAAGATATATAATATTTCTTTTAAATCCCAGCGATTAGGAATGGAATATAAAAATTGTGTAGATTTGATATAGAATTGTAACTTAGAACGAAGTATGTCACTCAGATTCCATATGTGCATACTGACAGAGAATTCCAGAGAGACGGACAGAGTCGCTTAATTGTAACCCTCGTCGCAGTAGAAAGTGTTGTCGTCACCGAAAGAGAGAGAGCCCCCAAATTTGGAGGAAAATGGTATTTTTATAGACCGCAAAACTGGTTTAGCGATCTCTGGTGAGATTCTTGAAATTTTTTGTTGTATTTGATTGGTTAATGTTATAAAATCTTTTACGTGGGCTTTTTATGGAATGCGTAAGAGGGTGGTTGAATCTTGTATAAGGGTACTATTTTTTTATTCAACTTATCCATGGGGAATACTGATTAGGTGATATATTTTATTAAGTATATGTATTATTTACTACATGTATTAAAATGTGATACTACAATACCTAGAAGGCCGTATACCTAATGGAATAAACGTATATACTCATCGAACGGACGATTTAAAAATAGGCCTCCAGAAGGTACACTGATTACTACTAAAATAAAATTAACCACCCGCGCCTGAAACATTTGGTTCCCATTAGATAAACAATTATTTGTCAAAAATATTAATGCCACAAAACAATTATAAAATAAACTATTTAATCAATGTCGGTCTAGTACTCAGTTAGTTAACTGGGTTAAGACGATTTCATAGTGGAGAAGTCAACTCCCATCTCAAAAAGTTCAATTAAATCATCAATGGTAGGTATTTTTAGAATATATTATGGACTAGTTTAATCGTGTTGTATCATAGCAGTGATTGATACTGCTATATCACTGCGTATTTGAAATAAATTAAAAAAAAACTCAATATTTCCACCAAAAATTAAAATTTTTTTGATTTTATAAGTTTATTACTTATTGAAGTCAACTAATCTGATGTTTTCCTTTTTTCATCTTAAAGTATATTATATTAGCTTTAATTTGATGTAGGTTTGAAGTAGTCGAGTTTTTTTAGATTATAATCAATATATTTTGATATTATTTTTGAACAGTAAGGAACGAACATATAAAAGGAAATATAGAAATAACATCAATAGTGGATAAGATGAGAGAAAATAGATGGTTTGGTCATGTTCTGAGGAGAGAGGAATCGAAGTCTGTAAGAATAGTAATAGAAATGAATGTCGAAGGAAGAAGAGGTAAAGAAGGAACATAAAAGAGATGGAGGGATGTTATTGAATTCTATATGAGGACGGTTGATGTGGAAAATCGTGTCAAGTGGAAGTTTAGGATAAGAGTGGCCGACCCCATGTAGTTGAAATAAAGGCGAGAAAAAAAAAAAAGAAATGTTCAACAATTGTTTAAGTATAATTTATCTAAATTTTAGATTAGTAAAAATATTATTTTTGATGATTAGGATTTGCTGCACCGTTCTAAATGTGACTTTAAAGTAACATTGCATCATATTGGTTAATGATGTTATCATATATATAAAATTGAGATAATGAAAAACTTACTTGATGTGTAGTTTCCCTTGATTTCCATCAATTTTTTTTTTTCGGTTATTATTTAAATCGAAGTAACTACTTTTATTACATAATTTATTTTAATTTATTAAAGAACTGCATTTATATTTTATAAAATTACAATCAAGGTGCAAATGTGTACACTTCCATAATCACATGGCTAATTTATACAAAAACTATTTAAAATTATTACAAAAGTGGCCAATCGATCCTAAAAAACCAGGAAGGTAAGTTTATAAACTTCAATATTTCTGTATATAATATTATGTGTTATTTTGTTCATATAGAGATTTAGGTGAATATATTCGAAAAGAAATCGGATCCGCTTTCAGTACTGGTGATTCATTTAAAGGTGATTTGATATTGTGCATGAAAAAATACGAATCTTTAAGACGTTTAGCTGATAATTATTATTGTATTAAGTATAAACGAACAATTCAATCATCTGCAAGTGGTTTAAGTGCTGAACATTGTTCAACTGTTTTATCGAAAGAGGCATTAGACTTTATGAAACAACAAAATGAAGGTGTTGTTCAGACAACCTTTTCCAAACTTAAAAATAAATTCATCTCGAATGCTGAGAAACCAATCTCATAAACCAGTGATGTTAGAACAAGCAATTAAATATTTAAATCCTAAAAATGGACATAATTTTCTTGATATGACATTTGGGGCTGGAGGACATACAGAACGTATACTTCAAGAAAATAATTCTGCAGTTGTTTATTGCTTAGATAGAGATCCAACAGCCTATTCAATTGCACAAAAATTTTCTCTACAATATCCTAACAGAGTGGTATCTTTAAAAGGAAAGTTTAGTGATCTACCAACTTTGTTAAAAAAATTTGATTGTAAAATGAATAGTTTTGATGGTATTTTATTTGATTTTGGCGCATCTTCAATGCAGTTTGATACAGCATCTAGAGGTTTTGCAATAAGTAAAAATGGACCATTAGACATGCGAATGGATCCAGAAGAAAATATTTTAACAGCTGCTGATATTTTAGCCAAAGCAGATCAAACAGATTTATATAAAATTTTTAAGATTTATGGTGAGGAAAAACATTCAAAAAAAATTGCTAATGCTATCATCGAATCAAGGTTTGTACACCTATAAACATAATTAAATAATTCATTTGATTTAATAATTTTTTTGTTAGGTATTTATTTAGGCCATTAAAGACCACCTATGATCTTTGTGAATTAGTTAAAAATGTTTGTGATAATGAGAAAAGATTTGATATGTTGCATAGACTAGCACATCCAGCTACTAAAATATTTCAGGCACTGCGTATTTTTGTTAATAATGAATTGAATGAAATCAATCACGGAATAATATTGGCCAATCATTATTTAAAAATTGGTGGTATTATGGTTACTATTGCTTTTCATTCTCTTGAAGACACCATTGTAAAGCGTCATATTCAAGGAAATGTAAATGAAAATGTTGCAAATGTTTTGCCACTTAAGTATAAAACTAGTCCTATTCATATGAATAGTAGCAATGATTTTTTAAATGTTATTAATGATAATTGTTGGCATCAAGTAAATAAGCATGTTGTAACACCAACTATTGATGAAGTTGAAGAAAATCCAAGAAGTAGATCAGCTCGACTCAGGGCAGCCATTAAAATTAAATAGTTATTTTAAATAAAATCAAATATTGTTAATAAATGTACATTTTATTATAATAAATATACTTGTGCAACTATTGCAGTTTGTTTTGAAAAATATTGTTTATATATTATTATTTTTTATACTTAATCAACTGTCCACACTATTTTTACAAGACAAATTTCAAATATTTTTAATATTATTAAAATTTAATTGTTGAAAAACAACAAAATGTTAAGAATCTCAATCGTATACTACTTTTATAATTAAATTACCCTTAATTTATCAAAACAACAACCTTTAAATAGTTTTAATAAGTTATATAAAAACATTATTATTTGAGGCACCTAGAGCTGGAGAGTACAGGAGCGTATTTAGAAATTTATAATAAGGGAACACAAATATAATTTTTCAATTAAAACGTCACCATGAAAATTTTTTATTCATTTTGAGCTGAATATAAGTAAAAAAAAAAACCACATTTTTATATTATGGTTAAAAAGGTAGGCACATATTCCTGTGACCCCTTTAAATATGCCACTACTGAGAAGATATAAGAAAAAGAAGAGTTGATTCTGAAATAATTGTATCTAAAGATTGAGAAATGCTATTTTTCCAATGCAGTTGTTTTAAGAATTTAATGATAAATACTATTAAAAATCCCTTATAATATTTAATTTTTAAAATAAGCTATTTTACTTTATAGCTTTGAACTTGATTAATTTTTTCCCAAAATGTCACTTAAATCCTTTCAGCTCTTGATGCTTGTTAATATTTGTGTCAACAACCTAACATATCCTTATTTTAATAACAAAATTTTATCACTTACAATTAGTTATCACATAATAATGAGTTGAACATCAATTATATTTTTATTAAGAAGCAATAACAATATTGAATTTTGTACAAAACAAAACATAAAATTATATTAAACATAAACTATTTTTAAATTAAAAAAAATTGAGAGTAAATAAAGATATATATTAAAAATAATATAATAAACTTTAATGAGAAACATCTGTGGTATAAAATGTTTGATAAAATAATAATGGTTACTAATTGGATTAAATTAATGTTAACTAGAATAGTAATTTAGAACAAGCCAACAATTTCTCCTGTTTCAGTATTTAAATCAATATCGTAGATGTTAGGACGAGTTGGTAAACCAGGCATTTTAGTTATCTATTTAACAGAAATATTTATCATTATTATAATTTACATAAAAATTGCTAAGATTTATTATTTCTTACATCTCCAGCAATTACAACAACAAAACCAGCTCCAACTGACACATAAACATCCATTATTGGTAGAGTAAAATCTGTAGGAACACCTTTAATTTGTGGATCACCACTTAACGATAATGCTGTTTTGGCCATACATATTGGTAAATTACCATAACCCTAAATTTTATTTTTAAATTTAGAGTTCACAAAGTAATTTAAAATAAATGTTTACCTTTGATTCATATATGTTTAATTTTTTTAAAATTTCTGCATTAAATTGAACAGTCTTAGCACCATACATTTCAACTGCAATTATTTCTATCTTACATTTTAAAGATATATTTAAATCATACAAAAATCTAAACAAATATTAATTATTTAAAATAGAATCAAGATTAAGTGTTTTAAATTTTATTACTTGAAATTCTGTGTTTTATGACAAGCATCAATAATTGTTTCAGCTAAATTTTTAGCACCTGATCCACCATTTTCCCAGTGGGTACTTAAAACAGCATCTAACGCACCAGCTTTAAGACTAGCTTCTTTTATAATTTTCCATTCATTATCAGAATCTGTTTTCATAGCATTTATTGCTACTACTATAGGAATGCCATACTTAATACCATTACTAATGTGTTTTTGTAAGTTAGCTATTCCTTTCAACAATGCTTTCTAAATATAATTTTAGTTATGATCTTTAATTAATTATCTTAAATAAAAAACTATTTAAAATTGTATGATTTTGTTACTTCTCTTTCTTCGTTTGTCACAGATTGACCAAGATTAATTTCTCCTCCTCCATGCATCCTTAAAGCACGAACAGTACATACTAAAACTATAGCATTTGGAATAAGGCCTGAGTACCTGCATTTAATGTTGAAAAACTTTTCCATGCCTAAAAACATAGATTAAAAAAAAAAATTTCTAAAATTAAAATGTTTATTATGCAATTATCAATAAAAACATCATTGTTTATACTATATTGTATATTTATAATAATGAAATGTATACTCATTAAAAAAAAATTTTGTTTGTATATAGTTGAATTAAATTTTTTTTAATTTATTGAGATATATATTATAAATCATTATTGTAAACTACAAACATTCAGTATTTTTAATACTGAATTTTTATTTATTAATAATAAAAAAGAAAGAAATTTTATGTTCTCTACAAAGTTGGACCGACTCATGTTAGGGCACCTGGCATATGATATCCAGTATAATCTCTACAACAGTTTAAATGTTTTTAATAACTATTCTAATAGATATACTGAATAGTAGTAATGGACTATTTGAAAAGTTCTATTGAATGATGAAGATGTTCTGTAGCTATGAAAAATACTATTTTTTACCAGAAATTGCTTCTTTTTGGCTTAAATGCTCCTAACTTCTAGAAATTGAAATTTCAGATAGTTTTTATTTTTATCATAAAGTACATTTTATTAGCTTTAATCAAATGTAGGCTTAATGAAGATAGGTTATATAAGGTAGGATATTTAAACACTACAAAATATTAGTTAATAATTGGATTTTTAAAAAAAGTATGTAATCAACAAGGTTAATGTTTGAAGTATTATCAATAAATATTTTGCAATAATATGTTTAGTTTTCAAAAAGTAATTTTAACATAAAGTGAAAATTAAAAATATCAAAATTGACTATTTTATGACAACTGTATGTTTTTGGGACATTTCTCTTAGTTACAGAGATTGAGGGGAATTTTTTTAAAATTATGGTGCTTATAACTTCAACTAGATATGTCTTTTTGATCTTTTGATATATCATTGAGCTAAATCTGTACAGTAGGAGCGGAAATAAAAACATAAAAAAATCACAGCAAAGTGTAATAAATAGCTTCTCAGCTGAGCAAACTACCAATATCTGATCCAAATCCTGCTTCAGTCACAACATAGCCTTCAGGACCTACTAATTTTGAAGCTAACAAGTCAGCCAGGATTGATGATGCTCCATGAGCAATATTAGCAAATGGACCTGCATGTACCATAACAGGCGTTCCTTCAAGCGTTTGCATAAGTGTTGGATTGACAGCATCTTTTAAAAGAACAGCCATTGCACCAGTCATTCCTAAATCATCAGCAGTTACATTTCCACCTTCTTTATCTTGAGCCACAACTATGTTTGATAACCTATTTTTAAGATCATTCATATTCTTAGCTAATGCTAGAATAGCCATTATCTCACTAGCAACAGTTATATCAAAACAAGTTTGCCTGGTATGGTTTTTTTCTGTTGGTGATTGACCAATAGTGATTTTACGAAGAAAACGATCATTTGTATCAATTACTAATAAATAAAAAAAAAGAATTGTTCCAATCATTCAAATTCAAACTAAATACTGTTAAATATAAAGTAATAAATGATAAATAGATTATAAACTACCTCTATTCCATGTTATAGTATTAGGATCAATATTTAATCTAACAAATTTGTTAATTTCTTCAGGGGTTAATGAATTTGGATCAGTTTTATTAATTCCTAATCTATTGAGTCTGTTTAGTTGTATATTTGTAAATATTCTTTTTCCTTCTAAAGAAGGTGGTACTAGGTGATTAAATAAAGCTTGATCTTTTTGAGTGGCTTCATGAAATATCCGGGTATCAATTTGAGCAGCTAATAAGTTATTTGCTGCAGTAATAGCATGTATATCACCAGTTAAGTGAAGGTTAAAATCTTCCATAGGTATTACTTGAGAATATCCACCTCCGGCGGCACCACCTATATAAATTATATATATTTATAATATTCATTGTATTGTACACATTATTCAATTGTAATTAAATGATATCTAACTTTACCTTTAATTCCAAATGTAGGACCTTGAGAAGGCTGTCTTAGACAGGCTATAGAATTTTTTTTACAATGTGCTGCTAGAGCTTGTACAAGTCCAATTAGTGTTGTAGTTTTTCCTTCACCCAAAGATGTTGGTGTTATACTAAATTATATATAAATTAAATATTTAAAATTTTTTTTTAAAAATATAAAAATGAAAATCCTTAAACAACATACCCAGTGACAACAACATATTTTCCATTCATTCTGTCTTTTAAACGCTCAAGAGCTGATAAATCAATTTTTGCTTTTTTATTACCATAATGGTTTATCTCACAACTAACTAGTCCTATTTCATTAGCTAATAAGGTGATATCTTTTGGTTCTTGATTTCTAGCAATATCGATGTCTCTACAACAGTTAAATTTAGTTTGTATATAAATTGTTCTTGGTAAAAAATTGTTTAATCACCTTGGCACAGGTCGTTTTAATTTAAGTGGTCTTTCACTTAAATTCCATTGATTATTCGTTATTTTACAAATGATCTTTTTAGCAGCTTGTACAGTATTTGATAACAACATGGCTACAGTCATAGGTCCAACACCACCAGGTACAGGAGTTATTGCTCCTGCAACATGGGAAGCTGATGGGTAATGGACATCTCCCACTAGACGATAACCTGCTTTCTTAGAGGCATCTAAGTGGAAATTATTAATATAAATAACATTTAAATCATATAATGAAATATTTAATTTCAAATTATTACCTGGTATAGAATTAATACCACAATCTATCACTATTGCTCCTGGTTTTATCCAAGAACCTCGAACAAATTCTGGTTTACCGATTGCCACAACTAAAATATCTGCTTTAGAAACCTAATAAATTTTTTGTAAATAGTAAAAAATATATATGCTAAAGAAATCAATATATGTATATATAGATATATAGGTGTTCAATGAGTAAGTAAAAATAGTAAGTAGCACACCTCCCAAAAATCGCAGATCTGCCTATATTTCATAAACTATTTTAATTTTAAGACATGAAATGATTATACTAACCCATTGATATACTTACTTCTTTATCAATATCTTTTGTTTTAGAATGGCATATAGTAACAGTAGCATTATGCCATAATAATAAATTTGCTACCGGAGCTCCAACAATTTTACTACGTCCTAGCACAACTGCTTTTTTCCCAGCAATTTCGATTCCACTTCTTTAAATTATTTTAAATAATTACAATTATATTCTTTAGATAAATAAATAGATGTAGCATACTTTTTTATTAATTCAATAACACCATTTGGAGTACAAGGTATTAAACCTGACAAGTCACCAATAGCAACTCTTCCTTCATTAATTATATTCAAACTAAACAAAATTAAAATTAATCATACAATGTTATAATATGTTTAAATAGCTCAAAATACCCATCAACATCTTTTTCAGCTGAAACAGTATTGGTAATTAAGTGAGAATCAATATTTTCAATACAATCTAAAGGCATTTGGACAATAATACCATGAATATTAGGATCAACATTATATTTGTTTATTTCGGACAATAACTGTAAAAATGAGTTTTAGTTGTAACAAAATGTTGATAAATGCTAAATATATAAATTTACTTCATTTTGAGTTATAGTATTGGGATATGCTACATGTGAGGCATCTACCCCAAATTCTGCAGCAGATTTCAATTTCATTTTAATGTAAACATTAGAATCTTCACGACCACCAACTTGAATAATTATAAGCTGCGGTCTGAATCCAACATAATGTTTAGCTAAAATATTAATCTGTTCTCTTAGAGCACATTTTATCTNTTCTGCAGCAGATTTCAATTTCATTTTAATGTAAACATTAGAATCTTCACGACCACCAACTTGAATAATTATAAGCTGCGGTCTGAATCCAACATAATGTTTAGCTAAAATATTAATCTGTTCTCTTAGAGCACTTTTTATCTCTCTAAAATTAAATAACATTAAATGAAAAAATATAATCGTATCTTTTAAAATGTTTATATTCATATATTTAAAGAAATAATATCTTTAAATAAAAGATCTTGATTAATTTTGAAAAAAAAATGGCAATAATCTTTAGACAATGTGGATAAGATGAGAGAAAATAGACTTAGATGGTTTGGTTACATTATGAGGAGAGAAGAATTGGAAGCTGTAAGAACAGTTATAGAAATGAATGTTGAAGGAAGACTAAAAAAGAGATGGAGGGATGCTATTGAATGCGATTTGAGGACAGCTGATGTGAGCGTAGATGATGTGGGAGATTGTATCAAGTGGAAGTTTAGCATAAGGGTGGCTGACCCCAAGTAGTTGAGATTAAAGCGAGAAAGAAGAAGAAAAATAATCTTTAGACAAAACATATTATTAGTATTATATAGTTTTTATGATATAATATCTTATTGTAAAAGAGAATTAATTTAAACATAAATAGAAGATTAATTAAGTATTTTTTAATAACTAACTTTGATAGCTCTGTACCAGATATTATTTTGGCTTCGTGTTCTCCAGACATAATTATATAATTTGCCAATGACAAAAAAATTATAATATTTTATGATAACGCACACTTTATTAAATAATTACTATCGGTTAACTTTGTCGAATGAAGTAAAACAGTAGTAATAATAAGATTTTGTTTAAGTCTACGATCGAACTAACNATAACGCACACTTTATTAAATAATTACTATCGGTTAACTTTGTCGAATGAAGTAAAACAGTAGTAATAATAAGATTTTGTTTAGGTCTACGACCGAACTAACAATTAAATAACTTGTTGATTGAAAGCGTGTTTATCATAACTTCTTATCTGTTTTGATTCTCATTATCAATACGTAAATCTCAGAAAACAAGAATTTATTTACGTATTAAATCCAATATGAAGTGTTTAATATTAATAACTTTATTATTAGATATTTTACATAAATTCAGATAACTAATCTACGAGGCTCACAACTATATTTTAAATTAACCGAAAATTTCAGGTATTGGTTTATTCATATACGAGTTAAAATTATCGGTATCAACTTTTATTATATAATTCATTATCCTTTTATTTACTGGAAGAGATATAACTGTATCATTCAATCATTAATAAATGTATTTGAACGTCACGCCAAAGAGATATTAATTATATCTATGATGCAAGTATATGATGGTATAGTTATTTAATAAGTCTTTTTTTAAATGGAACCACTCAGACTGTTCATTTACCTTCCAAGAAGTCTTGGTTGCGATCATCGTTACCTAATTGAACTTTGCAGGAGCACGTCAATATAGGTGATCTCACGCTCTGGTAATAGAACTAGNAGGTGATCTCACGCTCTGGTAAAAGAACTAGTCTCATCATCGTGGCTTACGACGACTCCAGATTTGCACCTGGAGGGGACGATGCATACTACAGAAATGATCCTGTGAAGTATGATCTTAATAGTTTAGCGTTTTGAAACCTGTATTTATATTCGACAAGAGAGTTTTGCTTTATTAATCTAATGCGCGATGTACTNTACATAAATTCAGATAACTAATCTACGAGGCTCACAACTATATTTTAAATTAACCGAAAATTTCAGGTATTGGTTTATTCATACACGAGTTAAAATTATCGGTATCAACTTTTATTTTATAATTCATTATCCTTTTATTTACTGGAAGAGATATAACTGTGTCATTCAATCATTAATAAATGTATTTGAACGTCACGCCATAGAGATATTAATTATATCTATGATGCAAGTATATGATGGTATAGTTAATTAATAAGTCTTTTTCTATATAGAACCACTCAGACTGTTCGTTTACCTTCCAAGAAGTCTTGGTTGCGATCATCGTTACCTAATTGAACTTTGCAGAAGCACGTCAATATAGGTGATCTCACGCTCTGGTAATAGAACTAGTCTCATCATCGTGGCTTACGACGACTCCAGATTTGCACCTGGAGGGGACGATGCATACTACAGAAATGATCCTGTGAAGTATGATCTTAATAGTTTAGAGATTTGAAACCTGTATTTATATTCGACAAGAGAGTTTTGCTTTATTAATCTAATGCGCGATGTACCTATAAGAAATGATTATCCCTGTTATAAATAAAAATATTTTGCTATGATTTGAAATTTAAAATACCTGACTGATTTTAACAATAATTTTAAAATTACTTACTGTAAGAAAATAATTCAATAATATGTTAGGAAATCGTTGCAATTGTGATGCACCTTAAACAGTG
Organism: Daktulosphaira vitifoliae; assembly: GCF_025091365.1. Taxonomy (NCBI): domain Eukaryota; kingdom Metazoa; phylum Arthropoda; class Insecta; order Hemiptera; family Phylloxeridae; genus Daktulosphaira; species Daktulosphaira vitifoliae. The sequence continues at coordinate 44,888,272 of NW_026099572.1, read as the reverse complement.
TTTAATGAGCAGAGCCATCTATCGTTATGTAGTCGCAGTAATCAGCGATAATTAACTTGACAAAAAAAAATATTTTCCCTATATAATTGAATATACTTATATCTAGATAATAAAATTAATATACTAAAACTATTTTTTACTTATTTATTAATTACAAAACGCCAAATCGTTTTAACAATGTACGAAAAGTAATTTCTATTTTAATATTACATTATGTTGGTAATTTGAATAAATTACTATCCTTAGTGTAATTATTATTATTATAGTTAGTGGAAACAAATAAAAATGTAGATTGTTTGATAAAATCTGCGTTGTTAAAAAACATGTTTAAAATATAATTACACAATTTACAACGTTTAAAATGTTCATTAAGATTAAGGTAAATTTTGGTAACGACCATGGATAAAATTTTGACAAATAATTTGCGTGATATCGTTCTAAATAAACTCTATATAATTCGTATTAAACTCATATTTCAAATAAAATCAATTTATAAATGTTCCAACAGAAAATTTGGGAATTAATTTCCCATAAATTCAGTGTAGATAGTTTATTTAATTGTGAAATATGAAAATTATTCATTATGTTTAAATTCAATAATATAGTACTTTAATATTCTACATAAAAAGAAATCTAATCTATAATACAACTATCAAAGTAGAATAATAATCAATATTCAGCTTTGACCCCAAAAAAGGAAATAATTAGTGATGGGCATTTTCGAATATTTCAAACTATCGAATAGTATTCGATAGTTTTTTAAAACTATCGAATAACTATTCGAATAGTTTTTATACAACCGAATAGTTTATTTTAAGCATAACTATCGAATAGTTTAAAAAACTATCGAATAGTTTATTTTTGGCATAAACTATTCGAATGGGCTACCGAATGGTTTTAAAAAATATTCGATTAGATTTACCTAAAATTTGTATTAAGTATACTTAATTATAATAAGAAGATAATTAAAGAATACTTATAAATAAATTATTATACAATTAATAATAGTAAAAATTAGTGATGGGCATTTTCAAATATTTTAAACTATCGTATAACTATTCAAATTGTGTTTATACAACCGAATAGTTTATTTTAGAATATATTGTGTAACTATCGAATATTTTTTGAATGACTATCGTATAGTTCGAATAGTGGACAACTATCGAATAGTTCGATAGTTTCTATTCGATATTTCCCATCACTAGAAATAATTGCTTATATATAAGTAATATATTTATGACATAATCATAATTTTGGTTAGTATATTTTAATATCGTGATTATTAGAACTGTTATCAATTGCACTGTAGAATCTCTTTGAAAGTCTAACCTAAAATTGTATTGCAGTGTCATTCAAAAAAGTTTGGCAACAGAGCAAATGATAATCAAAATCTGAGTGTTAAAAATATAAGCAAATAATCTATTCTTTTAAAGTTTAAGGAGAATCCCTCCAGCAGCTCGTTAATTATTTGTTTAAACTTTCTTATTATTTTTAATTCCGTGAATTATATATTAAAGAACTATGGTAAGTTTAATATAATTATATCACATCACAGACAATTAATATATTACTGTATTTATATTAATGGGTAATAATTTTCCTTTATTATAATTTCTAGGGGCAAAGTCATTCAGGTGGCGGAGGACCTGGTGGAGAAAAAAAAGATGATAAGGACAAAAAGAAAAAGTATGAACCTCCTATCCCAACTCGGGTTGGTAAAAAAAGAAAGCGCGCTAAGGGTCCAGATACAGCAACAAAATTACCACAGAGTATGTGTGATTTTTTTAATAGTGAGTATATATTTTTTTAATAGTGACTAATTGTACTTTTGAATTTCAGTAACCCCACATACAAGATGTCGCTTAAAGTTATTAAAACTAGAACGTGTTAAGGATTACCTAATGATGGAAGAAGAATTCATATTAAATCAAGAAAGACTAAAACCCCAAGAGGAAAGAAATGAAGTAAGTCAAACAATTACTTCAATATAAATTTACAGTAATTACAATGATGTTATTTTGAACCATAATTATAGTATATTATAATTCCCATTTCTTATAGTTGCTAGATACTATAGTAGACTTGTATAATAATATATTTTAATTCTTATAGAAAAAAAATTGTTTCATCTAATACCAATACTCTAATAAACTATATTAATTTAAGATAACAATTTAAAAAGTTTAATTTTATGAAAGTGGTTGTCAATGAAAGTATAAACAATTTGAATTTTAATAATTTTACCTATTATTATTTATGTACATGTTAAGATTAAAATATTTACATTTTTAATATTTAATGTCTTCATGTAATTTATAATATAAACATTGAAGAAAAATTGCATAAATAATATCTTAATCTTAGTTACTTCAAAGAGAATCTTATTATTTTTCTATTTGAAGAAATTTTTATTGAGTTATCAATATAAAATCAAGACAATTACTTGAATAACTTTAGCTAAAAATGTTATTTTAACATTTTTAATTTATATTTAAATATTAATAAATGAAGTAAAAATTAAAATATACTTTGATATAAATACTTTATTTTTATTTTGTCATAATTATTTATAATCCGTAACTAATGAACACCGAATGTTCTATTATAGTTTCAAATTATTTTAAAACATTGTAGCATAAAATAAATAGATCAATAAATGAACTGCATGTGTATGAATTAATCTTATCTGTTTTGTAATGTAAGTTCTTAAATTTTTTGGAACACAGGAAGAAAGATCTAGAGTAGATGATTTACGTGGAAGCCCTATGTCAGTTGGCACTTTGGAAGAAATTATTGATGATAATCATGCTATTGTATCAACATCTGTAGGAAGTGAACACTATGTTAGTATATTATCTTTTGTCGACAAAGATCAATTGGAACCAAGTTGTTCTGTTTTGCTTAATCATAAGGTAATTAATTAATAATGAACTGTACATATATAATTTAAAATTGGTAATTGTATTATAAATAAAAATTCTATGTATTTATAAAATAAAAATTGATCACTTGTGGATAATATTATTTAAAATCAAAACTATAATAAAAATATTTAAATCAAAAAGCCACAAAAAAATGACTAAAAAGTCGCAAATACGTATTTCGGGTACAATGTTCCTTATACACATCATATATCATTTATTAAAATCTGGTATTTAAATAAATAAGGTGCATGCTGTAGTTGGAGTTCTATCAGATGATACTGACCCTATGGTAACTGTTATGAAACTAGAAAAAGCACCTCAAGAAACTTATGGTGATATTGGTGGGTTAGATCAACAAATTCAAGAAATTAAAGAATCTGTTGAATTACCTCTTACACACCCTGAATATTATGAAGAAATGGGTATTAAACCTCCAAAAGGAGTCATCTTATATGGACCTCCTGGTACTGGAAAAACTCTTCTAGCTAAAGCAGTAGCTAATCAAACATCTGCCACTTTCTTAAGAGTGGTTGGATCTGAACTTATTCAAAAGTATTTGGTAAGTTGTCATAAATTATATAATTTACAAATGAAGTTAATAAAACATGTACAGTAAAATGGTTAGTAATTAAAAATATTTGTATTTTAGGGTGATGGTCCCAAACTAGTTAGAGAATTGTTCCGTGTTGCAGAAGAACATGCTCCGTCTATTGTTTTTATTGATGAAATAGATGCTGTTGGTACAAAACGATATGATTCAAACTCTGGTGGTGAACGAGAAATTCAAAGAACTATGTTAGAATTACTTAATCAACTTGATGGATTTGATTCCAGAGGAGATGTTAAGGTATAGATTTTACAACTTAGAAAGATCTTTAGATTTATAGATATTTATATAATTTTGTATAATTAAAAAATAAATTAGGTTGTAATGGCAACAAATCGTATTGAAACATTAGATCCTGCACTAATTCGTCCAGGTCGTATTGACCGAAAAATTGAGTTCCCATTGCCTGATGAGAAAACTAAACGTCGTATATTCAATATTCATACTTCAAGAATGACATTGGCTGATGGAGTTAACTTACAAGAACTTATAATGGCAAAAGATGACCTTTCTGGCGCTGACATTAAAGTAATTTTTAATTTCTATAACATTAAAAATATATTCTTGCATTTCTGATTTTAATTTAAGTTTATTATCATCTTCATTTTCATTTGTTTATCAATGACGGTTATAGTATTCCATGTTATTTTTAGTTGATTTATAGCCATTTAGTATATAATTTTTTTAAATTACTAAATAAAAAAATTATAAGTTATATTGGATTGAAAGTTCATTATTTGTAAGGTGTTCAGTCAGTAAGAAAATGGGTTTCTATTGTTGTCATTGTTTGTAACAACTGACATATTTCCTTACTTTTTAAACATTCTTTATATTTTACCCTTTTTTCATTAATTAGGTAATTCTATTTATTTTTTTAATAATTCAATTTTCTTAATACAAGTTAAAAGTAGTTACATTAATATATAATATTAATATTTGTTTTTTCTTATTTAAAGGCCATTTGTACTGAAGCTGGTTTGATGGCTCTCCGTGAACGTCGCATGAAGGTAACTAATGAAGATTTTAAAAAATCAAAAGAAAGTGTTTTGTACCGTAAAAAAGAAGGTACACCAGAAGGATTATATTTATAATACTATTTTATGTCCTAAATAAGTTTCTTGAAAGTAAATGATTTTTTATCTATAATACCAGTGTATATGAAATATTAAAATATATGCTCATAATGCTAATTTTTTTAAATAATTAATTGCCTTTCCCCCAAAAATATCAATATTTATTATTTTTTACTATGAAATCAATGTTCAGTTTATCAACTACGATAAAATAATTGATAAACAAAACAATTTGTTCTTTATTTTACAATGTTTAATTATGATACATACTTTAAAAAATGTTATAGAATTAAAATCTAAATAAGAAATAAGATGCAAGTATACCATTTTTGATAATTGGAATTACCTTTTAATTTTGAAAATGTTTGTAAAGTAAACTTTTTTGTTAATATAGATATCAAATATAACTTTCCAAAAAATTAATTTTTATAAAAAAAAGTGGTTCATTTTGTATAGTTTTATAAGATAATTCAAATATTTTACTTAAGATTTTCTTATTCGCTTAAAGATTAACCTATTAAGATCACCTATTAACAAGTACCCCATTGATCCCAATACTACTCGTAGTAGAAAATCTAATATTAAAAAAAAAAAAAATTGATTTAAAGATCTATTAAAGTAAGCTTTAAATCAAGGTATTAATATTGTAACAGATTTAAATTGATGCTGGTTAACATCAAAAATATTTTACTCAAAGAATTGAATAAAAAATTTGTCTCATTTATATAAAATTGTCAATAATTTCATGAATAACATTTTGACCATTTTAATTTTCTCAATGATCAACAATGAAAAGACAGCATTGTACGATTAGTAGTTTATGAAAAATAAAAATTATTGAATAGCATAGTAGTAAGTTTTATTATATGTACTTGCAGAAAATAAAAATTTATTACTGAGAAGTGAATAAGATCTTTACTTTTTGATTAAATTTGTCAATACATTAAATTATTTCAAAATATAGGTGAACGAATTAAACTAAATTTAATTTCGAAATGAAAATAATATTTTTAACTTCTTTATTATTTTATAAATAATACAAAACATCTTTTTTCATTGAAATTAATTTATTAAGTACATCCATAAACATATTATGAAAATATAAAAAAATTTGAATAGAAAAAAATATATACATAAATATTACTATTACAACTATTACTGATGATATCCAGTTAGCTGCATATCATATGAATAAAAAAAATTACTCGTAATATATGTATACATAACCATATTAATTTCTTAATATTAGTGTTAATGATATAAATTTTATAGAATATATAAAATAAAGCAATAAATAGAATTTAATAACGTGACATAAATGATTGACTATTAGAGAGTCGTGCATCATTATGGAGGAAATCAGAAAATGTCAATACTTTATGGAGCTTCATAATCCTACGCCTTGGTTGTAGATGTATCATATTCAATGTGAGCCCGTCAGGGCCTCCAAAAATTGCCTATGCGGACAGTGTTTCATGTCCACATGGCGGGGTATTGGTTAAAGTTTTCAACTAGCAATAATCGCACCTCGGATAGACCTCATTGGTTACGATATCGCCACTGCGCAAAGCTAAAGACATAAACAATTTGAATGGTTTTTATGCTATGTACATTCTGATATTTCTTATCAGTGGAACATAGTTTGCTAACAAAAAAGAGCTGAGTAGTATAATACCATTCATGAGGGAAAAATAATATAAAACTAAATATTATTAATTATTTGAAATCAATAACTTTTAAATGATTGGACAATATATATTTAAATTTTATAAGTGTCTTGAGTTGGTCTAAATTAGGTGTTTAGGAAATATTTGATTAAAACAGCGCTACCAACCGACAAGAAAAGTAACTATATATTATGAACGTATTACAGAATAGTGATAACTTATTATACCGTTTGATAGCGCTATGTCTTTAAATAATCAAATGAAAAATTAAATAATACTGAACATATGTAATTTTAATAAAACAGGCTATTTTATTATTAATAGGCTGTTTTTAATTACTCTGTGTTGTTTACACATACACAACAATTAAGTAATAAATAACATCGATATATATCTTTAACATGTAGTTCAATTAAAATGTATTTTATAAAGTAAATTATAATAAAAATGTATAAATAATATTTAAATATTTAAAATATTCTGTGATCTTTAGATAATACCAACTACAACTGAAATATTTTTAATCTAATTTATTAATATGGATAAATGTAATTTATTTTATGTGTTTATGTTTATTAAAAATATTACTTCTGATTATTTAATTTCAAATAGAAATAATATTTCCAGATTTTGTGATATATATGACAAAAATCTTCATTATTTTAAAATAACTTCTCACAATCAAACATAATTTTCAGTTACCAGTTAAAGATAAAATTTCTAGTAAAAAATGTATTTTGTAACACTATTTTCTTATTAATTATTTTCAATTATTAATGTACAAAATATTTTATTTTTGTCATTATTTATTATGCACAAAAAAAATGTTCACCTATCAAGATGTAGCTTCAGACATATTTTTATTAGACAAAAATCATTTATCAATAATACCTATCACCATCAAAAAAATATATAAGTAATTGTATTAATACAAATACTTGGTAATAAGAAACTTACCATTTAATAATTACAGCCCTTCTGTGATAAGTCTTAGTCGGAAATTAGTAAATCAAATCAACTTTAAAAATAAACTATTTATAGTTACTGAACTGTAAAATATATTTTAATATTGTTTTTTTTTTTTTTGAGTGTATAGTCGCACTTAAAAAAGTCATCTGACAGTGTCAAGATCCTTTGAAAGTATAAATTTAGATCTTGGTTTTTAATATTTTTGCCATTATTATTTGTCCAAATAAAATTGTTATATTGCAGTATTTTATTTAACTATTTTATAACAATATTATTTATTGATATATTGAGAAAAACATAGAATTAAAAGAATCCAATAGAAAAGTTATTAATATTACTTTTATTTTTCGATTCGTTAAGTGGTCCATGTTAAGTGAATATTTATAAAATATTTTACTATCGTCTCTTAAAATTGAAAGTTTAGTTTTCCAAACGGACATTACAGTGAAATTATTATAATGAATAAGTGTAAAAATGATGTTTTACATCTTTCTATTTTCCTAACTTAACATGCTACAGATGGTGATAGCCCCTCTTTTACATATTGGGGAGTCAAATATGGTTCACTACCAATGAGAAAATAACAAGAAAAATCTTGTTGGCACTCTGGGGATCGATCTCAGTACCCCGTGCGCCGAAAAATACGTTTTTAACCACTAGGCCTTATTATAAAGATGAAGTGTATATTACATTATTTTGTCATTATTATTTTGATGATTAATTATCAAAACTTATATCATTAGAGACATGTCGTTTGTGAACGAACTAGTTCAATTTAACTATTCCCTTGAGTGACGATACTGAACGATTTACTGAAAATAAAAACTGATTGATTATAAAAGTGTAATGTGTGAACACTGTTAACGTGGAACGATGAAAATATCCTTATGATACATATTGTTCATATCTACGAACATAAGAAAAACGGTAACAATGATACCATATTAGCGTTAACAGCTTTCTTTTCTTTATTGCTTAAGCAGGTAAAAATCGGTATGTTAGAAATACGCTAAAACAGATTTTTAGTAGGTAACAATATTATTAATGTACTTTAATTTTCATCACATGTTAAGGTGTTTCTATCTAAATTATGAGTAATGTGCAGAAAATGATGTTCGATTTTGTAAAATGTACATTTATAAGTTTTAAAAGAATCATTTTCAGTATATGTATAGGTATCGCACGATATTAAATGACAGTTCAAAATTTGGTAAATAAACTAAAGAAATTTGAGGGGTCATAACCTGGTAAAAAAAAAATGGACTATTTATAATACTGAAATAAAACAAAAATTTCCCGAGAAATTAAAAATGATAAAGAAATGTATGAATTTTACCCAATTTGAAGGTATTGAAATACTATAAATAGCAATAACAGAACGTTTTTTCTCAAAAAAACCATTAGGTTCAATGTTATTTCAGAAAAAAATAATATTTTAATATAGCTGTTACCTCATTTATGTTAAAAGAAATGGAATTCCTACCAGTTATCTTGAAAAAAAATGTTATTACTACTTTGTGTATTTTATAAAATATTTCAATTAAAAAAATTCTTTTGTGAAATATAAAAAATTAGTAAAACCAACGGATTACTGACGTTCTACTGTAATTGATATTAATTAACTCGGATGATTGGCTTTAATAATTGATATTATTGATAACAGTGGGATTAAAAATACATAAATTTTATTTTATTAATATTCAATGATGACAAACGTGTCGAACATGCTTATCACGTGTAATATACAGTGACGATTATTATATGAGGTTAACTGTTAAAAGGAGTCTTTGTGTATATTTAGGCTGCCGTGATAACTGACAGCCCGTTCTCGATAAATTAAAAGATCAACAATCACACGTAAGTGGACTGTTAGTCGATTGACATTGGAAGGTATTCGTTTGATATAAGACTTCAGTTTGTCTTCTTAAATCTGGTAGAAGTTGGGCTCGATACAGTTTGTTTGTATACTAAAATAAAGACTTAGGATAAGGAATCTTACGTTATCACATCAATCATTTTGTCAGTACAACACCGTGTGATGATAAAGTATGATGGGTATGTTCACTCTTTTTAAACTTATAATGGTTAGACAAAGCAAAATGTGTTCTGATCTGTAATCTATGCTAAATTGACATGTGTATATGTTGACCGATAGATGCCGTTACTTTTTTAAAATCTACAATATTTCAGTGTGTTTACCAACTCTAAAAAACAGCATTAAAAATAAAAATTATAACAGTAGCTACGTTACATAAATTAAGTGATACTGTAAGGGGGATATGTACTATCATTGCGACTACTTCAATATTACATGAGTAATATATTACGAGAATAGGTTATGACACAGTCCGCGCCACTTATGTCAACCTTCGCCTTATTACGCACTGCTGTCGATAACTCGCCAAAATATACGTGAAGTTGCTTCGTGACGCCGACCTGTACGTACTGTACGCTTTGTTTATATGATGCACCGCCTAATTAATATCGTTTCGTCTGGAACTCTTCTGTCTCCTACATAACCTTTTCTTTCAACCAATTACAACGACTACTGTGTTTCTAATTCGTTATGCAGTTTTGTTTTTTAGTCGCATTGCGACATAATTTATTGTCAATATTTATCAACTTCATATCGCCTATACATTTTTTTATGTGATTTACATCACCCATCTTGTATTAATTAATTGTGACACTATTCACTTTTAAAAAGTTAAAATATTTTTATAACAATTCATCTAGCCACATTTGATATCCTTTATTAATATTTATTGGTATTTACTTCTATTCAGATAAAATATGCATTATACATTTAATATCTAAAATTATTAATTGACACAAATGCTAGTATATACTTCAATCTTGTTTACGCCATGCAAATCAATAAAATAAAAATTATTGTACTTATTAGTATTATTTACCAGTATTAATTTTGTGGATATTTCTGTAAAAATGAAGGTGATAATAAAACGCGTGTATTATTAAATAACCAATAATTAATATTTATTTATTCGTTTTTTTATTGAAAGACCACAACAATAAAATAAAATTATACACTGTCGATTGTATACAATGACTGATGAAAATTTGAAAAAATGATACATTGACGTAGGAATAGTTTAAATATGGAAAATAATTTTTACAAAAAAATTATTTTAATATGTAATATTTATATTTGTTGTACAATCATAAAAAACAACAAAGTTGACTAATAGATATTAACTAAAAAAAACTTGAAAATACAATAAATTTTTATTTGATTTATTTTTCGATCCCAAAATAACAACGAACATTTTTTAAAATACTTAATAACTTAATATCTATACTAAAAATTTACCATTATGTTCAAGAACGTACTAAAATATTTTTGAATATTTTTCTATTAAATAAATTTAAGAATAATTTATTAATATAATTTAATTTTAAATTTTTTTATAACTCTTATCTAAAATAACTATAACAATTTCTTTAGCATTATTTAATATCTTCTTTTGTAATAAATATTAGTATCATTACCCTTTTTTTGGGCGCACAATGTTTAGCCGGAAAATTCGAAACGTTGGGGAAATGATGGAATGTACCGGCAACGCTTAAGACCGGATTATAAATACATTAATATTTTTTTAAATACATGGGGATAATGTACAATAATAATTGCTCCCTTTCAAAAATCAAAAATAAATGTAACAAAAAAATTAATAATGGCAACAAATAACAAAAAAAAGAGAAACCCTCGTTTAGCCCTATTAAAGAGGCGCAATACATCATTTTTTTACTACCATTATGCTATAATTCCTAATACATTAATATATAATAACATTTTCTTTTTTTTTTTTAGTTATATAATGTTAAAGCGATGCATACAATTATCAATTACTTTTTCCTAATGTTGTAAAGAAAACATGCAATAAAACTAAAGCCTGTAATAACATTTTGCTGTAGCACTGTCCATTTAATAATTAAACATTTATTTTATTCAAAGAAAAAATATAATAATATAGTGTCTTGTTGGGTTTTATGAAGTGAGTAAATTACTTGGAACACAAACTATATAATCTAATTAATTTTCACCACTTAATTTTACAAATATTATACTGTTTTAAAATTGTTAAAGGCAAATAATGAATAGTTAAAGGGATATTAAAGGAAAACTAATATCGAAATTAAGTGGGCTTAAAGATTTAATGGAGGGAAGACTGGATCTAAATATACTTTATAAAACGTAAAAGTCAAAGAATTGAGCATCGACTTGATAAAATATTTACAAAATTATATTAACAGGGTATAAAAATACAAAGGGGAAAATATTTCATTTGGCACTTCATAATGCTATTACAAATTACAATTATACAAATATATTGTTGATTTTTTATATTTTGTAACAAGAATGGATACCAAATTGATTTTTATTAAGTGAATATTAAATATTGTTCAAATTAAAAAATATTATTCGTTTATATTTTATATTGTACAAAGAAAATATTTAGTAATTACGTATTATAGTTTTCTCGTAGTTCAAGTTGTTTAAAATATACAAACACAAATAACACACCACACAAAATGTTTTTGATATATCATGGCCCGTATCGATATTTTAAATGTTTTTAATTGACAAATTGCGATTGAAAAAACTTTAGCGTGAAATTTCAAATGAAGAATTTTTCATTGTGAGCATTAATTGTTTTTAAATTAATTGATTATATAATAATACAGCATATCATGATTGGCACATATATTTATTATTTATTGTCCGAGATGCAAAGATAAATTATTGCTAAAAAAATAATGTTGGATCGCAATCGGATATGGACTTTTGAAATGTGTTGCGCTTATACATCAAATTATTGGCTATATTGCTTAAACAATATTGCAGATATAGAAAAAGCATGAACCCTGGATATTGTGACACAAGGTTAAAATGATTGTACAAGCCCTATGATCGTTTTTGAGCTTTTATTATAAATAAATTCAAAATCGAAGTTTGAATTATCAGTGCTAATGTAATTAATATTGCACAGATGTTTAACATTGTCTATGCAGTTGAATTGGTGTCGCCACAGTTTTTAACTGCATCATTTGTCCATAGTCGACGTTCTGGTCCAATTTTGGTTTTTTAGGTTCGGCATCAGGTGGCCTATGAGATTTCATGTGCGCACTTCGACTTTTCACTTTGTTGAACACCCTGATAGTTCATAGTACATGAGTATATTTGATTTTGATTATAAAATTAATAATAATACTCACTTTCCACAAATTTTGCAAGGGAATTCTTCATAATTCGGATCTGTTTGTGTAGGCGTTGGAGTTTGTCTTCTATCTGGCGTTCCAACGTTATGCAGTCTCATGTGAGCTACTAGTCCAATTTTATTGTTAAACGACTGAAATATAAATATAGACATTGTTAGTTTGAATTAGTAATCTTTATGAATGTGTACTTGTAGGATAAGAGTGAGGAATAAGAAAGGATCCTACTCACCGACAAACAGTCTGAGAATTCGCAAACGTATGTTTGTTGGTCCCCCGAACTGGTGGTGACTTCAAGGTCATTAGCCTAAAGTAGGAAAAAAGAAATAATTGTAGAAAAATGACCAATGAAAATCTCGTTTTGTATTTAAAAAAGAAAAGAAAGTTAAGGGAAACTAATAACATTTTTGTTCATGGCTATAGGATGGTTTTTTTAAACTTTTTTTTTATTAATGAAAGTACTTACTGGAATGTCTAATTTCATGTTAACTGTAGTGTCTTCACTTCTTGATTTTCTTCTTTGTAATTGAAATTGTTTGTAGTCTTCTGGACACACTTTTTTCCATAAATAGTAAAACTGTACACACTGTTTTAATGTTTTTGTTCCCAGCTAAGTAACATGAAAAAAGTATAAGCTATATTTATAAAACGTATTTCATATTAAAGATCAGAGGCGTAATTTAGAATGATAATGAGAAAAAGATTTTGATCAGAAAAAAATTATTACACAGAGACATTATATTATATTTTTTTTCGCATAAAGAGGGGGTAATGAAATTTTGTGAATATATATTTATATATATATATATATCTTTATAATTACACCTCTACTAATGATACAAAATTAAAACTTATTACCTCTTGTGATATAAATGAAAAATCTTTGTCATACTTAAAAACAGCTTTGTGGAATAGTGAAACCTCATTTTGGGTCCAATGGTCTGATTCCGTATATTCAAATTTCATTAAAGGATGTCCTTGAGGTAAATATGGAGTTGGCTGCATAAGTTTTAACATAGCTTCCTATGAAAGAATATTAAAATTTTAAGAATTAATATTAAAAAACAATGAATCCAGTTTAAAATTAAGTGTTAATTTTTACCTGAACATTTCCTTTACAGAGATGAAGTAAATGAAGAGCATATTCTTTATTTCTGCCACCACCAGGTACTGCCGCACAACAAGCAAAATCCATATACATTTCGACTAGAGAAGTAAAAATAAATAAGTAAAATGTTTTTTTAAAGCATATATTAATTATATTGAATAAAATACCTTCTCTTTCAGCTACTGAGTTGGTGGTATATGGGTCCCAAAGAAGATAATCAATAGACGTCTCTCGAGCTGGCCTGTTTATGTTTACAGGTGGAATTATAGCTTGAAAGTTTGAGCCTAGATTAATGTGTGGAACAACATCACATTCTGGTGGAGAATCTAGACCCACACAGTCTTCAACGATACCTTCTATAAGCATTTAAAGTTTTTATTTTAATTAATTATTTTAGTAATTGAATAATTATAATATACCTTTGACAGTCGTTGAACTTGGCCACGAGGTGACGGCTTGCCAGTATAGACCCCTTCCATTTCGTGAAGGGCTTAACATAGGCTTTGGTGTGTACTGCAAAGTCGGTTCGTTTAACATTCCTAATCTGTGACAACGTAACCTCGATCGAAATGATTTATATGAGGAGATTTCTCCAAAACAACGTTTTCGATTAACTTTATTTGATTGATTGGATTGAATACTAAAAATAAATTTAAAATTATAGAAACAAAAAAGATTAAAATGTTCAGTAAAAAAAAATTTTTTTTTGTACCTTGATGGATTAATAAAGAGATCGTCAATATCGTCCATGTTTTGGTTATTGTCCTGTTTTTGTTGTTGTTTAAGAGCCTGTGTACTTTTGTCAATTAACTGAGCTTCAGTTTGTACAAACATCGTTCCAGGATTTTGGTAGCTTGCATGAACTAATTTTAGATCTCCGTTTTTGTCGATCAGAAATTGACTTCCATCAATCACTTGTGCCATAGTACCATTTACTCCGTATAAACGACAAGTTTGGTAATCAAATTTCTTTCTAAATTCTTTGGGACTGCTAGATAATAATGGGTCTTCTGAATTGGGCATCATTACCTAAAATAAAATAAATTTATTACTAATTGAAAGTAATTGTTATTAACAATTAATTTACCTGTAATGTGTGTTGGTGGTGGTTGTTGTTGTTAGGTAACGGTGAAGGTGCAGCAGATGAGTTTGGTAATGACATTGGTGATGGCACTGGTGTATTTGCAGAAAGAGGAGAGTCGGTTGCAGATTCAAAATTAGGTAGTACTTCACTTAGTGCAGCTTCGACAGCTTCCGAACTAGACATGTCTGACGAGTAGAAAAAATCACCTAAATGTCCATTAGACATTACAGAGTGAAAATTAAGCGATGGCGATTGACCTTCTTGGCTAGCTGGCGGAGTAGGATAGGTAAAACTGGGAGAAGGTAAAGGAGATCTACCCAAATCAGTGAACATTGTTTGACCTGAACTATAGGCTAGATCAGCTAAGCTGGCCGAGAGTGGAGAGTTTAACACAGCTTGAAAATCTTCGCTATTTTGCAGATCTGTCATACCGTCATAATCGTCCAAACATGACATATCTTGCATATCCGTTGCCTGAAGATATTATANTAGGCTAGATCAGCTAAGCTGGCCGAGAGTGGAGAGTTTAACACAGCTTGAAAATCTTCGCTATTTTGCAGATCTGTCATACCATCATAATCGTCCAAACATGACATATCTTGCATATCCGTTGCCTGAAGATATTATAATGATTTTTATTAATCACAATTTTAAATTACTGTGTATTTAACTAGACGTCAATAGTAATATTAAAAGATTACATTAATGGATTTAATATTTTTTAAGTAAATTTTATACTAAACACATCATTATCGTTCTTAAAGACTGCGGACTAACATATTTATTTAGTCAATGGTATCAGCTTAAAGCATACTAAAAAGGTCTATTTACGTTGATGCTAACCATAGGGATTTATCTTTTTATAGTACTCCAGAATATTTTGCGTTCGTTCGTAATGCAAATTGAATTAAAAGCAAATAATATAATATACATAGCAGACTGGCTTTCAATACATAGGACATCAATCTAAATGGATTCCCCATGAATGTTTAATGCATGGCATGTATTTACATGAGCAATTGCAACCTGGTAATTTATTTTAGCCCTTAGCCTAGCAGAATCGACCATCAAACACAAAGTTATTTTATATATTTATCTGCGTGTACGCTTTACAGTCATTTAAACTTTTACAATTTACGTCATGGAATACACATGGTTCAAAGCGGAAGAATTTTCGCTTATTTATTACTAACGAGCACAGACGAAAGGGGGCAAAAACGGTCGTTACACAAAAACTTTCCCGACCTACAGAATTCATCTTAACTTCAAAGGTTTATGTTCCTGTATAAAATTATTTGTTTAAAGATATAATTAAAGTGTTGACTGCTAAACGAACGTCCACAGAATGTTAATTACTCGCAAATCACAATAGAAACTGAAATTCTATTGTCTAGTCATGTTCAAATTAATACAAATTAACGGAATGTAATACAAGCAATTCGTTTTTATTCCATTAATATATAATTATAAAAGGCAAAAAATTAGCTACAACTAATTTATCGTTATGTTTTTACTATTACGATATTTGATGTGGTTAAATGGATATTTCATTTAAAAATGTAACTATCAATAATAATATTTAAAAATGATTTTTGTATAAATTTTTGAGGTGTCAACTGAAAAGAGAAAAGGGCTATGGCAGTCATTTTTTTGGGGTTTTGTTGAGTTGATCAATTTTGTAATATAGAGTCGCAGTGTTGAGCGGTATCTAGATAAATTTAACTAGATAAAAAATACTGAACTTGTATTTGATCTAGATAACTAAGGAAACCATTATATGAACGCTATCTTAAGTTAAATAAACACTCATTTAGACAAATGTATCTAGATAAATAATATATTTCTGGTTTTTACTTTTATCATATTAGTATTTTAAATTTTATAGGTTGTCATTTTGTTCTATCTTCAATCAAACATTATAAAAATGTATTCATGCTATTCTAGAGAATAAAAATTTTTATTCACAGTTTCTGTGGCAATCGTTCGCTCGTTGCGTCTGTTTACTATAAATATCATATTAACCAGATAAATCTCATATTAACATTATTTTTAATTAGATAAAAATTGAACATTTTATTTTTATCTGAACCTAAATATTGTGTTTATTTTAACTAGATTTTATTTTGGTTATCTATTAAATCACTGTCAGTTTGTGTGTTTTGAAGCAGGAGAAAACGTCAATTATTAAGGCTACATTGGTAAACACAACTATAATGTTTTTTTTATTCTTTTTTGGTTCTAGATCTAGTTGAAAATATCTTAGCAAAGTAATTATATTTAAAATATGAGCTTATAACGACTAGTAATCGCCAGTTGTTTGATAATTAGTATTAATTAAATGTTAATTATTTAATTTGTTAATTTGTTTTTAATTCAAGCGACACAGTTTTTATGCTATCTATTAACATACATTTTAAATTAGCGGTTCAATCAGTTATAGCAGCTAATATCTGTAGATATGAGATTTAATTTCTTTTTGTTAACGAAAAAAATAATATTTACGTTTAATTAGTTTTTTTTTCATTGTAATTTTAGATTAAGTTAAATTTTTTTATTCTCTACTTATTCTACCTGGGCATTTTATTATTAAGTATTTTATATTTCATTTTTAACGTGCACAAAAAGTGAGAGTTTTAAACGATATGGTTGTAACCTACTCTATATTATAAAATTAAACTGGAAGAGCTGCGTAGGAGTTTTCCAATCTCAGTATTGTGGTATAATCACTGTGAATAATTAATTTGTTTAACGTGAATGCGATACTATAATATTGTTATCATTCCCTCGCGTTCATATAAACCACAGGGAGAATTTTACCTGTATCGTATCAGCCAATTGTACAGAATCGACGGCTTGTAAAAGCATAGTGTCCGTTTGCACGTTGGGAAATATATCGTCATTGAGTCCAGGGGAATAATAGCCTTGGTTATCGGCATCTTTTTCGCCGTTACCTCCGTTTCCATTGCTTCCGTGATTCAATGTATACGGTGAACTGGTGTAATTAATATCTATTTGTGGGCTGGTACTGCTACTGCAACAAAATCCCATTACGGAGTAAAGATTAATGGACCGCAAATTCGAATTGATATGTCTGCATAAATAAACGTGTATTTATTTATTTATTAAATTTATATTTACGCCCACCAACTATTTTTATGAATTTTCACTGAATAAGAAATATGCCTTTTTTTTTTTTTTTATTAATCAGTTGCCTGTGCATTCAAACCGCGTGTCAACCAGTTAAAAAAAATTTAACTTTATGGACTAGCGCCATTTTTTATTTTAAGCGATCATTGTATTTCTATAGGTTACTTAGAGAATATAATTTTCAAATAGATTTTATTATGTATTAATAATTGAGAAAATAACAGTTTTTAAATTCAACAATTTTAAATAGTACCAATAAAATGTAAGTTCATTGTAGCAATTATTGAAATTTCCCTAAATAATATCGAATAAACAAGAAGTTTTTAGAAATTATTACAATGACAAGGTTGTAATTTTAATGGCTCGACAGCTATAATGTAAGATAGAAACATAATTATTCTGAGAGCAATGTCGCATCAACAAGAACTGCTCCCCTAGGCAATTGACAGTAGTTTCTTTTTAAAACTACACTAAATATTGCAAAAAACGCCAAACAGTTCTTTATCTCCCCGAGTATAAATATTGAAACGGCAGTTTTATGAAAAAAAAAAAAAAAACAACAGCATGAATTCATTCGAAAAATACTTCGATTTATCAACAATCAATGAAAGTTATAATCTTTTCATGACACGAAGAAATACCATAGCTAAAAACACGTATCATTTATAAGAGGTAATTCTCAAATTTCGGTCCATCAAGTAATCCTTGTAACTAATGAGTAATCCGATACTATCCAACATAATTTTAATTATCTCAATTGGACGTTTAAAATAAAAATTTATAAAATTTACCTCTGGTTGAATTGGTATCCTGGATCCGAGCACGCTCTTTTCACGCCAGTTTTTTTCAAAAGTATGTCTGTATAAACTACAGAAGTTGTATCTGCTGTACTAGTTGTTGTGTCAACAGTTGTGCTTGGAAGTGCAGGGATAGCGAAAGATGTAACACTATTATTGGACATAACTGTGTGTACTGTGCTTCTGCTTAATGTTTGTTGAACCGATGTATCTTTGTCTCGGTTTAAACCTGAAAATATATGTGGTTTCATTATTTCAAATATCAAATTGAGTGCTAGGTTAGGTAAAATTTTTAAGTCTCTAAATTTAATTTGGCAATAATCAATGTATCTTACTGTTGTATGTATTCATTCCATTTTGAATTGAGGTTGTCGGTTTTGTAGTTCTTTTTTGAATAATTTTTTCTTCGATTAATGCTCTTACGCTCATACTGGCAGTTTGCAACGGTGGACCAGACGTTTCTTTTTTTTCCCATTTCTTGGAATCAGTTTCCTACAAGAGAATTGTATTACTTTTAATTATAAAAATGTTTTTTGATTTATAATTTATATTTTATAAATCCCTTTGCTTATGATTCATATTGGGGTTCGGCATGAATAAATGTCAGGGTAAATGCTAGTGGATTTTCTGTAGCCGTTAATAACATTGGAGGGGAATATGGAATATTAAATAAAACAATAAATAATAAATAAACTGAAATAATGTAAAAACAGTTACTATGAATTGAACAATTAAAAAAATAACACAGTTTTTTTTTATATTGATTTAATGTGATATAATCTAAACAAAATATTTTCAAACAAAAATCAATATTTCGGTAATTTTGTTTGCTTGAAATTTTAAATCTATAAAACAATAAAATAAAATAAAAAGAGATTGAATTTATACATTTATTTTCTAATTTTATAAATAATAGTTAAAATGCATTAATTTAGAATCTTTTAAAGAAAATTAAGGAATACCTAATTATAAAATTTTATATATTTTTATATATCCCAAGGAATGAATAATAATAATTATTGAAGTATATGAGGTTTTATTTATATTTTCATCTTTATTTTTTTCTGTGATGGTTTTGTCATCTTATTCTGATAAGGTATTCCTATTATTCGGTTTAGTTTAATGTTCTTTAAATAATTTCCGATAATTTTTTGGGGTTAGCATATTTTATTGTGGTTTTGAATTTTTTACCAATCTCGCTTGACCAACATAATAAATCAGTAAGCATGATAAGAGAACCAATACAGTAAGATATTAGATGTGAAGAGAGTGATATAAAATTTTGGCGTTCTTACTAAATTTCGTTAAACGGAGTAAGGTTTAAAACTAGAATATTTTTAATTAATGTTATCGAAAGAAAATACTGTCGCATTTTAAACAATGTTTTTAAAATTAAATTAAATGATACTTTAGTATTACATAGTTTAAGTGAACAAATAGTTCAATTTTTTTATTAATTACTTATTGAATGATGGTTGTTTCTAGTCAAACATATATTGGTTTACTTGTTTAAATACAATATGAAAAATAAAATAGAATAAAAGGTATATTTTTATGAACATAATGCAACTACGAAGTATACATTCTAGTACGTACATTATTTGAAAAATATATTTTAGACTAAACAACATAAATATTACTTGAGCAAATTTTATGATAATTTATATTGAACAAATTAAATCTTTAACATAAGTTAAATAGTTTCATTTTTTGTAATATCAATAAAATTTCACCAAATTAAATGAATCATATAATACTTAAAGTTATTCTCTTTTTGCTGCCAATATATTATTTTAGAAACAAGTATTACAATTTGTTAACAGTAGTAATGTTAATAATACAATAGTATTTTTGGTTTATAAATTTTTACATTACGGAATAATTAGCAAAATTCAATTACATTTGGATGTATTTTAAAGTTTATTTTATTTTTGAATATTTTAAAGTAGAAAGAAAAATACATAAAAACAGATATTTGAAAAATATTGTTTATTTTAGAGTGAGAAGAAGACAATTTCACGTACGAGCTCATAACAGTTATAGTATGCGAAATAACTTTAAAACATTAGTTTTGTAATATATCATTAGTAAAGAGGTTGTGAATATAATAAAGAAATACGATTACAAAATAGCGAGCACACATACACGTGGAATGTTATTTTGAGAAGACGCATCTTAAAAACTATTCAAAGTGTGCTTTTTTAGTTTGTATTTACAATTTAACTTAATTTTGCATGTATTTTTTGTTAAATATGTTGTGAAATAATAATTTAACAATTTCATTTACGAATAAAGTGACGTAGTGATATTTTTTTTATAAAAACATTATGAAATAATATAAAAAGAAAATTTATTAAAAAAGCAATAAAAAAATTATGGAATTTCACTTATTTGTTATTCTTTTTATACCAGTATATACACAACATTAACTGAATCATTAAATTATTCAAGTTATTTTGAAAGCTTATTGATTTTTATTGTTTTTTCTAACCTACTGGAATGCGTTATTTGTTAAAAAAAATGTTTTTCCATCATAATTGAATACTGTAAACAAATTTAGTACATTATTTTCTTTCATCTTTATTTTTAATTTCGACAAGAAATGTTGTGTTTATCAAAGTATTAATGATTCTTTTAATTATAAAGATAAGAAATCAATTTTGGTATCAAAATCATAGAATTTTTTACAAAACAGAGTTTTACTATCCAAATAAAAAAAAATAGTCAATAATAAAAAATAAAAAATCTCAAAATGTGTAAATTATCTAGGAAACGTATAGAGAATAGATTTGTGCACATTTTGTGGGCTAAAGAAAAAGTTTGACACGTATAAAACTTATCGAAGCAAACATTAAAGTTTCTAAAAATATAATGCCACCGGTCAGTTAGTTGTTATATACTACACAAGGCAGCACGTCATTTAATAATGTGGCAGTTAGCTAAGTTTCCTCTTGAGACATGACATTTTTTTTATACTACTTTTACATTAATAATTTCACATTATAGTTTAGTAGTAAATTGTTTTTCAGTCATTCCGTTCAATTTGTTCGAAATAAACGTCTAGAAATTTAATTTAAGCTACTTGTAAAAATAATTTTAAGGAATTTTATTGCAAAAACAATGTCTTATAACACAAGTTGCGTACGACCGGCGTATTGGTGAAATAAATTAATTTAAAACACGAATGAAAACAGTAGTGAAACAAAAATATCATGCCTTTTGGCATCTTAAAGATGTACCGTATTTATACATTACGAAATTAAAAATGATACCGAGTCCACTGTATTTTATTATTTTTTTCAAGAGAGGACGTACGCAGTCAACGCCATTTATTTTGTAATTTAATTTAAAAAATGTAACACACATTTCTATTTTTTTTTCATTGCAGTTTGCAACCTTTTTCTTTGTAAACGCATTTTTATAATTTAATAAAAAAGGAAGAGAGAACGTAATATGATGGCAATATCTCCTATTTAGTTCTTTGCTCTACGACATAAATTATTAAATAAAACCTTTTGCCTGGGAGGTTAATTATTGTTGAAAAAAAATTGGAACGAGTAAAGAAACAAAAAATACTGTCTTTAATACAGTTCACTGTCTACAAGTGAGATCAAAGACAAATAATGTTTCCCTTCGTAAAACTGAGAAACAACGTTCGTAAGAAACAAATCACTTTGTATTGCTGTACACATCAATATAAATATGAAAGTTTGATCGAGTGTTTCATGTAAATATCCGTTTCTTTGAAGAGTGTTTCCGGTTTTCATAAAATTCATAAAATTGGTTTTCAGTTATTCGCTATGTTATAGTCAGTTAAAAAACTCTTGTGTAAATGTGTTTTTCAAATATTCGAATATATTAAAGAGGAAGTATGACTAAAATATCGACGCATGAACACAATAAATGTTTATTAAACTGGATATTGCTCACCCAATTAATTAATTTTCAGTGAATTTAAATCAAATAAAATGTATAGGGATATGTAGTTCATTTACTATAGTAAATGTCGTATTGTAGTTAAAGACTACACTTGAATAACGAGTATGAGTTTAACCACTTTTTTTAAATATAATATATTAATATTAGCGAATTAAATACATAACATAATTAAACCTTAACTTAATTCACTGATTCATTTCATTAGTATTGAAAAGAATTTTGGTGATGTAACGTTTTTATGATCTATTTCTAAACTCATAAAGTTGAATACTTGTAATTGCATTCGACACCTACCTGGCATTCATTTCATATTGACAAAAATAAATCAAGGTGTAGAGTGCTGAAATGTTTAGTGTAAAAACATTAAAACTAATATTGATGATCGTTTTCTGTAGATGTCCCAAATACTACTGATGCCAACAAGTGTAAGACGAACACAAGTTGAGTTTTTGTTCAATGTAAAATAAAACTATCATATTGAGCATGAATTAGTGCCAAATACAATGGATAAATTGTTTATTTAATAAACAAAAATAATACGAATATCATTAAAAAAAAACTAGGAAAGTAATCATAAGATATAAATTAAAAAGAAAAACTGTAAATGAAACAAATTGAATAAAATACTTAGATTGTTTTAATATTTCAATAAAATCTGCATTTAATGAAAATGAAAATATTAAATTTTCTCAAGAAATGAATTGCACTAATTAGTTAGCTTATTTTAATTAAATCGTTAAAATAAAGTAATAAAATAATTTAATTTTAGAGCTGACAAACTTTGTCAGTCTTTCAAATCAACTCATTAATATGGTTAGTTTTGTCGTTAGTTCTTTAGATAATTTTCATTATGTTTATAAATTGCATTTTACGTGTCTGGATATGAATTATCAAAGGTTCCAATAGAATAATGGGAATTCCGAAACAAACGTCTCTTAAAATCACCGTAGACCATTTTAATCTGAGTACCGAATCCTCATGTATTATTTACCCGTAACTTGAGTTATTTTTGCAAAGCTTTGTAGTTTGTTATATTGAACACACTATACAACCATCAATATGATATAATATGTAGTACGTACAAAAACAATCCCTTTCAAGTCGATCTCGATAATCTCTTTAGAGAACGATACCATAGGGCTCTTTGTCATCCTCTATCTCTTTGAAATCGCATAACTATTTCCTACCTCGCCGGTCTTCTATTTTCGTGGTCCTATTGCGTTCGAATCCAATACTGGAATCAGGAATGTGTGAGCCTTTTAAATGAAAAATTCGATTTTTATATAGCTATTCACTCGATTCTCCTTCATTCTACTTTTCAAACTGTGTACAAACCGCCTATCTTTTTCGTCAATCCTCTTTGCTTTTGTTCCTCATCGATCGTTTTGCGTCTCGTAACTCATTAAACCTTTTGGGATTTAAAATTAGCGAAAGATAATTGGTTGAAATCCAATGTACGCGTTAATTAGTGCTATAACGTAATACGCAAACAAGATACCTAGTAATTTCATTATAAAAGTCGCTTTTTTCAGTAGGTTATACCGGAAAATATATTATGACAGAAGAGGTATCGTAAAAAAAGCTACTGGAAATTAAAGTATGCATATATGGTAATATTACATTAGGTTTTGTGAACACATGCGATCGTTCAGAGGCGAGAGAATCGAGTTAATATACATACAAAAAAAACTAATCTCCATCCAAATGTTTGAAACTGAAAAAAATCATTATTTACAAATGTAGTATGCGTTTGATAAATTTCAAGAGAAGTTATTCTTATTCGATTACCAATGGAAACTCCATCAGTCGGATTAAGATGGTTGACACTTAGTTTTATGGTATTTCGGGTTTTTTTATCACTAAATTGTACTTGTTTTTAATTAACGATGATGTTCTAGTTTATTATTGTGTTATATGAGTAAAGCATGAGATTAAAATTAATTAAACTACAAAAAAATTATGTAGAAGTTTTAAATGAGATCATTTTGGATTGTTGTTTAAATAATATGGTATTTATAAAATATATCTATTAAATTTAAAATCCTTTAGCGACTAGTGGTTTTTATTTAAGATTTTTTATGGACTTGCCTTTTTAAAATAACCACCATGGAGTCTCATGTGTCCATTAAGGGCTGGTACATTTTTGAACTTTCTGTGACATAGATTGCATTCTACAGGCTTTTGTTCTGGTTTTTGAACTGCACCAACAGAAGGAGTTTGCAAATGTTGTTGTTTGTTGGCCGTAGTGTCATTTGTGCTATTTACAGTCTAAAATATAAAAAAATAGTCAAGTTATAAAAATGGGTAAACAGCAGAGAAGAATTTAAAAAATATATTTTCTAATTGTATTGAAATTTCATACATGGATTAATATAATTATTTCTGTAAGACCTTACGGTAGTTATATTATACTTGAGTTATTATACTCTGAGTATGATTGTATAGTTATTGAAAATTTTACAATAAATATAGTTTATAAAAAAAGTTTAGAAGACATTTTATTTGTGAACCTTGGGAGTGTCACAACGGGATTTGTTAGTGTTTTTAATTAATTGAAATTTATAAATATAAATTGCACATAAAATTAGTAGATTATTGTTTATTATTATAGTTCTTGTTGTTTTACTATGTTCTGCATCCTTTAATACAGATTTATCGAAAGAAAGTACTATTTGCAACTATAAATTACTTTAATATCAATGTGCATTGATGTGATAATCAAATGGATAAGTAATTAATGATATTTGGTAATTATTCAATTATGTTCACACGACGAAACAGTTAAATTAACTATTTTTGTTTTAATATTTCTATAAATTGAATTTTTAGTAAATTTAGTGTTATATATTTTAGTAATATTATAGTAATGCAGTATTAATATTTCAAATCAGTTTTCACATGGCAAAAAATATTTTTAACTAAAACAGTTGATATAACAGGAAAAGTTCTCACAAAACGACCAACGCCATTCTCACGTTTAAATCGAAATTAAATTATTATTCTGAAAGTCAGTCGAAAAAACAATCAGCCATCCTTAGTCGAACCAAAAACCTCCTATTCTACCCCGGAGGAACAGCTAATTGGATTTCAACGACAATGAACGCGAGGTTTTAATTCAATAGTCACCCGATGAAAAGCTCTTTTCGTTCCCACTTCTACCGATCCATAATGCGTATTTCGACATAGAAAATGAAAGGGTTGCAGATATTACATGGGACAAAATGTGTAGGGTAAACTAAGGTAAAATAATGAAACAGCTCTCTGAGCACGTAAACGGCAAGACGTGTCTGCTACAAGACCTTTTAAATATGATTAGACTACAAATACCCACAAAATATTTTAATCTTTGATTCAAAAATAAAAGGGTAAATTCAAACATGCTCTGTTAAAGTGTAAAACATGTAGAATAAAATTATTTATACTTAAAAGGATTTTTGGTGAATAGATGTTGAAATACTAATTATTCGGTTTAAAATAACAATTATCGATACTTACTATTCACTTTAGTTAGGTCGATATTCGTATCAATTAACAGACGCCGAATAAAATTTTAATTATACTAAAATTGTGTTATTGATTATTAAATATGTCGTTCATTTTATATATTTCTATAAAAATCTGATAAATATAAACTACCAAGCGAAATAATTAAATAAATGAAATGTGCATCATATAATTTGTAAATTAAAATAGTAATTGACTAGAGTAAATAGTTATCTTAAAATCCAATACATCAAATAAGTTAAAATTTTTAGTTTACTGTCGGTGATTTTGTTCATTGGAGAGTAGAACTTTTCAGTAGTAAACTTTTGACGCACACATACACACATATATATATCTATATGTGTGTGTATGTGTATATATATATATATATATATATATATATATATATGTGTGTGTGTGTGTGTGTGTTATTGTATTTGATTGTACAACTAAAGTGATTCGGTTTGTTTTAAATGTTCGTTTGATAAAGAAAAAGTTTTTTTTTAGTTAAACGATTTTGTTTCTAAAACTATCTAGGTTTGTAGTTTATAGCGAAAACTTTTGATAAAGCTTCGGTCATTATCAGTAAACTTTCAATGAAATCAATAGAAAACACAATAAACTTGGTACAAGCCATACAATTCACACAGGGTTAACTAACAGCTTAATAAATCATAATGAAATGATTTTATGCGATAATTTAAAATAATTAATTTAAATGGAATTACGCTTTAATAAACGTGAGAGATATTTAAGAGCGTTGGTTTCATGGTACAATAGTTTTTAATATAAAATTTAAATAAGTTGGTTAAATCTGGTATACGAATTATAATTGATTATTTCTATATAGCGAGAGACCTAATTATATTAAATTGGACATTTTAAACACTAATACGATTCTATTTGAAATGTAACAAGTATCATCAATGTATAAATGAGATTAAAGCATAAAATTATATCTATTAAAGTTAATAGCATTAATTACACCATAATAAAAGCGTATGAAATGTGCATAATAAGTTTATTTTATATTTATATATTACTCCCTGCTAAAGCAAACTTGTTATTATTTAATGACTGAACTACATATTGAGAAAATATTTGTCTAATTATAAATTTTACCTCGTAGTACCGGTAAGATCCGGCATTATTATACTCGTAGTTATAACTGTAATGATTTGTATAACTGTCACAGTTGTTATTCGTATAATAACTATACCCGTTCGGATATTGATAGGTAATCCACTGGTCCATGCTCGAAACTGTACTACCGGTAAGTCGGTTTTGGTGAACATTTGTTCAGAAATCTTAGGGAACACTCCCACCTCCCCGTGAAAAAAGCAAAATATATTAAAAATAAGAAGACACCCCCGCAACAACGGACCCTTATGGTCAAGCCTATCACTGATAAATGGGGTGTGAGTTACGAGGTAAGTGTCAATGTGGGGGTGTAAAAAGTCTTATAGTAGTTATGTAGTGTAAATAGGGTTTTACTAACGAATATTATGACCACACCTCCAATAATGTATAAAAGTAAGTTACATTTCATATATGACACAACTGTAGTAGTATACTATAGTAATGCTGGTCTTAATTTAATAGAAAATGAGATTGGAATATGTTTTTGCAGTCGTCTATCTTCTCTTGGTTATAAAGATTTTAAATTTCTTTTTACGACCACGGTCGAGGTGAGATTCATTGGTAGCAATTGTGAACGTGCCGGGCAAAAGTAAAAAAATAAGACCCGACAAACACACGTATTCTCAGATAGTCCAGACTGTTACTGAGACTTTTAAAATTCTCATAAAAAAAAAAGTTATCCGTTCAGAGAACAAATGTGAAAATTGTATTACTCGCGTTTGTGCGTAGTAAAATGTACACGTCCATCAATAAACCTTCCGAACATGGATAAAGATGACTTGTAGAATCGACTTTATAGACTATTTTTAAACATTGTGCCAAGTCACTTTAGGCGAATTTATGTAGTTTTTTTACTGTCAGATGGAAGCTAAATATAGGTACACAATATATTAAACATATAAAGCAACTGCTATTTTACACTAATATTAGCTTTTATCAATCGAAAACTCGATCAAGAAGTAGTTTAAAAATTATAATATTGTGAATTTAAGTTATTTTTATAGGACATACGAAATTTTATCATCATTTCACTTCGGAAAATTGATTAAACACTCAATGGGGACAAAGCGTTGCATTTTTAAGCAAAATAAAATTGTAAAAAGTAATATATATTGCGTCAAGGGTAACGGTTAACGACTACAGCTGAGTTTTAAGTAAAAAGTTTTTAACTCTAGTATGTAAAATAAACTAAATATAACCTAAAAACGTCGATAATACTGTATATATTAAAGAAAGACAAAAGAAGTTGCAAAAATTTAAAATAATATATAGTTGAAACCGTGAAAGTTCTAAAACAAGGATCACGAACTACACATAAATAACCAAACACATTTTTAAGGGTTGAATAGAGGAGTTTCTATCGAAATACTCTATGGCTCTAAAATAAATGTTCGGTTTGTTTGTTTACCCTCTGGCTCCTGAAAGATGTAGTGCGTTATCTCCTAGTCATACCAGAACGTTTTATCAATGCCAATATTAGTTACAGTTAGGCAACGTTCAATTTTTAGATTCGAATAATGTGACTGTTCAATTTATCATCGACTAAACGACGTATAATCCTCTATCGATAAATACATTGCTCTGGATTGTGGAATTCATAATCGTCTATATTACTAGATCGGCTGAACACACAAATCCCTTCGAATTTCTTTTTGTGAGCGCTAAACCTAAGAATGTTTATCTTTTATTTATAGTGCAGATTTTTCTCTGCCGTCACTCTAAGATTCGAACACACTATACGAAAGATGAGAGCTGAGAGAAAATACTCAAAATAAACGACCAATGATATATTAACATATTAAAAAAAGGACAACCTCTCTTCGGCAAATCTGATATATATGGATGTGAGAGGCTTATGAATGACAATAAAAACTTTTTGAAACGAGGCGGCACAAATGTCTAATAGAGAGGGACCGTCCCTGTGTGTGAATGATAAACCTTTAACCCGCAGGGATTCAACAACCAGTTTCGCCACTCGAAAATGCGATTTCAAGTATTATTTTTGATTTATGCTTACCGAAAGGTTAACTGTTTGGTCATTTATTGAATCGTGACCAAAACAATTGGACCGGTTATCATATCCAGGAGAGACGTCTTATTGTACGCGGATGAAAATATAACGATAAGTTTTAAACATCAATTCTCAGAGGACTTCACAGGGACTGAATGGGGTATCTACAAATGGGGATCACTTTAAGTGTATAAACGACATTGCTCATGTGCGTCAGAAATTATCAGTTGATATATTTAAGAGTATTTAATAAGAACGGTTTCTAAATATAAGCAGTGAAATCTAATGAGGTTTCATGTTTACTTCTATTCGACTAAATTGATTTTAAATAAAATGAAAAACGTCAACGTACTAACGTGTAGTTTTTGTACCATAAGAACATATGTTATTTTATTTATTTAATTTGAAAGTCAGTGTTAAATAGAAGAATATTTTTAATACGATTAAACTTTTGCAATGATATTTGGAAAATAAATAAAAATTATTGTCGAGATTTAATCTTAATAAAATTACTATCGTACTAAAAACAAAATCGTCAGTAACAATAACGATGTAATAGTATCCGACTTTAAAGTGTTCCTCTCCACTTTAATTTTCATGAATCATTTCCGATTCACGTGCTGTTTTGATTTAACGAGTGAATAGTACTTGTAATGTTATTGTGAACGAAACAACTCGAGTATCGACGTATCGATGGTTTTTCAATTTGAAATATGGTAAATTTAATTAAACTACCTGTTTCCATGAAAGCTTTTCTGAATTGCATTTGATGCTCATTTTACATTAAAATGACGATGTATTCGTTTTACTAGTCTAGAAATAATTAAAATGGAATATTCGAGGCGAATCATTTTCAATATTGACTAGTTATTTATTGTAATCGATAATGCATGCCAAAACTTTAAACAGAAGAACAACGTGTAGCTATTGTTTGGAAATATAATATAATTCCTACGTAGTTTTTAATTAATTGCTTGACAAAATAATCGCATTAATTAACGAAATTGATACAATTTTATATAATATTTATGTAATTTTATTATGGTCTATTTGTATTATGTTCTTTATAATTATACTTCACGGTAAAAATGTCAGCCAATGACAATGATTACATTTGGTAATTATTCATTTTAAAAAACGTTAACTATTTTAAAAACTCATTAAAAAAAATAAAATACTCGTATTTTCATATGAAGCGATTAAAATTACTTAGTATATTTCCCCAAAAGAGAATATTTCACTAGCATTGTGGTCCAAAATATTTTAATATACTTTTGGAGAAGGATCTGTTGAAAGTAAGCTGTTTAATCCATTATTTATTAACAAAAGCTCATCTCCTTATGAACAGTTTAATGAAAAAATTTGATATGAATATTAAATCTAGTATTTGCAGACTGTGTGTAGGATTTACTCATATTTAACAACTGTACAGTTTTATTTAAAATTTCAACTTAACTTGTAATTTATGAGCATGAAAATACAAAACAAAAATAGTTAACCGGTGTCATTTTTACAGACGTAATATGTTGATGACATATATTTAAAATATAAACTTTAAATTATCCAATGCATTTCAATGTCCAACGAAGAACTCAGAATTTGGAAGGGGGAATTAAACTGTTCAAAAATAATACTACCCTTTTTTTTTTTTTTGCACGTGTGTTTATTAACCGGATTAACTCCCGTTATTAACACATCCCGTTGACTCCTTGTTCGTTGTAATATTACCAGAGTTTTTTTTCACCTTGGTATTCCTTCATTTGAATACACGGGGTTAAATATAAAACGTTTCTCCTATTTCAAAATAGAACGACATCCGTTTTGTCAAGGTTCACGTGATCTCAGTGTATGGCTATTTTAATTTTTTTTTATCGGCTCTCCCTATTTTTACATTTAATAGAACGTTAACTTAAAATATGAAATGATTTGACCGTATCTCGCGATATGTATGAAAAGACTGAGGGCCTCGGGTATAATTTTTTTATGACCCCTTTCTCTTTTATTGTTTGTTTTATGCGATAGGTATTGTGGGTATATCTTTTGTCCGTATAACTACGTGTATCAATATCGATACCAGAAGATTTATTTGCAAGAACAAAAACCAATTTTTCCACTGAAATACAATAGATATAGTTTTATTAGTTCTCCGGGACGTTACGAAAATATAATTATTTTCCTCAACTTTTCCAGGCCATAATAGAAATAATTTTGCCTTACTGTCGAGCCAATATGTCTTTTTAAAGTATCTGCTAAATATTTTCGATTACTTTGAAGTATATTTACAGCTTTTACATTTCACTTTAAACTTGTATATATACACAAAATAACATATTTTTTTGTTCTTGTAATCAAAGACTTTAGAAATAAAATAGTGGAAAATATTTTTGTTGTTAAAATTTATAAGGGCTATGATAAAATGGCCTGCATACATTTTCGCTTACACAATATAAACAGCAATTTGTTCATAGCATAAATATTCTGGTTTTGTCATATAATTGAATAGTATTGATATAATAAAGGGTACGTATATACTCCGTGATTTCCGTTTAGTTCATTGAGTACAAGCAATAAACACTACAATCGATTCAATCTTCAAAAAAAAGTTATAGCTTAAATGCATAAAATAAAAGTATTTTTTATATCTAACATTATTTAAATTCAATTTTTCACGAAGTTTTTGAATCTAATTTAATTAATAAACTATAGTTTAGGTATTAATTTATGCAATAGTTGTTATATCATTAAAATGATTACTTGATTCTTAAAATTATTACATTAATACTTTTTTTCGTTTTTCTCATTATAGAAGTGATATGAAAACAAAATGATTTCAGTAATTATATTGAAATCGAAAAGGACGATAAAAACCATCTATTGTCTAAAGAGATTGTCATTAATGATGGATCTCTTTGTGTCATGGCCGAAAAGTTACGTTATTACAGCTCAATTATTCAAATGACACATACAGCAGGTCATTATCGCTTGAAGGGCTTTTGGATTTAACTACGAGCCAATGATCACACAAATGCAGACTAATTTATGACCGATTATCACAAGACCAGCTTTTAGGCCATCTCGACGCTGATGTCGATTAGATAATACAACACTATTATGATCATTTGATCGAAATTAAGTGTAATTATATTGCAAATTATATTTTAGGGCAAGAGCTTAGCGTATATATTAATGGGGCTAATGGTACATTCAATAGCTAAAGTCCATATTGGGTTTTCATGTAATTAAAAACTTGTATTTAAAACAATAATCACAAATACATCGAAAAATGTTTCTAGATTCGATATAAGTTTATACTATCCCACAAAAATTCAAAACTTCGCTTTTCAAAACTCACCTCTCCAGGCCGATATTACCAAATCAGCCTTATAATACACCTATCAAATAACAAAAATAGGAAAATATATGTAATGTAGACAATATCTTATAGAGTTATTTTTTTTTTACTGACAAAATACCACTTACATTTTACTCATTCGACTAATAACTTTCGTAACAAATCTTCAACACACAAAAATATTGAATAAACAAATAATAATCAACAATTGTATTCGATATAGTCATTAAATTAAATTCAAAAATATGATTTGTAAATGTCTATGAAAGAATAATGATAAAATTAGGATTAGGTTGGGGAAAATATTAAAAGCATTCGATTAATAACAAATAAAATCGTAAGCTGAGTAGTGAGCTTAAAAATAAGTCTACACTAGTATATCTTAAGTCCATATCAAGAAGTATTATTTATGGTTAAAATAGTTGAGCCAATGATATTCGATAAAATAAATCGGCTAATTTTTTTTTGAACGTCGACGTTAAATGATTGGGTATTAGAAATAGAAAGGGCAATCGATCAATGCGTAAAGCAGCGAAAGAGATAGCAGAGGAAGAATGTATCGTATGGTTGGAGAAAACCGCTATACTTTTTATAGTATTTGACGAGATAAGGATTACAGTCCATAGTTGAAAAATAATTTATTGTATGCGATGGTCGTTCAAACGAATCGGGATAAAGCAAAATAAATTGCGACTTATCAAAAATTATCCTTATTATTATTGATTAGCGGATGGTCTGTTTTGTAAAACTGTAAAACATAAATAAGTCATTCGATCCGTGGTCCAAGTTATAAAGTCTTTTGAAATTGAGTTAAATAGAATGTCGTAAAATTGAGTTGATTTAAAACGAACCACACAAATTGTTGATATTGTTAAAGTAAAGCTTTAAAGAAATGTCAAATTTATTTGTGATTTTATATTAAAAAAAACACTAGTCGATAGTAAGGTCTGAATGAGGAGACTTATAGGAATTCCATGCTCGTACATTTTTTGATTTGAGATAAACGATTATGGAACAGTATAAATAAGTAAAAAAAAATAAAAATATTTGTATTTTTCGGTTATAATTCATTTATTCGACCGTCGTACAATCCATATTATTATATAGGAATAAAATATCCTTCACTGCACATTTCAATATTCTAAAGAATGAATGTAAACTTGCATAAGCCGCGTTAATCATAGTACACTCCTTAACGGTCAAACTCCCGCCAACGACTAGTATCTCTTTTTTACTATCTGTTTCTCAGCGTAAACGTACATACTATATTGTTACAGATGTATTGTGTCACTTTGCGTTCACCTTCCCGTTTCGTAATATTAGAATAATTATAAAGCATCGGGATCCGTGTTTTTCTCAGGACGTTAAAAAACGCTCCGGCAATTTACAATAAACGCGTATAACCGGAACACACTCCTACGCACTCACTAAGCATACAGTGGTTCATCCCTTCAAAGAAAACCGGATACTCGAAGATTCCCCTATTGTCTGACCATCGTGCCGCCGGCCGGTGTTCGGATGTTTCCGGTTTTTCGCCCCCGCTTGATAGTACCCTAATGAAATTAATCAGATATGTACAGCAGGAGGGAGAAAACAAGGGAGACAGTAACGATTCGAAGATCGCCGGACCTCAATTTGATACGCATACCTTACATAATGTTTTAGGATGTCCAGCATGGGATTTTTGGTCGTTCAGTGTAGTCATTTACATAATATTCACCCTCGCTATACAAATATGTCGAAGGATTCACTTCTGTTTAACGAAAAATATTATTAAAAGACATTACTACAATATTTACAGGGAAATTATCTATTAAAAGCCAATTGGAAAGATTGAAAAACGATAACATTTAATTAAATTTGACATAGTGCTTGCAGTTTATCGAGTTTCATCTTGTGTGTCGTATTTAACATCATATTTTGTCCAAGGATAAACAAAATCAAACAAAAAAGTCGACAAAGTAAATGTATTTTATTAAATTTATTGTAGTTTATCTGGTAGTTTTATTCTTTTTATTTTTACAATAGTTTATTGTTTCCGGTGTGTTTTTATGATTAAGTTTGAAGCGAATAAACTATATTTTTTTCATTAACATGTTATTTATTAAGCAATTTTAGTATAAACACTTTACATTTAATATCGTTAATTATACATGTACAAACAAACTGTCAATTTATACAATATAGAACTTAATTGCAGCCGGAATTATATTGCTGGATTAATTTAAGTTTTTGTTTAGGATTTATGATTATAAATATGATTTTTATAATATGTCACTAGCAATGTCTTAGAAAGTATATTATAAAATATATTTTTTTTTTTCAGAAGTTGTATTAATAAAAAAAAAGTTTTATCTATTTCTCGGGACCTTTGAATTAACACACAATTGTATAATTAAGTTATAAAACTAATAATTTAAATACACTAGATTATTAAAACATATTATTATTAAAAACAGATTATGTTATATCTGACTTATTATTCTATATCACTGTAGCGTTAGGTGAGACAACAATCGAGTTTAAAAGCAGTGCTTTACATAAAAAATTCAATCGTTTAATTAACAAAAATCAAACGTGTTTTACATATAATAATAAAGATTCTAGATTGTAATAATAGATTGTAAAAGAATTTAGATTGTAATAATTGAAATTCTGATAAAGTACTATTTTAATATCATATTAAAATAGTTTATACTGTATACTGTACTGGAATGAAAATTCTTTGCATATTAAAATGTTGTTTTTAAAATAATCGATCATTTTGTATTGACATTGTATAGACCGCATTAATCTTTAAAATGTCTGTTATTTTCATATATCTGTTTTTTGATGTGTTGCAAATGAAAAGTTTATTAAATATTTGCCCGGAATATCTAAAGCAGCCATATAGCATAAACAATTCACACCCTTAGTGTTACATATATACAACACTTGTTTTTAGGATTACATTAAAAATGTTTTAATTGTCGATCGTTTTCATTTTATTCTCAAGTTGTTTGTATACCTACGTCAAACTTACAAAAATATGTCTATATTTAAACTTACGAGGATTTTGGAGGTGGGCAAAAAGGTTTGTAGTAACAATTCTGGGAATGCCAAAGAGAGATTGAGTGGCGGTTGATACAAAGCTCTATTGTTCAGACAGAAATAAATCCAGACAAGACGACTGTCAAACACACGGTTCTATATAAAGTGTAAATACAATTTATAAAACCGCCAGACACCCTCGAAGGCAAACATAATTAAACTAGCTGATACTACATATTTTGGTTGAAACAAGGTGTAAAAGTAAATTCTGCGTATTTCGTGAGAAAACAGTACTGCCGTTAGATAATCGTATGTTTTAATGGTAATGATTGTTCTGTAATGAACTTTTATGTTCAAAGCTAAATAGTTTGTCACTTAATGAGAAAGACATAGTAAAGTTTATGTTTTCATAACAACAATATGAACAACTTATGACTAGGGATTTTTAAACAAGTTATAATTATTATTTATTACCAAAAATATTTAATAATTTAAATTAACAGATCTAATACGGTCATGGCCGTACATAAAAATCATCATGGCAAGTCGGCAAAAGGCTTTAAAAAAAACATTTATTTGCAATTTTCGTAAATTTATGAATTGCTTAAATAAACGCAGATTATTAAAACAAATGTCATGTAATATTAATGAAATATCCGAATAATTAATAGTTATGGAATAAAAGGAATTTTATCATTATGCATTACTGAACGATAAAGTTTAAACAGTTCTGAAACAATATAAATTTACAATATTGGAATTTCCACTGTTATTAAACGTTACTCGCAGCACGTGTATCTCATTATACATTTGCAGTGCACTATCATTAGTACAGCCATGTGCCCAAGTTCAGACGGATGTCTGAAAGACAGTATATCTGTTGGGCATTATAAAAGTAATAACATCTACTGTTTGTTCGGCATAATAACAATAATTCTCATGGCTTTAATAAATAAAAAATGTTTATTGGAATATATTGATTGGCGACAACTGTATGAAATCCTTTAAAGTTTGTGTTAAAAGGTAAAAATAAATCAGGACAAACAATAATTTTCTCAATGCATCAAGTAAAAACTCTCTGTAGACACAAGGCAGCCTCTATCTGTTTTAGATTAGCGCCGTAGGGTAGTTTTGATGTTCCATTGGGGTCGGTCACGCTGGCAGGCTAGGGAGGACCAAGTGCTTTGTACGACTGGTTGCAATAACAGTGCCATTTATAGGGTCCGTTGAAGAATGACGCTGTCATGCATATTCGTCAAACGCACCTGAGAAATTATGCCTCCTCTTTCTCTTCACTTCGTTTTCACGATCGCCCCTCATCGTTAGTGCCCTTCCTTTGCTTAATGTGACATACGACAGTGTTTGGTGTCAATTCATTTTCTCCGGATGACGACACGCATATTTTGATGATAATTATTGCTGACGTTATTAATGTTAGTAAATTTACCCGCTGGCGTACGAGTTTGTTTTTTAACGGTTGGTTCTCACATCCGCCGGTTATGATTTTGTAAAAGGATTTGTTTAACTTAACTGACTGAAGCGACTAATTTCTCCCCAGAATATTGGCATAATGCTTAAAAATATTATTATCATTTCTTCCAAACCAATATTTATCATGAATAGAGCACGATTTCATTACAATACAAGAGAGAGAGAGTAAAGTTATGTATAGCTAATATAGCTTATAATCGGCTAAAAAGTGACTTTAGTTTTAAGCTCTCTTCAACAAAATTAGGTTATAAACATAATAACAATAATTTCGTATTAAATATTAAACGAACGTAGAATATAAGTATCTTAGGTTGTTTGAAATAGAGCGTATGAAATTGAACTCTCGTATCGGAAGTTAACCGTACGCTGGTATAAATACAATATAGGGATAAACTTCCGATTATCTGAAACGAGATAAAAATAAAGAAGATTGTTTTTTTTTTCATCATCAAATATCGTTTTATGTCTAAAATGATTACTTCTGCCGGCTTTATTGCTATTTTTATTCTTCTGAAAATTAGCTTATTTAATGTATTTCCGATTAGTTTGTTTTCAAGAGTGAAATGTGAATTTGATTCGATAAGCACAGTGTAGACGTTATGATAAAGTACACTTGACATTTTCAACGTGATAAAAATATAATATAACATTAAAAGAATATTTTGGACGTTGGATCATTTGAAAAAGTTGTTTGACTGTTAAGTAGTTTGCCCAAGGACATTTTTTGGGTTACCTCCTAACATTAAAGGCACGGTTTCATTCTGCTCATAATGACATTTAATATTATCGTTTCCATAGTGATACGATACCGTTCGTTTTCAGCTGGACCGAAAGAATTAAAAAAAAAAAATACTACATTTGTCAGCACCAACAAAGTTCAAAGATGTTATCATGTTGTTGTCATACGTCAAAATGTTGCCATACATTCGCGACGTGTAAAAATATGCGCGAGACCTTCTTAAACTAACAAGTAAAGTGATGGATTGCTGGCTATTTAAATTTTGAAATGACTACTAGAGAGCGGGTTAGTGTTTTGCCGAGGAGAATAATGCGTCTTGTGGAACGGTGTGACGTGCCACAGAAGAATATAACAATATATACGTAAGAGGCGAAATTCTGCAATTCCACGATAACCGGATGATAAATTAATACTCAAAAAACGTTGCATGGAAAATTGTTGCATTTCATGTTTAGGATGGGGTTAGAGGAACGGTGGGGTTTCGGGACATTAGCGTGAAAGCGAAAACTCTGGTTGTGGGTCCCATATAAATTTCGTTTTTCTTAACGACAAAAAAAAAAGTACAGAGGCCTCATCCCACCGAAAAATGAAAAATTCAGAAGAAAAAAACCGACGTTGCTTAATGATGTGGGGTTTTTTTTACGGCTCTACCGCCCGTCGTCTTGTGTGCGCTACCTATATTATACATGATAGGGTATCTCTGAGAAATAGTTACGCAAAATAATGTTTTGTCGGGGTAAAAATATGAAATTATTGTTACACGAAAAAAAAAAAACACACTATGGCCGTATAACCCATAGTGTATAATATATAGGCACAGATCTGGAGAGAAAAAATGTCTAAAACGGAACAGAGTAAGAAACAAAAACGTCATGTAAAGCTGTGCATGGATATAAATAAACTTTGGGTTCCATAATGCCGGAGCAACTCAATAGATAACCATATAGCGTTAATTCGAGGTACCGAAAGTAAGTTTACTCGCAATTTATAGCACCAACTTGAATCGTAACTTACATTTTATTGTGTTTCGCTCCCTACCCACACCGATTTAATATATGCGCTATCTGTTCGCAAAAACTTTGCGACCAAACCAATAATGACAAAAACATGAATTATTATATACATATTCAACTTGTCTTTATAATTATAAACTAAACAACAAAGTTAGCGAAATATTTTTTCTTTGACGTCAACTTTGTTACCAATTATAATTCATCTCCTACTCTTATTCATCGAAACACAAAAACTTGGCTGAAAATTGAAACTTGCAGCTGGACAAAATAAAAAAAAAAAAGGAACTACCGTTAGTTAAAAAAGTTTTTTTTTAAAGTTATACTTAGAAATGCCTTGTCACCATACCTCGGATTATTTAAAGAATCACTTTGTTGATTAAAAAAATATCTTTGGTACATGTAAATTACTTGCATAGATATAAATAATATGTCAGAATAACTTCAGTAATGCGTACTAGTATACATGGAATACAATTCTCGTATAAAAAATACAGCAATTAAAATAGAAAATAATAGATTATGAGTACTAACATCAACTAGTGTATAATTGACAATATTTAAACTATAAATTTCTTTTAAAAATCTTTTTACAATATTAATGTGTTCTGTTCATTACAGCCTTTATTCGTATTGTTTATTATACATGATTTTATGGAAATTAGTTCTCTGTCGTGTTTTTTAGTATTTTTAAATTCTATTGAGTTCAATACACAGTTGTAAATCAAAACGATTTTGCACAAAAAACATTTGGTTTACAATAGTTGGTGTTGTAAAATAATGTCTGTGTTGGAAGGTCAATAACGTTGTTTATAGTTCCTATAAAGAAATTGGAAACGGAGCTATTGTAATGCAAATTTAGTTGTGTACGATTGTCACCGAGAAATCAGCGAAATTGATTTCTTCAAAAAAGGTTGTATTTTTCACACGTTGTGAGTGTAATCGTGCATTTATATGTTTTTATTTAGATTTTTATGTAGTATCAAGTGAACACAAAAACATTCAAGTTAGATGTTCTTTTCAAAGCCTTTTTTGCATTTTATTTAAATAAGGTCTTATATATTTTTACCAATTTGGTCCCCTTTAATTAATAAATGTTTTTTTTTTACTTAACGGTTATCCCAATTATTAATAATAAAATTTTTTTTTAGACTTTTGAGAGGTTAATGCAGCAATTTTTCTAAATGGATCCAACTGTTGCAATGTAAAATTGTCTTCTTTTTCAGTTGTGGTCTATAATATGACCACTTTATTGATAAAATTGTCGTCGTAATGTTACCATTAAAATACGTTAATGTGTCAATCACTTTTTAATTAAATACTCGAATCCCTCTCCCTTTTGGTTATCTGTTACATCGTTCAAATATTTCATTTTGGTAAATCCCATAACAGAGCTTTGTTTTATCTTTTGTTTGTAGGGATAGCAATTAGCTCTGTTCGACTGATAACTGAATTTTAATAAATCATTTTTTATTAATAAATGTACAAAATTAGTAATTTTTCGTTGAAAATTATAAATGACAGAAAATAATCAATTGATTTTTATAGCTTCTTTTTCTTAACATTAAAGTCATGTAACAGGAACGAATATTTTTGATATTGATTTTGGCTATCGTAATTTCGATTAGAAAAAATAATTTTTATTGAAGTGTGACAATTATTATCACTTTGAAAGCTCGCTATATACTTTTCAGTGGTTTACTGTTTTTCGCATTGCCACTGCTATTCTCAAAACCTGCGGTTCGGCAAAGTCGTTGTACGGCCGAGGTCGAATGACAAAATTTAACTGGGTGTGCGGTTGCGTACGATGGGATGAGGAGCGACGTCAAACTTGGGTTTCATTTCGTGACACTCGGCTCGGAAGTAATTTGAACTTATTACCTCCGAACGTCACGTTATTTCTCCATTGTCTGTGCCGTAGCAAAGAGAGGTGAGATGAAGAGGGTCTCCTACGTAACCGTAGTCTCGCGTATTCTTCTTTCATTTCCTGTTCTTCCGTTTGACTCAAAACACACCACTCCTATAGTGTGACAGTCATTTGTCAGAAAGGAGTGGCGAGACAAGTAGCGAACTTTTTAAAAAAAAAAATCGTTGGATAACTTACTACTGCTATTAACATAGTGTACGCGTCTATGACGATTCCGACAATCTTACGATTTGTTAGCAAACGTTTCCAACAATGTCAAACGAAGATACTTAGAAATATTTTATACTTGACTATTTTTTTATAAAACAGTTTACAGAAGGATACAAATTTATGTACGGAGTGAGATTTCAACAATGTCATCAAAGATAAATTATCTTTTTAAACAAATCTAAAATCATGTACCGATGGTATCGTATTGTAAAATCGTATGATAGTTTTCACTAGACTAAAAATATTATTTACTGACTTCTTTACGAATTATCATAAAAATAATGTTGTGAAGTCATGCAAATAGTTACATAACGATTTATTGTTTATTGGAATTTTAGATATAAAATCGAGGAAGTATTTTTTTGTGATCAAATATCATTCAGTTCATATATAACACATGTATTTCATTGAAGCATCAGCACATTCTTTTTTTGTTGAATTTTATTATTATTATTATTATGGCCTATTTGCTATCGGCGTTCGTTCGTTAAGTACATGAAAGCGGCACGTGAGTTTCTAATGTAACTCGTTGTCAACACTAATAGCGTGTAAGATCATCCCTTTCATTAGTAATCAGTATAGTCGTTTTGTATCCGGAGATAACTAGAGCGAGGCATAGTTAAAAGAGGACGTTCAGGAAAAAGCTACCGATTGAGGGAATGGAAAGTGTAATTTAATATTCTAAAACTAACGTCTTTCGATATTGTTGCGTTTTGTCTTTTCTCTCCGATTGCTGTTCATCCCCTGCTGGCGTAAATACCCTAAGGCATTATCTAATTTTCTAGGTAATATTGTCGTCGTTGTCGTTTCACTAGGTGTACCATACGACGTCCGCTACGAGGATTCTATTTTCTTTATGGACAATATACCCTTTCTGGTACTACCGATCGTATACGATAGCCAAAGATGGCGAGGGTACTTATTTGCCAGACGTACGAGCGATTACCGCCCCGTGTAATAGCCTTCCACCTAAAAGCCATCCTTTCTTTGCTTTCATTTAGTTCATTCCTAGTTATTATTTTTTTGATCCTTTCAGGTAAGCTTTCAGTTATACTGCGTAATACACTATATTTTTTGTCATTATTAATCTGTTTTATAGGAACATACGGGTTGAAAAATTCCCTGTTAAAATATAATGTACTACTATATGATGTCATACAAGTCTGTTCGTCGAATTTCGTTCAATAAGAATTACGAACTGTAGGGAAAAAATTTAAGTCAAACAATTTATGAGCAAAGTAAAATTATGAAAATTTTTAGAATCACTAAAAAAAGCATATATGTTTTTGACTTATTCAATCTATTTATTGATTCATAGTCAATAGTTGTACAATTACAAGTACATTATACATTTACAGGGTTTTCAATTTAGATTTTAAAATGTTTTCGAAGTTGACTTCAATTATTTTATTGTTATGACATTTTTTTAAAAGTCTGAGTATATAATAATTTATTGTATAAATACGAACACGATTCCTCCAATCATGAACAAAAACGTCAATCATAGATATTGTTATGATGTCTAAACGCTTAAGAAAAAAGAAATTACAATTATTTTTTATTATCATAAAAAACGTTAACATTTATTTTTATTCGAAATATGTATGTGAAATATAAATAAATAACACTAGTAGTCTTTTTTGTTGATAAAATTTTTTATAAAAAAGATTATGATATGTAATTAAGATAAATAATTTCATACAAGAAGAACGGCATTACGTTTTGTTAGTATCTCTTTATGAGTATTCATAAGTATTTATGTATATAAAACACATTTGAAACAAATGCTAACGAAAACAAATTTAATTGAAAATAATAATAAGTTTGTCTATAATTTCGTCACGTTTGAATTTTAGTACTAGTTTAAAACTTTTTGCTGTTGAAATTTTAACATTCAAAATTATATTTCAAAGAGTGTTAAAGATTTATAAAATAATTTTAATGTTTCTGTGAATCGATGAGAAAGGGGATTATTTTATTATATTCTAAATATTTGAAGTAGGAAGTTGAGTATTCCAAATTTATGTAAAAACTAACTGTGTTTTTCCCAAGTGGTAATTACCAACCTTGTCCAGGGAATCACGTATGCAACCTTTTTGTTACTGGTGCGTGTACAAATGCATACGTGACGCGCCTGGTACCACAAAACCTTAAATGTCACCTCGTGTTGGTCAAAACCACAAATCATAGAAATAAAGAACATTTAGTTGCAAGGCCAGGAGAATATTATAAGTCATCGATGTGCTTCAACTCGCTGAGTCTGATAACTCATTAAAATATTTTATTTTATAACTAGAACATGTTGTTATAAATTTTAAAATAAAATAATTCAAACTTCTAAATTATTATTTAGTAGTTTATCAAATATTACAAAAAAGACTAGTATTTATGTTTGAAAAACTTTTTATCAAACGAATAGAATCAAACAATTTTTGAAGTATCTGTAAATGGAATCCATTCACAATCTTGGTGTCAAGTGACTCCCTTATTTGACTTCAGTTTTGTTCCAATTCGGTTTATTTTGCCCGCATAAATAAAAATAATGTAAAAGAAAACAAAAACATCGTATAGAAATAAAATAGGGCAAACTTCCAAATAAAATAGACGAAGCGAGGGTAAAAAAAAATGAGGGTTACTGTCTCTAGGTCCATAAAAAATACCATTAGTAATGTGAC
The DNA here is from genome assembly GCF_025091365.1 of Daktulosphaira vitifoliae. Classification (NCBI taxonomy): domain Eukaryota; kingdom Metazoa; phylum Arthropoda; class Insecta; order Hemiptera; family Phylloxeridae; genus Daktulosphaira; species Daktulosphaira vitifoliae. The sequence goes on along the minus strand of NW_026099572.1, from coordinate 44,844,651 downwards.
AAAAAAAAAAAAAGTAAGAAAAAAAGCATTATTCGAGGAATTTTGTTGCATTACTTCTTCAATATTTGGTCATCAGAGTGTAAATTTGTGTCTTTTTTATTCAATATGCCTACTGCCAAAATACATCCGAGGTAATAATATTCGTTATTATGTTGACCCGTTATTTAGGTTTAAAAAAAGTATACTAATATAAGTCTTGAACTTTGGATAAGAATCTCTGGGTTTTACTGCTTTCATATAGAATGTCTTTAAATAATTGACACATCATCATTAATAATGATTAAAGATAATTATTTGTGTCGAAAATTGAAGTAAACAACTAAAAACTTTTTTGACGTTATTGGCTTAACTTTACAAAAACGTTAACAACAAATACAGAGTGATCCTTTTATAACTAGGGCTTGGGACTTATTACATTGAATAAGTTTATTTTAGTCATCCCGATTATATAAATGATGAATATACCTATTCATGTTAGTTTTTTTAACACTAAACAGTGTATAACAATTAGAAATTCATTTTTTTGGGTCGTAAAAGGTTCACATCTCTCTTAGAACAAAAAATATCCCTGTTGTACTGAGTACATTTATAATAATTTTTTATTGAGTGGGTGACTCAGAAGAAGTTAAAACAATTTTTATAAACAAATAAAGTCCCGAGCTCTGATAATGATTCAATGGCTTACTTATAAATTAAGAATAATTTCAAAAATTTATTTTTTGACTTTTCAACTTCAAAAATTATTGGTTTCAAAAGTTGTTATCGACCAGTAATTTAATTAATTCAATAATTTTCTCTTTTTTTAACTAGTTAAATATGTATGTTTCCATTTAAACTTACTAAAATGGTACATCTCATATCTCTTATAAGGGATATGAGATGAACCTAAAAAATATTTAACTACTTGTAAAAAATAAAATGTATGCAACTTAAAAAAAAAATTTTGGAATTATTTATAATTTTATAATAATTGATTAAGTTATGATAAACGGATCCCTCTGTAAAATGTTAAAAACTACAATATCTCTCGATAATTTTGATACAATTTTTTTTTTAGTAAATATGCCTTTCAGACAATATGATTGTATAGTTTTTAAAATACAAAAAAAGTAAGTTTATGATTTTTTGCCTTTTTTCATTTTATGTTAATGTACATTTTAGTTGTCCTATATGTTATTTAAAAGTTTTAATAGGCATAACTTCTATTTTATAATTATAAAAAATTGAATATACCATTAATAATGTATTTAAAAAGTCATGAACTATTATGTTAATAATGTAACCCGATTTTGTAGACTCTGAAATAAGTCGTGTTCTTTATTTTTTTAAAGTTTTAGAAGTTTAAGGAAATTATCATCAACAAAGATCATATTGGTAATTATTGATGCGTGATTAAAAAATTATCCAAAATTCAGAACAATAGTCATATTTACCGAGTTCACTATACCTTACTATAAAATAAATGCTATTAAAGAATTACATGTATGTAGTAGCACTGTACTTCAAGAAGACTATACTATCTATATCATTTAAACTTGGCTCTTTACATGAGTGCTAAACATTTTGGACTTTGAGAATTTTATATATTACTGAAAATCCAATTTTAGACTTACCTTGCCAGGCGAAGAACACGACAGTGGTTCGGCACTGAGTAGTTTTTGGAGTTGACTTGGAGTGTCTTGTGTTTGACTCTGCGATTGTGATTGTGGTAACGACTGAATTTGTTGTTGTTGCTGCAACGTGGTAGTTGCTGTGCCAGTGGATGTAGTGGTCGTTGTGGTTGTCGTCGAAGACGGAGGTGATGCTAATGGTGCTGGTGCATATTGTATACATCCAGAACTAGTTGATGAGGATGGTGATGATGGCGGTGAACCTTGGTTAGACGACGGTTGTTGATGATGATGGTGATTTTCTGTGTGTCGCCGAAGTGATCGTGCATCACAATAAGACTTACCACAACCGTTTGCCTTACATTCGAATGGTTTTTTGTGTCGGTGTGTTAGCATATGTCCATTTCTATAAATATATAAAGTTAAATTTCAATTAATTAATTAGTTACGTTTAAACATGATATAAAAAACAAAGGAAAAACCAGAGATGTGACATATATGTGAGTAATATAAATTAATATCTGATAGTGATTTATATCACAGCCATAACGCGCTTTGATGCGAATAGGACAATTTCAATTTGGGATTGTTAATTAAAAAAAAAATTGTTTTCCTTTATCAATCAAATTGGCATTATATAATAATAATATGCTAATGAACTTATCAATTTCATTAAGCCGAGTAATTATGTTATAAAAAATCATGTTATGTTATAATAAAATATAAAATTACGTGATATACGATTGATAATAACACTGTACAATCTATATGGGTATGGGTGGGTTAATTTTTTTTTATCTATAAAGAATCAAAAGTTCATATAAACTAACAACAATATTTTTCAATTAAGATCAAAATAAGACGACTTATTTAACGAAGAAATATCAATAGTTTTTGTATAGTATTAGCGAATTTGCTTTATGAAATATTACAATTTCAATATGATCAGGGTATTCAGACGAAGTTCATTTAAAGGAGAGTTTAAGTCAATTTCAGATATTTTTTATTATTTATTCATTTTGTAAGAAATTTTATGCGTGATCGTTAATGATTGTACGTTACTAAGATTATTAATATATCATAAAATTAGTTTGAATATAAGTGTATATAAAATATACATAATTCATGATTTTTTATCTATTGAAAAGTAACCTATTATCAATAAATTATGAAAACAAGGAGAAAATTTCTTCATCTATGCATGAACTCCGTTTATTTGTATATAGTCATTCTAAAATATAGTAAAATTTACATCGAAGAAAACAAAGCGTTCGTTGGTCTGAATCATATATTTGTAGAACAATTCCCAGTTGGAACAAAGTAATAATTGTTTTATTCTCTTCCCATTGTTTATTTTCCGTATCCAAACATCCTGTAGTCCGAGCACTCGAATGCCGTCCCCATCACAGATTTTTCTACATAATTTAATGCTACGAACTGAGTAGAGGGATTTTCACTTATTATTGCAAAATTACTAAAACACAAGTGCGGTCGGAAATGCTAACGACTATTGTTCAAAGAACAATCCGGATAAAGTTTCTCTCATCGTTTTCTCTGGGTACATAGTGGTTAGGGATAGTTGGGAATGATAGGCGTGGTACTAATAGATTTATAGCTGTATTCTAACATGAAAATTATGGCCCAGGATTCCGCTCAACTGATATATGACCCAGTGTATTTTTGTGTAGAATTTACCCAAACAATTCGTAACCTAGTTAGACGTTTTTGTTTTTTTCTCTGTTACTGTTGTCGTTATGATGCAACTGCGGAATAAATACACCCAAAACACACCATTGACAATTGGTAGGGTCTTGACGATATAAATCGACCTGATGTTGGGATCGACCAAAAGCTTGTGAGTCTATCCCTGTCGACCGATCATCTAGGCTATTGAGAAACCAATTTTCGCTGCCATTTATCTCGAATGGCAGGTAAGAGGGATGTCCTCTGGGGATTTTCGTTTTTGGCGATAGGGTTCGCTTAAAATATTATCGAGTTAGAAGAAATGAAATTGTTATTTCCGCTACCATTTCTTCTACTGAGATAGCCAATCACGCTATACATATTCTGAGTATTTTTAACTGTGATAACATTTTCTCTGGGATGACATGTGCATTGTATATTAAATATACAATGCACATGTCATCCCAGAGAAATTTTATTGTCTATTTACTACAATGAAGTTTTTTTTATGAAAATACATCAGACTATTGGCACAACAAAATCGAATAATTTTGAAAAGTAAATGACTATTTAAAATTCTTCTATTAAAGCAAAATACATTATTGTTATATTACATAATATATATATATATATATATATACACAATATATTATATATTATAAATTTCAATTCTTGATATTTATTGGAAATTAATTAATGCTATGCAATTCATTCGTTTAATATCATTACAGTTGTATTACTTAAATATACAAATTTAAGTGACATTATAGGTAGGTTATTTCATATATTTGTAATAAATGTCAACATTTTTCATTTAAAATAGTATTCTCAATTCATGTGCCAGGATGAAAATAATCTTATAAGACATGTAATTCGTATGATGAAGCTCTTTTGTCCATAATATTATTTTATATATTATCAATGGGTTTTTTGTTAAAAATTATTTACTGCATTGGTACCTTCTAAAAATAATTGCCATTCCGAAAACGTCTACAAGAGTTGTCAACAGATTCCATAGATCATTCACGAACTTATTCTCTTTTTGACAACAATAATATAAAACGCATGTGATCGGAATATATTTTGTAATTTATAAATAGAAAGAAACATTTCGAAAAATAAGAATATATATTGTGCTTTTCGGGTGGCACACATAAATGTTTCTTATGTGCAAATTTATTTCTCAATAAACGTTTTTTTTATAAGAACCATCAAAAACCTTCCGTATCGTACTTTGGTCTTGGCCACAATGATAATTTATATGGATATTTTAAACAGCTTGCCAGCAAGGAAAAAATGTACCATTTACCTAATAATATATCATACGAACGTATATAGGTACTTAAGCATTAATATCAGCACTCTGCGGTTATACTTATCCCTGGGGTTGTGCGTTTTCAATTTCCTAGTATAATGAAAACTGATACTCGTCGATGTAAGTTAAACGGAGACCAATGAAGGAGAAGCAGAGATGTGGCACGGGAGTAGAAAAAAAGGTCACAATAAATATGAAAAAAGGTTACATGTGAACATAAATTATTGTTAAGCCGTGACCATTATAGAGAAGGTTTTTTTAAATATAAACAGTATAATTTGAAAATATCGACCTACTGAGGGATGAAAAGAATTATTATTATTACGGTCACACAATCATAATAATAAGAAGAAGTAGAGATAGAGGAAAATAAATAGTTAGATTGATTTATACAAAGAATAATTACTGTCTCAATTTCTAATAAAAATGATTTTGTTGATATTCAAAGAATGTCAAAATTACTCACAAGTGGTCTTGTCTTTTGAAAGCTTTGCTGCAGACATTACACACATACTTCCTTTCGTCACTATGTGTCAATTTATGTTTGGCTAATGCTGACGCGTTCCCAAACACTTTCCCGCAGGTCTGTAAATAAAATTTATCTTATAAGTTTTGAAAATATTTAATAGATATATTTGAACTACATGTAGACTTTTTACAATAAAAATAACATAGAGATAAAGCATGTTTTGGAGAAAAAGGCCTAAGTTAACTACTGTATCTAAATAATGATAAAAGCTATTCAGTCATGTCGCTCATAATATTGTATCATGTAATATTTTTTTTTTTTTGTTTTTGTCCATTGGTTTTAATGAGATTAATTTATTAAAAGTTAGTATTATTTTCTTTGCGGCTGAGTACCCAAAAAAAACTTATATTTGTTGGGCTCTCCAATTTATTAAAAAAACTCTCGTTAATCAACGATCTTAATGCCTTCTCGAAGTATTTTAACGAGCACTCGTAAAATAAAAAACTTTAACGTAAATATATATATTTATACATGTATAGGGAACGCTTAAAAAGCCAACTTCTGTTTTCCTTTGTAGATAATAATCCAGAATCACTCTAGAGGAAAAATACAATTTCGCTAATAACTCATTAGTGGTGCACATAAATTGCAACGATGAAGAGTGGTAGTAATTAGAAGTATACATTTTTTAATCGACCATTGTTGTTGTAATGCAGAGTGAATTTAAAGTTAAATACTTAAGTTTGCTCAAAGGATGTTTTACTATTTAATAATAAATCAATTTTACCTTGAAAGACTGATATCAAATTTCTTTAACAAAAATAGGTACTCTTCAAAAACGAAATATTCGCATTGTATTTGTTCATAACATGTATTTAGATGTTCATGCGATAGTGTATATATTCATGCCCCTATCTTTAATGAGCTTTATGGAAGTATTTATACCTTTTTTAATCCTATTTTCCATTTCACATTAATACATTATTTGAGTAAAATGTACGCGTGTAGTAAACACCCTTTAAATTTTACTTAAATATACCAATGAGAGTTTTAGAGAAATTTGTGTACATGTACTACATTTCATAGCCTCGAGACAAAAATATCTTATAATTTTACTCAAACGCTTTGCAAAATATGCGTATTATTAGAAAAACGATAAATAATTAATAAATTAAGTTGCTAGGATAACACGACCCCTTCGAGTGATTTACAAGGTAATAATGAATAACGTAAAAAATAAATAGTAGAGACTTTCTTTAAACTCGTTTTGAGAAAAATTTTATTTGAATTGAAAAAAAAATGTAATATTAAATGCAATCTTCTTAAAGTAAGGTGAATCAAGATACACACACACTCACATATATATATATATACATAGACGAAGATATTTTTAATGATATAAATAGAAAGATGTGCACTTAATTTTCTCAGGTGCTTTGGGTAGAGAAGTTAAGCATTGAACAGCGAGTATAACGAAAGAACGTCGTGGCTCATACTCTATATAAACCTTAAGGTTTATTCTTACGATTATGATGTTAGGTCACGCGGTAACTTTTTAAAGTGGCTTATTATTATTATTATTATTATTATATTCTTATATACATGGTATTTTTTTAAACTTTAGCAAAGGCAGTGGCTTCATTTTGGCTCTGAGGGTTGTAAACAGCAGCCGGCGGTTGGTGGTCCACAGCCGAATTTAATGAAACGCATAACTTTTAAAACTTTACCCGACAGCGATATTAAAACAAAGTGTGTGTACGAGTGCGGTCTACCCCGTTATTTATTTATAACGGGTCGCTATATTTCGTCTTTGATGTTATAAAATGCAAATGTTTTTAAATGTTGTCTTTTTTATCCCACGTCTGCTCACTTAAACTTATGAATAGTTTAATTGATTGGTTATATTTTAATTATCACTTAGATATTAAAATGAGTTAAATTGATAATTACTATGTATTGTTAATGGTCGGAACTAACTTTAATATTAAAATATTATTTTGGTTCAAACTTTAAACTTTAGATAGTTTTAAAACTTGATTGCAAAATTCAATAAAGTTTCGTTTTAAAAATCTAAAATAACAGAAATAAGTCAGTATACAATAAAAAATGTGGAGTTTATTTAATATAATTAAAAAAACTTTGATGCACTTAGTTTTAACACTTATTATCAATTACAATATTGATTAAATATTATAAACGTTAAAAGTAGGCTATTAATTATTACTATAGACCAGTTAAAAAAAATAGTGGTTAATTTTTTTATGTTTAATCATAAAATAACATAAATATAAGGGACATTGTTGTGAATTTTATACATTTATTTAACATTTATAAATACACCAACTGGCAACATATCTGACGATAGTCATAATTTACAATAATCGCTCTCTATCTGTAATAGCGACGTCATAAAGAGCCAATTAGCTATTCGTATTTGTTATCCTTTATATATTATACACATATATTAACTCAAAAATTTGTAACTTAAAAGTTTAATAACTAACAAACTAACAACGTTGTGTTAAAAATTCCATTTACTATTAAAATAAAACATCAAACATTTAATTAAATTCAAAATATGTGTTCCCATTTGAAAAAAACAAAATTGACATCCTTCAAGGCATAAGAGATGAACATAAAAAAGTATTGTATAGTCAATAATTCAAGATTAATAAATAAATAAAGATAGGCAACCAAGAAAAATAATGTTTAAATTTTTTATTCTGTGAGTAATTAAGTGGGTTATGATAAAAAAAAATAACCTTCTGGGTATTTTTCAATATCTGTTATCAATTTTAGCAATTTTACAATAGAAAAGAAAGAAAACCTGATAAAGTAAAATAATTCATATATTTTGCAAATGTGTCAACTTTATTTTTCTTAAATGGCTACATATATATTTAACTAGCTTATAAAATAAAAAATGATCTAAGAAAATGACTGATTGATAATAACATTTAACATACAATTTAGAAAGTTATTACCAGTTTATAATACATATTGACTGTAGGTTAAATGCATTTTCTATTTTTAACAATAGACATTTCTTGACCTTACTCCTTCTGCCAAGGTAAAAACTTTCGAGGTATTATTAGAGACAAATAATAAAAAATATACTTTTAACTTAGTCGAAAACAGTAAAGATTATTTAAATAAAAAGTAATGCAAAATATTTAATTGAATAAAAGTTATTAGGAATGATAAAATCTGGTGTGATACTCAGTAATTATTTCTATCCCCATATTCGACTTGTAAGAACTCCCATGGCACATATTCCATGTTTTAATAAATTAAAAAGTATAATATTTTACTTTAATTATCAGTCATACAGGTATAATTTTTTTTCCTTTTTTTTCAAATTTAAGAAATAAAAAAAACGGAGTTTAAATTCCTCTTTTATCTCTTTTTAATCAATCATTTTTTGATTGTATATAAGCGAAGGATAATTATTTTAGCTGAGTTCCTAATTATCATAATAAATAAATACTACTGTATTCAATTTAATTTTCCTCTTTAATTTAAGTAGATTATTAACATCTAAATAATGAATAGAGAACTATATTTTAGATTTAATTAAATTGTAAATCTAAAATATGAAATAATTTTTAATTTCGGATATTTTAATAAAATGTGTGATGTGAAACTATATTTCATAATAATAAGAAAGTAAAATAAGATAAATTAATTAATAACAAATGATAGATAATGTTGGTACTCAATGAGCAAATAATGTCAAGAGAATAAGATTCAGTATAATGTAAATACGGTAGTATTATGCGAAGAAAACGCTAAAAAAAGAAAAAGTATAGTTCTTTGTTACATGCTTATTGTTTGACTACGGGGAGAAAACATGGTGTAAAATTTTTACCTTTTTTATTACATTTCAAATTAGGAGATAACTGCACAGTTTTTTTTAAAATCATTATTTAAATATGAGACGCTCCACAAAACTACACGAGAAGGCGATATGTAGATATAAGCATAAAATGATTAAATTCAAACAAATTTCATTAGAGTTTTATGGTTATATTGTCTAAATTATCTTATTAAAGTTCTTAATTTACTAAATGATGTATCAAAGAATGAGAAAAGATGATTCTATAGTAGTAAAATAGTAAGATAATTTAGTATACTTTTTTTATAAAATATAAAATAGTTCGTTAAAAAAATATATTCACAAGTATCCTGATAATTATAAATAATTGTAAAAAGTGTTATAAATATTTTTTATAGTTTACCACAATATATTTAACATTTATTCTTTGTATTTACGCCTTATATTTAACATAAAACATTAATACTACAGTACCAATAGATGTCTCAAATCAATATCCATAGTCTCTTTTTATTTTCTATATAGTGAAATAAATTTTGAAGTTTATGACCTATGAACTTCTTTTTATAAAATTTTGAGGGTTACATGTCTCCATTAAAGTCCACACAATAGTTTTTAAGTATTTAATTTCGTCAGTTGCAATGATGGCATAAAAAAATATAAGTTATCCTAGCAAAATCCAAAGTTTATGGGTACACTCAAACATAATGCAATTATAATGAATAATAGACTTCAAGAACTAAAAATATCTATTGTCGGTCAAATAGAATCAAATACAAATGACTTGTTCGTTACTTTAAATGTTTCTGAGAAATTGACGTGGGACATTTGCGAGTACGGTCCATAAAATCCTTTTTAGGGTAGCTACCGAATCATTTCACTATTAAAGTTCCAACAATGGTCTCTTGGGACACATTTTTTATGTCTATTATGGTAACTACGTGATATTTTAAAAAAACAGATTGCTTTTAATGAGCTAGATTAGAATCTATAACGATAAAGTAAATAATGTTGTAGACAATAGATAAAATAAATTGCACAATACCTATAAAATACTATTGGTAATTGTTAGATAAAAATCGTGTTTTGGAACCTTAATATAAAAAATGGAAGGTTGTAATGATCTGGCTGTATTAAATTAATAAATGAACATAATAAACATTACTTATTTTATATGGCAGTTTTATATGCATAATAAATATGATTGTTTGTTCAAATAATTTGTCCGATAGCAAAATTTAAACACGCTTAAGTTGACATGAGTAATTTTTTTTCTGATTTGTTTATCGGATAATTCGGTACACAGGAAAGCTATTTTTGAGTTCAATGGATCCGTTAGAGTGTTAACAGATTTTTCTTTTATAGAATAATTTTGTTTTTGCGCGTTTACAACGACAAAAATAGTTTTGATATTTTTCCACGACAAGAACATCTTTTTTATAACGGATTTTCATATTATATTTTGCAATCAGAAAATTCTTTTTTTTTTCCGATTGAGTGACACAAAAAAAGTGAAAGAAAAAACGGAACGGAAAAATATATTTCAATATTTTAATTTGTTCGCCCGCAAAGAGGATTTCTCGTCTCCAGGGAAACGTTTTCCTTCCTAAAGTATACTGATTGGAAATCAGTATTAGTAAGCACGGGGAAAAGAGGGTTACTACGTTCCAATCGGTGACAATATTCAGTATTGATATTGAAGTGAAAAATTATGTTTGATTCTGTTTTTTGATTTATTTTATGTGCGATATATGAAATGACATATTATTATAGTGATAACTTATATCAAATTACATTGAATGGAGAACCTGGGTATTTCTTGAGTTTATTGATATTTTACTCATACGTCTATAGATTATTTCTCTCGAGTGCTGCTTGAAAGAGTATGTATTTTAGTATTATGAAAGCAGTAATTTGAGAACATTTCAAGGAAAGTGACAAAAGTCAGCAATAAAGTGAATGTTGGGTCAAAGCAAGTTAAAAAAGAGTATTTATATTCTCAACGACAAAACTTGTAAGATAATATTTTTCATTCGAAGCACCTATCAAATTTCTATGTTTTATTATAACCCGGAATGTAACTAAATGTGAACGACCAAAATTTATACCATGTTTCTTACATAAAAAATAAAGATTTTTTGGCTAAAGATTTATGATAATATTTCATTATTTGGATAATTTTTAAAAGTGGTCTCATTTTACCAATGAAGAAATTATTCTACCAATCGATGTTTTAATAAAAATTTTTATTGATCTCTAAAATATTAATTGAATACGAAACATAAATATTCCTTTACACTAAGTTGAGCAATGAGTAAAACAATTCCGGGAAAATTGACATCGGTAAATAGTAAAAACCACGTTCGATTTTTATATTTTGCTACTATACTCTCATTGTTATATTTTTTATTCAATTTTTAAACGTTGTTCCGCAGTCCGGAAAGAAGCACCGGCTTGTGAAATTGTTCGTTCACAAAAAATGTAAAGAAAAAATGAATATTAAAAAATGTTGCGTTTGCGTGAATGCTTCGTTGAAGGGATAGTGAATACCAAGTGTTGCTCTTCTATACCCGTTAGCCTTCTGTTAACTCAGAAATTGTACTCGCTTACGTTCTCCATCTTCACCAACGCCCTTCTATCTACGCGTCATACCGGAAATGACACACAGCTGACTCGTCATAAACGACGAAATTATAATGATGATACAGCCCTATACCAGAGTTCTTTCCCTTTTTCCGTAATCGCAACAATAGTCAATAAAACGTGCTTATTAAAAAGTAAAAAAAAATGTGAGTCGGAAATAATATAATTTGTCCTTCTGCACAACGCATTGAAAATGCAGCCCATGCTAATATACATTTTCAAAGAATGTTGTATTGATATTTTATTATTTGTGGTACAATTTAAACAACGCGAAACAAAACAGCTCACCCTTGTCTCGTGTAACTCGGTGGAATTTAATAATCTATGTCGTCGTTGATTCGAGTAAATGTAATAACATTGACACGTACTAGCTCGCAAGAAACAGAAAACCAAAGGTTTGACGTGGCCAGCAATTCCAATAGAATATTATCTACAGATAATTTAATTTACACAAATATTTTTTTGGGTTATACGATTTCCCTTATTTTCCACGGGACAATTGAATAGTCCAGTTGCAAAAAAAAAAAACGTATGACCAAAACAATTATTTTCGAAACTAAATTATATGATCTTGGTAGGATGTTGTTTTTATTCAATCTATGAGTTTGAATCTATAGTTATAATTAATCATAATAATTAATTATTAAGTATTTAGATGTAATAGTTTTAATTTAAAAAATCCAAGAAAAACAATAAAAATTGATAGAAAAGTAATCAGGGCTTGAGACTATGTATTTATAAAGTTTATTTTAGTCATTTTGTGTACAAAATTTTTTTTGGATTTTTTAACTTCTTTGAATGTACTGGTTCAAAAGTTGTTATTGACCAGTAATTTCCTTAATTCAATCATTTTCTATTTTATAAGCTAGTTAAATATGTATGTTGTCATTTAAAAAATAATAAAGTTGGTGTACTTATAACTTAAATGGACAAAGTTGTGAATCTTGGTAGTTATAGATAGTATAATTCATCATGGTGTCTTTTATAAAAACAAAATTATTAAACCTAACTTAATAGAAATTAGAAGCTAAATGTCAGGTTCAGAGATCTTAACTTTCGTAGTATTACTATGTCTAGATGTATTAATCAATAGGGTCCTTTCTATCGTTTTTGTTTGACATATCTATCATTCATACTCGAACTTTAAGGTATCGAGACTTAATTTTAACTTCCATAAAAATAATCATGTTTTTATTAGGGGACAGAGTTTATATTTCCTTTTCAATTGCGTGTGTAGAATCTCGATTATACTTAGTCATTATTCCCACATAAGAGAAATGTGTAATGGGTTTGAAATGGAGCCAATTAGAACAGTTTATAATATACGTAACATTAAAAGATAAACTATTTATGTAAATATGAATAATAAATGTGTATTATGCATAAAAATTCAAATGTAATCCTAAACATCAAGTTAAAAAATTGAACTAAATTTTTAAACTTGATGATCATATTGATAAGCATCTACAATAGATTAATTCGATGTTTATTAAACATTCAGAGACGGTTATCCCGGGTTTAAATTAAAAAAACATAATAGTATGAACAAAAAAACACTTATTATATGATGTATTGTAAATTAGTAATAACTTTAGCTTGAAGAAACAAACATCAAGTATTTTGCCAAGATTTAAAGGATAAATAAAAAGATTATTTATGAAATGTAGTTCAGTTTTATACTGTCAAATTTTTATTAATTATATCTTTTCTTGTCACTAGCTGTACTATGTTTATTTTTAACAATATAATTTTCGTCTTACAAAAAAAAAAAAAATTAATAGGACAGTAGCAACGTTTGAAATATTCAGAATGGAAAAATTTTTACATAAAAACGGTTTAGAAGTTATAACCTTTTAACAATTCAATATGACATTAAAATAATTAATGTATGTATGATTATAACATAGTAAAAAATATGTTGTATAAATTAAAAATAGTATTACTATTTTAATGAGATTTGAATTTGAAAGTAATACAATTGAATGCCAATATGGACTGGAAGTTACAGCTTTCATATTTGCTACAGTAAAGAATTAATGTATTTTATATCAAATTTATAAATTAAAAGATGGCTAATTAATTAAAAATAACTTATTGAAAACAAATTTGACATAGTTTACTGTTATATAAATAATAATTTACAATCGCAGGATAACAAACATTAGATGAATATAGCTATTCGTTTATAATATTTTTTATAAATAAACGTCAGAAAATCAACAGGTCAACCGGAAATCAGGTGTTTTTGTTGACCGTCAATCAAGTACTAAGCTTGTTTACAATTTGAAACACTTTTATATCTAAAATATCCATCGATATTGATAGGTAATAATATTACAGCTCAATTTCTTGATTGAAAGCTTGATTTCTTTAAAAGCGTACTGTGTACAAATTTAAAAATGCTACAAGTATTCTGTTATATTTTATAAATTTTAAAAAAAATATATTTTTATCTCAAGTAACTTAAAGCTTTGTATCAGACAGATATCATAATGATAACTCATTTATTTCAAAAATATATATTTATGACCGCAAAAGAACTCTAATATTACATTGATGGAGTAAATTTATTTATTCCAAAGACAAAAATATATCATTACCATTAATGATGCAAATAAAGTATTTACATTATCAAGTAAGAAATTAATAAAATGCATATTTGTATTTTATTAAACATACAGGTTAAACGTTTCATTTTGACTTGTATCATAAAAAATTGAAAAACCGCTTCGAATTATTTTAAATATAGAACACAAGATTTAAAAATTATATCAATATCCTTATTATAATACAAAATGTTCAAGTAAAGAATGACATTTATTTTTTTGAAAACTATTCAAAATTTTTAAATTCCTAAAAGTATAATTTGTTTAATTAAAAAAACTATTACAATAATATGTAATATTATAAATTAATCTACTTCCCTTTAGGGTTAAAAAATCGAAACTTTAATTTTTAGTTTAATGATATGATAGAAAAACGTTTTTTACATATTTTGTTTTAATAATATTTTTATCTGATGAATCATTTTTCTATTATTGCTTGTTAAAGTTTAGCGTTATTCAACCAATTTTAAATTGATAATTTGTTATTTAGCACATAGTAGTCCTTATATTTTCGTGATGTCACGTAAACAACTTTTTATTGACAATTCTTCATATCTTATTTTTCACTTACGATAGCAAGAATAAATACTGATGATAAATCGGTGTTTATTGAAACAGATTACTGTTGACTTCGGTATGATGAAAACCAAATTAATAATACATTTTTATTTTAAATCCAAGTCTTAAACACATTAACAAAAATAGTTTTAAAACGCAATCAATTGCAGAAATAATACGAACAAAAAATTTCAATTTTTTTATTTCATATCATATTAAACTAAAAATAGGGGTGCTCAATAAGGAAAATTAATGTTTAGGTTTTACATTACTGAAGAGATAAAAAAACAATTTAACTGCACATTATTGTAAAGCTATTTCAAACAATATTTTCCTATAAAAAAAATGAAAATATTTAATAGATTCTGAGGAAATGAGTATCCTATCTTTAATCGATCATTCTGTATACTTAAACACTAATAAAATATAACATATAAGATAATACATTTTTATGAATAATAATATTAAGTATATTGGTTTCAAATATATGTTCAAACTTCGACAAGTTCATAACACTTATTTGCATATGAAATAAATTCAAAAAATTTTCTTATGAAAAACATTATTTTAATTCATTCATCCTTTTAACAACTAGCACATTGAATAAGTATAAGAAAGTATTAAAATTAAAATTTGTATTAGTTAGTCCGTGAGCGCTTAAAATACGGGACAATTTATTTTAAATATAGACTAAAAGTAAGTTTTGAACTTCCAAAAACCTGATGCTATATATATATATATATAAAGACTTTAGGCAGAGTTATAGCTTAAAAGTTTGCGAATGTAGGCATGCACTATCAAAACCGACTTACATCAACGAAAGCGTACCACTAACATTTGTTGAACCTAACAGTCTACAGTAAGACGACACGTAAGCTCATGCGAAGTACCCAAGGGATTGTTGATAAAAGTTTAAGACATCTCAAGTGACAAACACGGTCAAGGAATTAATGAAAAGAATTTTTAAAAATCGATAAAATAATTATAGAACTTTACAGTGGTATTAGTTCCATACTTAAATTGTATTATAAAAATAATTTATGAAAAATGGATACGAAATTATTATAGTTGTTTAAAACCGAGTGAATGAGAATACATTTACATAATAAATAATAATGAGAGCAATATTATTATACTTAATGAAAATTTCTATGGTTTATATAGTTTTGAAGGTGTTCCACATGCCCATAAACGATGAAGGTGATTAAATTTAACCGTTATTATTATTCTGCACATGTGTTGAAGTTAGAAACCTCGCAAAGTTCATTACTGTATTACTTCGTTAGGTAGTAAATTCGAAAACTTCAATATTCGATTATCCAATATTCTTTCACAAAAAAACTTATTTACTCTATAACACGTTTCAATCGTAGGCAGGTAATATAAGTAATGATGATTTTCAAAGAAATACAACACAAAAGAGTGTATGGTTACATAAAACGATTATGTAAGAAAATTTTAAACTACAGAAAACTTTTAAAAATTAAGAAAATATAAATTAAGTTGAATTTTAAAGGAAAGATAATTCAAAGTACGATTGTTGATAGTTTTATAACAACTTTTCTAGTTGAAATCTGCGAAAGAAAATAGTTCAACAGTTCAATAATTTAATAAGAAAAATGTTTCAACATAGAATAATTGACTTGTATATTAAAGTTTTAACAGATTTTTTAAAATCACTGGTTCATTAAATTGAACAGAGGAGAAAACATGCTACTTTTTTTTTTTTTTTTTGAGTTCTTTCATGAATAAAATTTTTAAGATAAAATCTGGAAAATAAAAGTAATAAAATAGATACAAACAAATGAAAGAAAGTTGCGGAAAGTAATGGGAGTTTAGACGAAGGATTAAACAATGACAGTGATAATCGAAATTACGTCGAAGTGATCCTAACTTGAAAAACTACCAACTTACTATCCTATTAAGCTACACGCAACCAAAGCATTGCTTTATAAGGTTTTTAAATTTTACTACTTGGTGTCTATAATTTTAAAATCAAAAATTTCAAAAAGAAAAATATTTTGAAATTCTTTTATCTAATTGTAAGTTGATATAAAACATATCATGTCACATTAAGTAAAAAAAACCAAAGTTTAGAAAAATATGCACATAACAGTTTTATATGTGCGTGACTATTTTACTGCAATTATACGTGAAATAAAAATAAACTGAAAGCATTTTATCATTTCCCTATTATTACTATTCATTAATATGTTCAGGATTTATAAAATTAATTTAGTTTTATTCAAAAATATATTTTTTGTAAATTCGTTTTGTAGTTTTCTGTATAAGTTTATTGAATTTTAACAGTATTCAAAATTTTATTTAACATATTTGTGTTTTGTTGAAATTTATTACTCATACATATAGTATGGTTCTTTAGTAAACGTGGGAGGTTTTAAAATTAAATATAATGCAGATTTAATAATATTTGAACTTAAGTAATAGAATATAATGCAATAATAAAGTTTAAGATAAACATGTATTTTATTCATTTGTATTATCAGCTATCGAAAAAGTGTCAATAGTTTAGGAAAATTCAAAATAAACTTTATTGTTAACCATTTTTTACATTATTTGCGAACTTTTACGCGGTTGATTCTGAATGTTTTATTTGTCTGCATTTTAGCGAGGTAAAAAGAATATTTTTGTTAATAACACTTGTATTTGCATACATAACTTATAGTATGGCGAGTGTTTAGTCGAGTAGTTTTTTACAAGCAAATAATAATGATAATAATAATACTAATAAGGGCTGTAATGTTCCTAACGTTATTGTAGTTAGAAACACTACCTTAAAGTTTGAAGTACAGAATTGGAAACAATTAATGGACACCTGCATATTTATTTTCTTGCTTAAATTAATTTTTATCAAAAACTTATTTCGAAATAAAACTTTTGGTGATACATTTTTACCTAAAGTATTTATATTTTAATAATAGTTGTATTTTATATAATATAAAACTATTTCAATCAAGATCGAACGTTTAATCATGTTGAGAAGGGTTCCAAAATTAATAATGATATAAGTAAATTAACACATTTATTTTATACATTAATAAATACTTACAAGACACTGCTGGGGACCCTGTCTGTTGGGAGACATAGCTTTTGCCACTGGTTTTGACCGTCTCGCCATATTAAGTTTGCTTAAATCTGACGATTTGACATCTTCTGAACTGCCAACTGTAAAAAATAAATGAAGTAACATGTAGTAATATAAATGAAATCTGTAAAACGGATAAAAGCAAATAATCATCACAAAAACAATTAATATATTTAGTATTGATTTGATATTGGCAGTATCGAAAAAACAGTTCCAATATATTTTTCCTTTTATCTATGTATAATGATCTGTTTATCATAACCCACTCATTTACTTGGAAAATAGATACAATATTGTAAACAATTTATTTTTGTCAATATTATTTTTTTTTTATGAGAAATTGAGTGGGTCGTGATAAATGTGTCACCTGTATAAGTCGTATTTTCTTCATCATCATCATCTCCTAGCCTTATATCCCAACTATTTGGGGTCGGCTCTACCTATTTGATTTGACAACATTTTTACATCGACTTTCGACCTGATGTAACTTCGTTATAACAGAGGGAACTAGTAAGGGGGCAAAGTATGTATTACTGTTACAGTTCCCGTATGGTCACCCATCCGGAAACTAACAGTAAACAGCATCTAAACATCAGCACTATAGCAGATCCTCTACGTCCCATCACGCCATTTATTTAAGTAAAGGACGTATTTATTTAAATAATTAAATAAAATTTATGTTTCTTTATTGTCTTTAGCATAATTTTTTATCAAGTAATAAGTGTCTCAATAAACAAAATCTACGAATTTCTCTACAATTTCATATAAAATTTTTTGTTTGAAATATTACACTTGGTATTTAAAAAATTAAGAAAAATAACATATAGTTTTTATAAACAGTAAATTTAGTATACGCAAATAACAAATTAGTGAATACGAAATAAATAATGTATTGAATAAGTGTACAATTTAAACTTTTAGTGTTGACACTATTTAGTATATAAATTATATGTGTTTATACAAAGAGTGAAAATATGACCTGGTATCTTATAATAAAGGATGATTCAGAAACTAAATGATACCATACAACTATTTCAGGTTTATTTCGTTTGTAATTTTATGTGGTCCATTATAAATATAGATTCAAGACAAAGTAAAGAACAGGTTACTGTTAGAGTGGTAAATATTATTATTAATCAATTGTCTTTTACTTAGTAATAATTAAAATGTACCAATAAAAAATATAATCAACCTTATGTTAGTAATCATTCTCATGATCAAACTATTTTAATTGAAATACTAGCGCGATAATACATTCCTGAATGCTTGCACAGGACTTGTGTTTACTGTGTAAATGTTTTCCAATGAATACTAAGCCACTATTCGGGTCTGCCAAATTCACTACATGTAAGATCCAAGGTTTAACTGACAGAATTGTTATCTCAGTTTTGTCATCATCTACATTACCTGGGCTCTTATCGGACAATCATTATGTTCAAATCCACACTGTTTTCACTGAACAACGGAAATGAATCTGAGAAAAGCAAACTTGGAATACATACTTATATAAGTTTCCTTAAGCATACAATAACTAAGTTCCTAGATAATTAAGTACACAGAACAGCATGAATAGCTATTTATTCTAGTGAAGGCACTAGGAGTTTATGTCGATGTAAACAGTGAAATTATCAAACAGACAACGCTGTAGGTATTATTGACGATATAAATATTAGTTTGAATACATTCGTTATTTTATTATAAGATACTATGAGTTTATCAAACTATTATTTGAAAACTTGATGGTACAAAAAGTAATACAATTCTGTCGGGATACCAATTATGTTTTATGACATCAACAATATTTTATGACACATAATTAGATTTTCTCGATCATTTTATACACTTAACTTTAAGTTTTTTTTTAATTAAATACTGTTTACGTTTTTTAATCAATTCAAAATGTATAAAGAAGAAACACATAACTATGAAATAACAACAATAATATGTTTTTGATATCGACCATACTATGGTACAATTCGTGTACATATCTACTTATTTATTAAAAAAAAATTTTTGAATACATTACGTATAAGTCATTAAATAATTCTATAAATTTTCGTTTTAACTATAGTAATTTACACTTTTTTATAACACTTTAACTTGATGTATGTTTTACGTCTTTATATCATAAATAACTTGACGAAATTGTAAACAGAAATCGTTTGATTTTTATAGTTATTACTTAGTATACAAAATTGTATTTTATTTTTGCACATAAATGCATTGAATATTTCATGATATAAAATTTAATATGATAAAATGTATATTTTTATTTTTTATCTGAAGTATATGTTTTAAAGATAGTAACAAAGATTTATCTTAAAGGGATTCTTAACATTGAGGGGAACTTTCCGTATTATCAATATAAGTGGATTGTTTTATGAGAAAACACAATCAGAACAAATATTTAATATAGTTTTAAGACGAAGTCGTGTATTTACTTTTATTATATTTGTCTATAAAGTTCAAATTTCAATGGCCTCGATGGAAGGGTCACTTTCTATTTACTTTGAACATTATAGTCATTCCAATTAGTTGCGCACTCCAACAAAAAATCCAATCGTATAAATTTATAACTATATTTATTCGAAGGCACTTCATAGTAATGTTCTTGTTATGGCTATGTGCCATATCCATTACCATAATATAAGCTTCAGTACTCTATTATAATATTGGATTGCACTTGATTATAATTTATTTTAACGAGATTTTGAACGTACCATAAAATTACTATATAAAATTACCATAGTTATAGGTGTTGTAATTAACGTTTAAAAAAATACAAAATCAAGTTATTAGTATGAGATCAAAGTTTGGTTGCTCACATAATATGCGAGTAAAATCATGTAACAAATGAATTGACGTAGAATTTCTATTTCAAAAATAATTGACGTTACTGACTACAATATAACAGTAAAAAAAAACAAAAATTTGTACTACTAGTAAATGACATACACAATGTACCGTAATATATTTTTAGGATGCCTACATACTTCTTCCCTATCACTCTATCCACTTTAATGATGGTAGTACATACGATTTCATTTATGGTGCTCGTAAAACTATGCGTCGTAGCGCTCTTCATTCCATATTCGAAGTAGTCGGCACCTCGTCTAACCCGACTAACGTTTTTGTGTATATGAACAAATGGTGGCCAGTGTTCCAGTTACGGTTTTTTGAGTAACAATGTTTTTTTCCTGACGAGAATGTACGTGCCCTCGTAAAACAATAGGGCTTCATTGGACTTTACGGAAAGCTGCGGCTTGTAGTAGAAAACTCAAACACACGCACATTTTCACACTCACACACACACACACACACTTTTATGAATATATACACTATATAAACTAAAAAGGGGGAAAAGAACGCCCCTTACAATGTATATGTATACAATATAAGCATTTCAGTACATACTTTCCTGGAAAGAGAAAAGTAGTGTTGTGTGCAGATTATATATTATGGTGCTGTATGTGTAATCGCGTGTTGTTGGTTGGAAGATTAACGAGCCAGGTGGCTAAAAACGCTTGGCATAACGGATATATTATTTTTCGAGGTATGACCCGGATATAGTAGAGAAGAGATCCATAAAATAAGAAGTAGAAAATAAAGAAAATGAAAGGAAACGACGTGTAGCTGTTATGAAATATCATCTAATGTATGGCACTATTATTATTTTATTTTTTTACTCGAATTAAATTGAAAAAACAAAGCCAACTTAATAACAAAAAGCGATGAAAATAATCTAAAATATAACACTATTTGTTTATAAAATTATTTTTAATAGTTATATATACAGAGTAGAACTCATATAACTTTTGATACAATTAACATTTCATTGTAGTTTTTTTTAAAAAATAATTTATGCGTTTCAAACTATTTTAAAATCATATTTTTATTGTTAAATTTTAATAATAATAATAATATTTATTTATTTTATTTTATTTTACAACATTTTTAGAACGAGTAATTATTGTATGACAAATATTTTAATTCATAGAGGGTATGTTTTAACTTTTTATTGTACTAGCTAAAAAAATAAGGAATTTTAGTCAAACTCAATTTAGGGAGTAGTAAAGGGTTTTTTGAATAAAAATGGTACGTGGAAAAATGGTCGCTTTCATTATTTTTGTATAAGAAATGGCTGTATATAAAATAATTTGTTCATAACTAGTGAAATAGCTCAATTAATGAAATAAAATAAACTCAGTAATTATTAATGAGTATACCTTAGGAGAAATCAGGGCGATTTCTCCATTTACTATTTTTACACTCCAATTTTTTTTTTGTTTGTTGTTGCATAAACCAAATTTTATTCATCAAGTTATGACGGGTAAATTAGCTATAATAATCTACACCCAGAGAAAAACCTCGATCTATATAATAAATTCATTGTTCAATTTGATAAATATATCATTACTATTGAATCTATGATATATTTATCAATATGATAATTTTTTTTCTTGTCTTGAACAATAATTATTTATAAGAATAGTTATTTTGTTCGTATTAATAAAACATTATCATAAACCCTTGATAAAATTTCTCTATCAAAATTGATTGAGGTTTTTTTTTGGGTGTACGACGCACTAAATGAGTGATAACAATAATAGTTTCAAATCAGGTATTCGTGTATTATTAATAGTAAAGTCTATGGGTGTGTCAGACTTACAAATAAAAATAATGACTTCTGTGTTTAATACAGTAAAATCACAATAAAAATTGCACTAAAATCACTTAATTTTAACAAGCTGTAACGGACGAACGGCAATCGAAAAAAAAAATTGTATTAACTAAGTTGTTTGTAATTTTTTTTTCTATCATATCATAAAATTAAAAATAAGGGTCCCCATCTATGAAAATTATAAAAAAGGGTTTTTATCTCTGAAGGGCGAAAACAATAATGATTTGACTACATATTAATGTAGAGATTTTTGAACTTGATATTTTTTCTCTTTAAAAAAAATTATATTCTTAATAGTTTCTGAGAAAATAAGTGTTTTATCAGATTTTGATCACTCTGTATATATATATTAGTAACTAAAAATTCTTAATTTGGCGCATTAACACTGACAATTGTAATCTACTATATCTTATACTATATCGCACGTTCTAATTAAGTCTGCCATTTTTAATTTTAATTTAAGTCGATAGTCAATAAATATTAGTAGAAGTTTTTACTTCTGTCTACCGTCCCAATACGTTAGTTTAAGTTTTTTTTTTTGAAGTACAACGTTTTACAATTTAAGTATTATACATTTTTTCATTAAATTCTATATTTATTAAGTAAAATTAAATTAATCATTTAACTACTCTCTTTGGACATTTTTTAACTTCTTAGGGGTATGGAAAAGAGTTGAGTAGTCATGATAAAATTTAACCAAAATTACTATCCTATAATAATAAAAAAAAGTAGTGGGTCCTATATAAGTATTTTCAAGTTTATAAATAAGGAACACCCTAATATAATACAGTCTGTTATTTATAGAGTAAAATAAAATAAATATTTAATTAATTGGTCTGAAAAATTAATTACTAATTGTAGTTGTGCATGTGTTTATAAGCATATCTACATTTGCTAATGAATCACCATCATCTATACTATAAGCAAAGATATTTCAAGTTATTTTTCAAAGAGCATTCATCAAGAATGGCGTCTTATTTGACACTGTAAACAGTTATCTTAAATTATCTGTATACACAGGTCACAAATGACTCTTTGCAAAAACTTTCTATACGTTCTGTTTCTCTTATAATGTTCGGCGATATCGCACACAAGATCTGCTGACTGGTCCATAGTGCAGTCCATTAGTGTAATTTGTTTTAGGCGGGTCCCCATCCGTTTCATAGAGAAATAAAAGAACTTTTCAAATGAAAAAAAAAAAATCGGGGACGAATGGCAGAAAGAAACTATTTTGCTGGACTTTAGAGCTTTTATCTCATTCAACCGATCGGAATTGATTTAAGCCTTCAAAGAAAAATGCTACCCTTTAATACTCAGTTCGATTTTGAATGACCATTTTCCTTAGTCGATGCATGAATGCCGTTTTTAGGTCAAAACTTCTTTAACAATCGTATAATAAGATGTTTAGTTACATACAATTTTTGAGCAAAATAAAGCATAAAGAATTAAGACGAAACAAAATTTTCTCCATTTCATGCAGCAAGTCGGATTATCTTTGAAATAAAATATAACAGAACCAGCATAAAATCATTAATCGAAATTAAAAACAATAAACATCAGCCTGGTCAATTTTTATCATTTCGGTTTCGAATAACTTGGTTCGTTATTGTAATATTATATTTAGTTTCAAGTACATTCATAATACAAATGGCTTTTTTTGTAGACTTGGGCAATTATGACGTAGAAAATTTAAGCGACGTTTAGAAATGTCTGCGGCAAACCACATAGATATAATGGCAATGAGACAGTAAAACTTTACGGTTTGCTTTCGTTGGAACCACGGGTAGAGTTTTTAAATGTAAATCACCTTGGAGTTGCACGATGCTCATATTATAAACGTTCATGATATTTTTTGAACTGTTAATAAGTTAGAACTCAAAAAAGTTTTAGAAAATGTTTAGTGGAGTACATTTGAGAAAAACGTCATCAAAATAATTTAGGGTAAAATACTTGGTGCATAATTTTACTATACAAATTGTGTGGCACGTTTAAATTTCATAAATACTTTCAAAAAAATGAATAAATACATTTGTATACATTTTCATTAAAGTTAAGTACTGATGAACTATACTAAAAGTAATTAAAAATACAATTAATTTAAAAGTAAATACCTGATCTGTAAAGTTAAAACATTTTATTAAGATCTAAAAAAAGTCCGTTTTACTATTTCAATATTAAATTTCAATGTCAGTTAAATATTTATTTAAAAAAAAAGCTCTACACTTTTTTAAACCAAATTATCCCGAGGGGTTTAGAAACGTTTACATTTATATAATGTATGTACGGCGAATGGGAGGAAAGATGTGTATACATAACCATATCCCCTTAAGGGAATCACGCTAGTCTCGCTTAATTAAATATACTCGAACAAGCATTAATTTCGAATCCGGACTTTTCATAGCATCTCAGCTAAAGGCTTCCGTACCCTCAACACGCGTGCTTGGCTTGATCTACAGGGATATGAATAGTTAGCAAAGTATTCGTGTGCACAGCCGTACACACAAACAAAAAGATTACAGATATGATGTTTGATAGCATTTCAAAAAGATTATATGATTTAAATTAGTACATAATATATTTCAGTTATTATTTAAAAAGCCAGTGTTATATCCAACACTAGGGCTTAAAAAATTGTTTTTTTCATATGAATGGGTCATTCTTACGGCAAACCTATTTTTTTTTATATTTAAATGAAATTCTTAAATTATAAAAAAAATAATATATTTATATAATTAAGCATTTAGGACATTTTTTTGTACGAAAAATATGCTATTATATATTTTATGGTAGATTCTATTGGACATTGTTTTCCCCATGAATTCTGTATAATAAAATGATATCCGAAAATGTACACGTAGAAATTATGTGCATAGTTTATTCAGAGTCGCCACTCATTGAAAACAATTTTTTGCAGAGGGTATAACACATTAATTACAATGTTCAGTTACAAAAAGTGGTTTCAATGAGATTTACAAAAAAAAGTTTTTTATGCTCCTTTTTTTTAATTCAAACATATTCCCTATACTATATCCATTGCAAATTTTTTTGTAATTTCTACAAAAATTGNATACTATATCCATTGCAAATTTTTTTGTAATTTCTATTGCCATTTGTTGAAAAATCCATTTTGTTTACTTATTTAATTATGAAATACAATTTTTCTAAATCATTAAAAAGTTTGTAATAAATTTTTCAATTTACCTTTCTTAGAAAAACGTTTTTAAATGTGTTTTAATTTATATTATTATAATTTTGACATACGAGCGGAATAATGACACCGTGACAGTTTTCTCCTTTTGATGTTAACGTTTACTTTTTTCTGGTGTGGTATTTAATATGAGTGAGAAATTACTTAAATACATTTCATAGCAATAGAATTATACTTGGTATTTATCAATCTATCATAATTAGTACACATAAAATAATTAAGCTTAAGTATTTTCTTATTGTAGTATGATATATATGATCAATTAATCGAATCAAAGAGATACATAATTGTGACAATGATCGTAGCTTCAAGTATTTTTAATGTTATAATTTATATTGTAACACATTTTGTTCAAATAAAATTGTGTTATAAATAAATATGTACTAAATTTAACCGGTACAAATTATTACGATATTAATTATGTTCGTTATTAAAAGTTAGGTACAATAGCATAATCAATTTTTATTTTGATTAAAAAAATTAACGTAATAATTAATATTATTTTTTTAATTAAATAGCTGATATATACCAAACGTTTTAGTAGATCTTCTAGTAATTTTAAATGATAATGTAAACTTTACTAATTCGTAGGAAATGTATTGATTTGATAAATATATAAAAATAAATTAATAAATTTATACAAAGATCTAACAGGCAATTTGTAATATCTTATGGACCAAATTATAAAACGAGGCTGGAATTATTTAAAACAGCAGTTGAGTGGTATACCCTAACATTATATCTACAGATTTAATCTAAAAAAATCACGTACTGCTATATCAATCCTTGTTTATGTTTGATAAAATTTTATTAAACCCTAAATAAACGCAAACAATTATTTTATGCTGTATAACATGATTAATCAGGAAAGAATACATTCTTTTATGTTTATCAATTAATGATTTAATAAATATGATAGAATAAAAAAAAAAAAGAAAAGTAGAAATGTGATAATAATAATTAAATTATAATTTCTATGATAGTATCATAAATAGGCCTTAAAAGTATGGCCGTTCAACACTTCAAATTAGTATAAATTTAACTGGCAGGACCAAAACTATTTTGGTCAAAAATATTGTGCCAAATGAATACAACATGTTTAGAGATTGCCATAAAACGAATTAAAGGAAACTATTATTAATACATTATGCAAAGGAGGTCGACATAATTTAAAGCATGTTATTATTTCTTAGCTCATAATCCATTTTGGGTAAACACTGCCGCTCTTTAAAGCTGTAATGTATTTAATCCAATATATGACCACAATGTTCGCCCCACCGAAATCTCTATCTGTAGACTTCAAGAGACTATAAATTTAAATTACAAGGATCAATGTCGACCCCAATGGAAGACGCACCGATCCTTTCTGTTAGCACACGGACATTAAAGACGTCCGGCTTAATGGATAACAATGCAATAATGTGATGTAAATGATATTGGTAATCGCCAATTTCTGAGAAACATAAAGCAACATCTTCTATAATTTAATAATATATTATTTCAGTATAATGGATAGTTTTAAACGTCGGTTTAGTCATTAATATGCCAAAAGTCGGAAGTTGTTGATAGTAGAGGAGGAAATTTAAACGCTTGGCGAATTAAGAGTATTTATTTTCATATTCTAGGCCATATTTAAGTTTAAGACACCCGAAGAGCAAGTGGTCCTGGAGGTGTAATTTCAGAAATTTCGCGTTTTCTATAGCATATAATACAACTATTTTAAAGGTTTGAAGTAAATTAGTTTTTAAAGGCGTATTAAAATACTCTTCCAGTCTCAGTCGGACTAATTACATTCTAATAAATTCAATACGTATTGTGATTATAAAGAAAATAAATTGTCTTAGAAAAATAATGCTCTTTCGTAATATTTTTTGAAACACTACTATTTAAACAAATAAATCGAGCATTTTTTTAAATTTATTTATTTATGTCCACCTCGATAATAACTAAAACTAAAAGTAATTAATTATAAAAATACTTGAAAAATATTTGTATTCGTTTTTTATGGTCAATATTCATAAGAAAATAATTTAAAATCAAAGTTTCCTCAAATAAGTTTAAAAATAATATACAAATATTTCAACATTTTTTGGTTATAAAAATGTAATAATATGTTGTGTAATTATCTTAAAGTTAACTAATGTTGCGTTCAGAATTTTTTTCTTGGTATATTTTAATCGGAAATAACTCATTAGAATAATGGAAATCGGAACATTATCATCCATAGTACATAAAATCATTAAACTAACTGAATTAAATAGTGTACCGTGAGAATAGTATAAATTAGAATTTTAAAACTACAAAAATTATAAAAAAGTATTTAGTTTTATAAATTTTGTACGCATAAAATAATTACATTGGAACGTTCATGGTAATCAGCGGGAAACGTTCAGTAAGCATCAGCATGCACTGTTGGGAGTCGAAAGGGTTTCATCAACTTCCGGTCAAAGACATAGATCCTTGTGAACCCTATCGAAATGGAACTAAAGGACCTAATTAAATGGCCTTTGCGCAAGATTTTCTCATGTGTATATAATACGCGAATAATTTAGCTGCCAACTGCTCAGATGGCTCAAAACTAAACAAAAGCCAACCTCTAGACTTGATTTTGTAAAATGTATTTTTCGTTGATTTATTATTTCAAACTAGTCCGCTCTTTAATAGCACTTTCAATAATTCATCAATATTATCTCAATTTCACGCGAACAAAGAGTATGTATAATATATAAGTCGTTATGCGACGTTACTGTTATATTAAACAAAACTTCTGCGGTAGACTACTGCGATTTAAGTGTAATCTATGTTTGAATTTCCCTTTTGTTAGTAGAATGTCAAGCACACGCGACCACAAGTTCGCAGCCACGCAACAACACGCTCAGCCAACATGTTTTCAAAGTAAATCGAAATTATATTCAATCACCATCGGAGGTCTTAAGTTTTTTTCTGAGGGGCCGACCGAAGTAATTGTATTTATTTGGCCATATGCGTCCGCTGAAAATATAATCGGATTGTATATTTTGTCTGCGTGTTAATGTATTTTTTGATAAGATTTTTCAAACATTGTTTTTTCTCTAATGATTTTATGTTTATTGTTTTTTGTAGATCTACGGCTTTAATAATATTGTATGGACTTTTTAGATAGACGGTTAGAAATTGATTTATATTTTTATCAAAAATAAAACTAATAGTTATTGTGCACAGTAAATCACTTGAAAATATGAAGAAATATATAGGTACTTATAGTATTGATACCTTCAATGTTTTTCAAATGGTATTTTATTATGAATTTATTCTTATGAATAATTTATTGCAATTTTGTTTTTATAAAATTCAGAGAACATTACTCATTGTAGAAGTAAAAATGTGTATGAATTCATACAAGTTTATGTTTATGACCAATATAGAATAAATAAATAATAAACAATTATCTCAAGTTGATAAAACATTTATGACTAAAACAAAAATCAGTTAAGTGTAAGTAACTACGACTAACAATAATGTTGATTATTTATCCTAAATTTTGTAAATGAGTAACTTATTTTACGGATGACAAGTGATGAATTTTTAAAAAATGATTTTATTTACTCTCTAAACGATTCAAGTTTAAAAAGAAAGTTTAAAAATAATTTAATACCACATAAATGCATGCATAATCAAATTTTAAATCTATCCAACATATGATGTATAGCAAATATTTTTCATGAAACTGAATTTTGATATATTTTCTTGTCTCGCATCCGCATTACTTTCTTATTGTTTTTGGTGTTATAATGTAAAATTTAAGCTACTTGAGGTATTTTTTAAGTATAATAAAAGCCTTTCGACGAACAAAACAATCTTCCAAGTCGCTAAATTCGCTAGTGATCATTGTTTACCACTTTCTATTAAGCTTGTACACAACCTAAATAAATCTGAATAATCCGACAATGGACTCAAGTACCTGTCTGCCGTTACTTTGTTCCCTGCCGCGTTTTCCCAATTCTCTTCTTCGTTTTCGTCGTGCAGCTCCCATGGTTGTCGTTTAATTAAACTAAGACATGTTATGTGCACACAAGTAAGTACACGTATGTACGCGTTTTTAATTCTACACTCAACGCCGTGACCTGTTTTAATTTAAGCTTTTTTTAACTTGCGCACAGAACAAAAATTAACTTTGATTAATGCTGCACGTCCTCTTTAAAGAGGAATATAAGCTGTATATTTGTTTTTATTATATTTTGTAGAAACCAACATATTTTCCACTCAAACATTTATACTGCTGACGTATGTTTAGAAATTAATTGACAACAGGACGCGAAGTGAGAGGTATTTATTTTTACATTTAAGAAGTGATAGTATTAGCATAAAAAAATCCCAGTACAATGGGGTCGCAGAACTGTGGGGACGTGACATAAATGGATCCAGTATAGATGATATCTGACAGTGATTAAAATCACTATAACTTTTTGAAAAACGTATGGATCAATACAATTTTTTTATGAGAAATAATATTTATATACTTCTTTCATTTAACATACTTTTTTTTTAATCGGACCATTTTCCTTAATACAGGGGGGGTTTCAAAACTTAAAAATGCATATAGAGAGTAGAACTTTTTTCAACTTAATTTTTGAAAATGTTCCGGAAATACTGCGTCCTTTAAACATATATCAAATTAAAGCTTATTTTATGTACTATAAAATGAAAAAAAAAAATTTGTCCCGACACTTTATCTTCTGCATGTAAACGGTTGCCGTAGTTAAAAAAACACTATTTTTGTGTTAAAATTTTCGATTTTCAATTTTTAATTTTCAACTTAAAAATGCTATAACTTTTCGAAAAATGCATGTATCAGCACAATTTTTTTTTTTCTAAATACATTATAAGTACATCTTCCATTTGACATACTTTTTATTAAAATTAGACAATTTCCCCTTATATAGGGGGGGTTCAAACTTTGAAACATTGTATAAAAAATAGAACTTTTTCAACTGAACTTTTGAAAATGTTCCGGAAATACTGCGTCCTTTAAACATATATCAAATTAAAGCTTTTTTTATGTACTATAAAATGAAAAAAAAAAATTTGTCCCGACACCTTATCTTCTATGTGCAAATGGCTGTCGAAATTATAAAAAAAATGTAATATTTGCGATAAAAATCACCTTTTATAACGATGTTTTTTGTACTTAAAACTGCCATAACTTTTTCAAATATTAACTAATCAAAATAATATTTCTTTATATTGAAACCTTAGGTAATTTTCTTTCATTTGATATCATTTTTTTTTGAAAATCTAACACTTATTCTGCTCACAGGGGGGATTTAAAATAGCAACTTTTTTACAAAAACTAACTTTTTCAACTTAATTTTTGAAAATGTTCCGGAAATACTGCGTCCTTTAAACATATATCAAATTAAAGCTTATTTTATGTACTACTAAATGAAAAAAAAAAATTTGTCCCGACGACCTATCTTCTATGCGCAAAAGGCTACCGTATTTAAAAATATGCTATTTTTTATTAAAATTCTAGGTTTTGTATTTTATTTTATTTTAAAATATTTTATTAGGGGAATAAACTGACTTTCATGAATATTATATAATTTCATTGACATAGAATAAAGTTCATAAGACATATGATATTATACTTATTAACATTTTTTACTTTTTTAAAGTCGAAAAAGTAATTTTTAAATTTGAGTTAGCTTAAATAGCCAATTTTATCATGCAACAAAAATCAACGAATAGTTGCCGAATGGGTAACACCTTGATCTTTAACGCCTAGGGTACGAGGTTCAAATCCGTTTGTGGCTTCTAAAATTTTGCATTTTTTTTTTGAGTTAGAATAGAATTTTCAAATCATTTGATATTTATCTCATTTAGATTCAATAATTTCAATAAATATAAAGGATCTTATCACTATAGTCTCCCCTCGTGAGAAGAAATTGATATTCATGTTAATATTATTTTACTATGTGGTTCTTTTTCTGGCTACGATTTATTTTGCCAACCCTCACTAGACCTACTTTTTTCAACGATACGTCAAATGATTCATTTAAGTTTATGATATTTAAGTTAATGATTAGTTTAAGTTATTACTCTTAAAAATCAAAAAAATATTCCTTATTCAAATAAAAAGTAGCTTAACTAGATTTGTCCATACAAACAATTAAAATCATTAATTTTTAATATTCTTAAATTATTTATTGTCGAATTAAATTTGATATGATAAAAGTATTCAACTACAAAAGTAAATAATTTTACTTTATAATTTATTAATTTTTTAACTCTATTTCTGTGTGCTACTACCAGTCTATAATATGCCAAATTTTTTAGTAATATTTTGCTATATAAATCATAAATTTAAAAAAAAAATGATTTTTAGTTTCACCTGAAGTTAACGATGGAGTTTTACAATTATAATTATATTTTTGATAATATGCTCAATTGAGTAAATCTTTTTAACTACTTTGGTTTGATTGGTTCATTTAATTAAAGTAAATTATTAAAATTAATTAAGTTCTGAATATTTCAATTGCAGAATTTTTTTAAACACCAAAAGTTATTAGGATATGATTACTATTCTTTCTATTTCAGTTATCTATTACGATAAAAATGTAAAAAAATCGAATTTTTCTGACAAATGTACTGTAATTAGTAATTATAAAATTTCCAGATTGCATATTAATCTTAAAAATTTCATTTTTTTCAATTTAATAATGTCAATTTCAAACTTGCAAGTTGAACTATAAGTTATGGTAACAAATTCATTTTTTAGCTTCGATGCGAAGCTGAGAAGGTATTTTTCATTAAAACTTTCACTTTAAAAGACAATAAAAAATAGGTTCAAAATGATTACCTTTAACATATTAAAAATCAAAATCAGTATTAATTTAATACAATTTTTTTTGTTCTTAATTATTTTTTTTTATATGTAAATACTTATTTTTTAATAATAAGTAATAATATTAAAACTTAGAAGTAATAGAAAAAGTTTAATTGCACATTTGAAAACATCACGAAAAGTTTATTTAGAAAAGTATATTTTTTTTCTGATGAAAGTTCCTTTTGTTTAGTGTATTTATTCATAAGTAACAAAATTTTTTTATTAAAAAGTATTGCATAAATTCCTTTAAATTTGTATACGCATTAAAAGTATATGAATATACAACTCCTTTTTATTTTTATAATATCTCCGTAAAAATTACAATATTATATTATTGAATACCACTTTCATACTCAATTTAATTACTGTAATTATTATGTATTCATATATTATAGTTATAAATCGGGGTAAAATTAAGGGAATAAGTGTTATTGTTGTTTTTGAAATAATCTACCAATTTCATTTTTTTCTATTTAATAATATTTATTTCAAACTTGCAAGTTGAGTTAAAAGTTATGGTAATAAATTCATTTTTTTTTTATTAAAACTTTCACTTTAAAGAACAAAAAGAAGTAGGTTCAAAATGATTACTTTTAACATATTAAAAATCAATAATAATTTGAAAATAATTAATTATAAAAATTATATAATATATAATTAAAATAATTACTAATCTGGATATAATTAAGGAAATAGGAGTTGATGTTGGGTTGGGTTGGTTACATTTTTAACTTTATAATGCTATAACTCATTGAAAAGTGTACGAATCAACACAATTTTTTTATGAGAAATAATATTTTTTATTAATCCCTTTTTCATTCGACATATNTGAGAAATAATATTTTTTAATAATCCCTTTTTCATTCGACATACTTTATCTTAATCAGGGTATTAATAAGAAACTAGCAGATAATGTAGCTTTTGTAATTATCCACCAATTTCTTAGAATTAAACACTATCTACTGATTTGCATCGAAGCGTTTCTTATGATAGTGATTTTAATCACTGTCAGATTAAATCTATACTGGACCCAACTATGCAACATCCCCACTATGCCGCGACCCCACTGTGCTGGGTTTTTTAATTTTATAATGCAGTAACTTTTTGAAAAATATATAGACCAATAATCTACCAGTTTTTTAAAATTAAACACTATTTACAGATTTGCATCGAAGCGTTTTTTATGATAGTGATTTTAATCACTGTCAGATATCATTATACTTGACCCAATTATGCCACGTCCCCACTGAGCTGGGTTTTTTTACATGTTGGTATTCGTACAAGTGATGTCTATAAATCAATTATTTTAATTTGACTGGGAAACATACTCTTATTTTTTAGTTCCGAGTCCCATTTCATTTAAAAACTCGTTGGTTATCTTTGTTGTTTTGCAATAAAAGGGCGTATTCTAGTACATAATATTTGTACACTTTTTTATACACCGAATAGAATGTTCCTATATACATTCGACAATATCATGAATTATGAGATTTTGTCCAGTAGCTGTAGTAGGATTAAATCATCGCCACCAGTATTGGGGTGGATTCAAAACTATTAAATTACATACAGACTATAAAGACTTGGATGGACGAATGGTTGAGGGGAGTCGAGCACCAAAACCGAAAGTTTCCTAAAATTTATTTATCGTTCCCTTGGCAGTTGTTTTCGAACTGTACGTATTTATTGTATAATGTGAGTATGTGAGTGTGTGTTGGAGTATTTGAAAAAGTGAGAGTGGTTTAAATCTCACTCGTATACAATCAAACACACCGGCTACAGAATCAAAAGGTATGAGACTCACAAAAAAAAAAAATATATATATATATTATACGTTATATTTTTGATAAAAGCACTTTTGCAAAATTATGTATTTCAAGTTTATTCTTTACTTTAAAACCACTTAAGAGATAATGTCAGTAACACATTTTCCCTAAAACATTTTGGATGGAGTTATAGAAAAATTATTTATATTTTTACATATCTGACGAAATTATTGTTTCTGAGAACAAACTAAAAATATATTGAATTTAATGGAACGTTTATATTTATTATTCGAGAAGTAAATTTACGATTTAATACGAAATATTTTGAAAGTATATCGAATTGTCTGTATGTATTATATTATAGGTAGTTAAATAGTTATTTAGTAAGAAATTATATTTTATACAATTGAAAATGCTTCAATGTTAGAATTCATTTCTTATGTCAGTACTTAGAGACCTCGTCTTTCGGTACAACCTATCTTCTCAGTGAATAGTGACCCTTTTGTGAATTCTACACATTTATGTGAAATTCTGTAATCTGTACGCATAATACATCGAGATAGTCAGAAAACAGCAGGAAAGTACTGTATTGCTAAGGTTTTTGTCTATAGAAAACAATGCGATCCTTTGTTAACAATACTTTGTTGCTCAATTTAGTACAAAAAGTCAATCTCATATTTCTCTATAATCTCGTTTACTCATTGTTTGCTTTTAAAGCTAAATATTCTTTTACATTCAAACAAATTATCATCAGAAAAGCGATTTTACCATGGCACAGTATCCAGGTGGTTTTTATAAAATACAGGTCATTTAATTCTCATACATGGTGTAATAAGTCAATGAAACAATTTTCAAAACTTACCCGTGTCAGATTCGTTGACGGACATCCCTACACTATTAGAGTTGTCGTTGACCAAAAACGAATCAGCTGTGGTATTCGCCGTGAAGGTTTGTGGCGATAACGTGAGATCGTGACCGTTTTCCGAATCAAACAACTCGAATCCCGGCGAATCCGTACTCTGACCATCACCTGAAATAAAGACAACAAACTTTTAATTACTCATTAATTCTAATATGGTAACTATTTGTATAAAAAAATTATCATTAACGATAAAACTAAAGTTATCAGTACATCGAGTTTTACAATTTTAAGTGAAGATATAATAATTAGAAAATTTTAATCTAAATTTTTACGGTGAACAGAAGATTTTCTCGCGCCTGAGCAATATTTTAAAATTATTTTATAATTTATGAGTTTCTGAGATTTATTTTTTAAATGTAAATATTATTTGATGTTCTGCGATTTCCGGGAGTGTTTTTAAGGTTCTCAATAACCACTAAATCCCATGAGACAATTTCAAAGCAAAATAATTAAAATATTTGTGCAATAAAGCTTATGGAATAGTTTTTATTATCGTAACACTATTTATTATCGTATTAAAATAAATATTCCAGATGAACCTTGTGTCTTGTTAATTTACAAAAAAATTTTTGATCTCTCTTGTGAACGTAATTTCACTAGGTATAATTTTATACTTCTTAATATAAAATATTAATTTTTTAAGGTAATATATCTTAAAATACAAGTATTTTTGCGCAATATTTAATCATCTGTAAAAATTAAACTCGTATTAGTTTTTTGTAAAATAATAATTTTATAAGCTGTTTAAAATTTTTACTTCGTTCTATCAAAAAAATAAAATTATGGCATTGAATAATATATATATGCTTTCGTTTCACTTCAATATTTTTATCATATCTAAACTCTTTTCTGGTGACAAGAAATAAATTTTTCAATCGTTCTGACATTTCATTGCATACGCCTAGTTAAGTGTCACTACTCTAAAAGTGTATAGTATTTCATAATAGATTTATTATGTAGGTTGTGATAATATTATATTACTGCTATGATCAGAAAAAAAAAAATACTTCTAAAATGCTTATTCAAATTATATTATTTTGATGTTAACAGATTTTTACGAGTTTACTTAATAACAAAAAATTGTTTGAATGGCTTATCCAAGCTGAAATTAGTCTAACACTAACCTAAACGGTTACTTATGTTTTTTAGACAAATTGTTTCGATAAGAACATTATACCTTTAAAAATTCAATTTTTTAATGGTATTCAGATTTTAGTTTATTTGAAAGTCTTGTTAACTATTATTATATTTATCATAGCGTTATGAAAGTAATGAGGAAAAAAATTTTATTTACATTTAAAAGCTTGCCTTCATTTTTGTCCAAAAATAAAAAATTATTCTTTAATATTACTAAAAGTTATTCAAAATATTCTACACAATTTTTTTGTCGATAAGTTTATTTTACATAGTTCAATTAATAAAAATTGCAAGCATGTTTGGTATTGACTTACAACAACACAACACCAAGTACTCTAGTTTTACAATGCATATCTAATTATTGAAAACATTGTTAACGTTGCCCGAGGCTTAATGTCAGCATATGTTATGTTATAACAGCTGCCGCAGGTTTTTCATGTTCAATTTACCCTTTTCGATAAATTTTCTTCTGGGGCGCATTCTGTAGACAAACAACAACCCAATCAGGTAGATATTCGAAATACACACACACATGTGTCTTTTTAAAATTATACAAAAATAATTCTCCATAACGAAAATTCTATTTTCTATTCCAACATACGTCAAGCACTGTCAAAATGTTGCAATATTTATTATTAGAATTGTTCTTTGAATCACCATAAATTAATCATAAGACATAGCAAGTTTCACAGATTTTACACAATAGCTACAACATTTTTAACTATTATGTTTGAAAATAATTCAATTAATATTGTTTGTTTTAAGAAAAAAACTGACAAAAAATTTTCATTCTAACGTACTACACACTTGTTGTTTTGCGGTAGTAATGTATACTTATTATGTTCGTAAATAGAATTGTTTGGTTTGACCTATGCGATTTAAGTATTGCGAAGCCTGTGACTTCAGACAGCTGCGCGTTGGGTTTTCTCATTTGACGAAATTCCCGATGAAAGCGGTTTTTTATTATATTATAGGGTATTTTATAAACTCGGTTACTGCACACGCGGCACTTTTGAAATTGACGAAATTACTTATCGCGTGTCGACCGTGAGTAATATAAAAATACACGGTCGCGATTTTCCACCAGCCGCTTACCATACGAGCAGCAATAACAGGGTAATAACGGCTGAACGAAAGGGATGTAGGAAAATGCTCAGTGCGCACCCGTTGCAAAATAGAGCAATATAATTTTCGGAAGTAGTTGGGACGTGAAAGGTGTGAAGGAAATCCGGCAGTATACTATTTGACGAGATAATTGGGGAAAAGTGTAGGAGTAGGTGAAATAAATGGATATTTCGTTCATAAAAGTTGTAAAAAATCATAGCATGAACGTAAACCTTAACTGAAATGTAATTTAATAAAATATTATGTCAATAAATTGTGTTCATAGCTTTACATCATATATAGTGAAACAATGTAAATTCATAAAATCAGAAATTATTTTCAAATTTAATAGTTATTAATTTAAAAAAAAAAATATGTATTCATGAAGTAAATACACATTTTATACCACATTTACAACCCTTATATTCTTAATCAAGCGGAATAAATTACCAGTCATAAATTTAACAGTAATGATCATTATAAATAACAAATCATTTTAAAATGTTTAGAGCTTCTATCACGGCATAACTGTTATGACGTGTTGAGAAAGGCACACATTAAAAGGGAGTCTTTAGAATTTGGAGCCCCTCCGAAAATGTTCAAACTTGTTATTGTTCAATGAAGATGGCGAAATATTCGTATATAATTTCTATAACTTTTTTTATCGTTTATTTAAATGCTAAAAGTTTTTTAACATGAACTCTAAGTAATAACAAATTAATCTTTAAAAATTATCTACACATTTTTTGTATATGAAAAGGGAAGTAATTTATTTACCAGGTAACTACTTTTCAAAACGTACCCGGTGTTCGCTTCATTTTATATTAAATCACGATGATTTGGCTCAGGCGCTCATCAGCCCGGCTAGCTCAGTCGGTAGAGCACGAGACTCTTAATCTCGGGGTCGTGGGTTCGAGCCCCACGTTGGGCGAAAATTTTTTGCGCATAATTTTAGTAGTTTATATAAATAAATGATATTTTAAATCTTCCAATTTTCAATGATATGTATAAAAATATCGTTTTCTTTATTGGATATGAAAAAAAAAAAAATTAAAGAAGATACGAAGGATTTCAAATAATTTTATTTTACATTAATTAAATTATATATTTTAGTTTATGTACTTACTATATGTCACATTAAAGTTAATGTTTAATTGTTATTAGCTATTCTTCATCCGTTTTATTTTTAATAGGATCGATCCGAACATTAAACAAATAAAAGTTTTAAAAGGATAAAAGTTAGTTTTAATACTTTTATAGCATACTTTTATATACTTACTTAGAGCTTTTCTGCTAATAATAATACACGAGGACAAAATGAAAGAGGATTTTTAGCGTTCAAGATGTTTTTTTTATAAGTACAATGTAATCCTTAACCAATATTGAAGAAAAATAAGGGATTGGTGACGTCACCCAAAAGGATAATGTATCCCTACTATTTCACATCGACCTATACTATGTACGACCAATATACACGTGAGGTATACCCATCGAGAACTTCTACAAGTAGTATTTTTATATCGTTTCTCCATAGAGGCACTAGCGTTTCCTACACTCTGATAACAAAAATAAAATTACGGAAACGTAAAGAGTTTCCGTATTGAGATAATTGTTCTAAAACATTGTTTATCAATCAATAAGTACTAATAACATTTAAACATTGTCTGAATCTTTATGTTAAGAGTAACTTTGAAATGCTTTGAACGTAAATAAAAATTGACGGTTTTTTTTTTAAATAAACTTCAATAAAGAACAAAAAAACTGAGGATATTTATATAATTAAATAAATAATAGTCAAATGATTATGCAAAATTATAAAAAATTCTAGCTTTAGATAAATCTATTTCTCTTAATAAATTTAACCTATTTTAACATAGTTATTGAGTTAAACATATTTTTACATTTATATTTAGTTAGCAATAATTTAATGATTAAAGTATCGTTATAAAATGAAAATTGACCAGCAAATAAAAGTATGAAACTCGGTAAATTTTTATAATAAATGATTTTTAGCTGCGAGTATTTTTAGACATTGCTTTTATGATCTTAAGGAAGATATAGTGCTGTAGATTACCCCGAGTTTCGAATGATGAATGCGCATTAAACAGAACATTAAACAAACGGAAAGGCCAGGCAATTTGCTACAGCGTCGAATGTTGCCGAAAAACGAAATCGTCCTTATCAGTGTTTCAACCCTCATTGTATAAAACTACTGTTTTTCCTCAGGTCATTCTATATATATACAGCTGGTGCTATCCGGAGGCACGCACGATAATTTCACACAGCAAAAGGGAGGGGTCAGAGGTGGTAGAAAATAGCAACTTATCACCGAGGGCGGATCTC
The DNA here is from genome assembly GCF_025091365.1 of Daktulosphaira vitifoliae. Taxonomy (NCBI): domain Eukaryota; kingdom Metazoa; phylum Arthropoda; class Insecta; order Hemiptera; family Phylloxeridae; genus Daktulosphaira; species Daktulosphaira vitifoliae. Next base: position 44,804,803 of record NW_026099572.1, on the reverse strand, counting down.
CGATTTTCGTCGACGACGACAACGACTACTTTGCGTCTTAACACACCTGCCGACGATGACGGCGGCGACGACTACGCCAGTGAAAATCCTTCGCATCAACTCCGACCTCTCCACTACCCTCCGCACCGAGCAATACTATACAGCGAAATAATCTCAGCAAATCCCTGTTTTGTAAAATCCTCAGATTTATTCTGTTTAAAAAAACCAAACACACCCGAGGGGTTTTACGTTTATTTTTTTTTCGCAATTCGTTAAAAAAATAAAAAGAAGAAAAACTTGGCAAATGTCTTCGTCGGTATGAATTTTTATTTACCCTTTTTACGCCCCGTACATGACCATCGAATGTAGGTGGCGAGGAGAGAGATTGAGTATTGTGGGTAAAACACAACTACGAATACCCCTCCGGAGACCGCATTTATCAATAAAACATGACGTCGTCGTCCTGCCAAGTTAAATAATAACTTTCTTGCCACAATGATAATTTATTATGCTTGTCGTTGTTGTTTTTTTATACATCTAACGTGGTAGCGGCGGACGAGCATTGGATATTCTTGTGAATTCGGTTTGTTTCTTTAGTTTTATTCGTATACATTATTATTATTATTATAGTGGACACTAAGAGTAAAAAAAAAAAAAGTTAAAGCTGTCTGAAAAAATAGACGAAGCAGATGAATAAAAACTTTGTGACGTTCATTGGAGTTAAACTTGAAGAATTTAAAAACTCAAATTCTCTCGAATACATTGGCGGACAGAGTTTCCAAATAAAATATAAAACGTGTAGTTATACTTGAGGTCGTATTTAATTTTTGTTAATCAAACAAAATATGTGCCCGTAAGAGAGAGAGATTTATTTTTGACTTGTTACAAAAAAAGTATAGTCATTAATATACATCATAACAAAAAGGTGCTGATGGAATTGGATTGTCAGCATGAACTTAAAGCATGCGTATGTATGTATTTAATGAAAGAAGTTTTAAACATTTCTATGTGAAAACTCATTTTGTTCATTTGTATGTTTGATGCTCAATTTATATTTTAAAAAACATCAAACTAACTACTCATAATATTGATGAATAACTATATTATAGTATGATAAATCATGTAGGAATACTTAGTTTAGTATGAAATAAATGTCTTGTTACAATTCAATTTAATCATTTAATCAAGTTGTAGAAAATTCGATTTCAGTAATCTGATGGTTTATAATGAGCCCTAATATTCATGTTTATTGTTGAAACAAACAATAAAAATAGTTGTATTAATAATATAAAACCTTTACCGTATTATTAATCAAAAAAATGAAATAAGTTGAATTACCAAGATGAACGAAAGCAAAAAAATTCTTGAATAATAATTTTGCTTCATTTACCATAAAAATTTATGTTAAATTTTTTTTGTTTTATGAGAAACATTTATTGTTATAAAATTTAAATGGATTTACTACTAGATAGTGTTTTGTTTCCGTTTATTATTTTATGTAAAAAAGAAATTCATTTTACGATTAAAACTAATTGTTTATCGAAACTCTCCTGCAAGAGAAACTATAACAGAATTGAAGCACTACTCGAAGCTTCCAATTTAAATGATGGCCTGGTCAAAGTAAACGTTCTTCAGTATTCCGTTCATCTGAATTTCATCAAGTCACATAATACTTGTCAGTTTGAATGTAAATTGTACCTTCGAAATTGTTGGACAAATATTACCTTCCACTACACTTTTGCTCCCAGTTAGAAATTCTCTCTCTCTATTTTAGTACATAAACAACCCGAACAAACAACCGAGTAAGATTTTATATTTTTCTTTCTTCGGACCTCGTGTACAGTATAAACAAGTGGTGTTCTTCTTTCAAATTCTCTGTCCGCTTTCTAGGTTTTTGCAATATATCAACGTTAATATATATATATATATATAATGTTTTAAGGCACATTATATTATTAGAAATTATTGCCCTAGGGGTTTGACGAAGGAAATTTTCCGAGTGGGAAGGAAAGAGATGGGTAGGAGGAAAGTTCATATTGAAAGAAAACATCCCTTGTTGACCCTTTCGACTAACGAGATCCTCGCCTGGGGGGCGCTTTATTTTTTCCCTAGGGGTTTTTCCTTCACTACCATCATCAATTCGTCTAAGCTCTTCTTTGCCTTCTCCATACCATCACTTGTTTGTCGGTTATTTTTATTATTTATTTTATTGAAACGTAAGCTATGCCAACACACAAACGTTTGATTTAATTTCGCGGAGGACCTGTCAAATTATATCGCTATCGGCCGACCAATGATGAAGAGAAAACGGTAAACGAGAAAAATCTCAACATTGTTCCAGTGTTGCCTTTCTTATTAGTTTTCCATTCACCGTTGAATGTCAACATTTTTCTTTCTCACTTTATCCAACTCACGACGTTACAAGGAGCTCGAACAAAAACTAGAAGGACTTTTTCAGTGCACTTGAAAACAAATTAAAGTTTTTAAATGTCATCAGGGCTTTTAAATTAAACATTATAATATAAGAAAACCACTCTAAAAGAAAACTATTACCTTCACAATTTTGAGGTAAAGTTATTTTATATCTCATTCAATATTAATTTATAAATCAACCGGTATAATTAGTGGATTCCATTAAAAAGTATCAAAAAGCGTTTATTCGGGCTAATCATAACGTTTTTACAGAGTACGAATAACGTTTTAAGTGTATTGAACGGACAGTTGACATAGAATTAATAAAACATTACGGTGCAAATGAGCAATGAATGTAAAAATAGAACTACACAGTTTCGCAATCTTCATTAGGTTACACTTGGTATTTTGAACAAAATTATTACTCATTAAAAACAGCGATGTGTGAGAAAACCCCGAACAGCTCGATATTTGATGTCGTGCCAACTAAAGTTCAAGTAGTTTGATAATATGCAAAATAATCAAGACTTACGCTGAGGTGACTGTTGTAGTATTGATGGTCGCAATAAAAAATGTGTTTATACTCTCTTAACATAGTGTACCTTCGGCGCTTAGGAAATATTTTCCGTGTTTTGCATAGCTCAAATAGTTCAGACACGTCACCGCAATTCGTCGAGCATTGCAATTGACAATTGCCTCCAAGATATGCACACAATTGAACAGGACTTGAAAGGGATAGAAAAAAAAAATTTTACCTGTTGAACGAAACGAAGGATGGCAAAACGACGCGTGTAAAATAAAGTAAGCAAACCGGAGTTTAAGTACTGCCGCAAGGCCCAAAGGTATTTTTATAACACGCCCATCGCCTCGAGTTTATTTAAGAACGACGGTGTATTTTAACGTAAGTACCAGGGAAAAAATTAAAACGGTCGATCACGTCAATTACAGAACGCCGACTATCGCGACGGACTCCGTCGGAAATAATTTATACAAAGTCCGATACACATAAACCGTCTTATTGCGAAAACATTATGTCTCTGTACATAATGTCGAAACAAATAAAAAAGTAAGAGGCACGAGGAAAATGTATTATTTTTTCTGGAGTGCACACAAATTATGTTCATAAAAATCACAATGGGCCCTTAAATTTTTCGTTTCCTTGTCGGTTGAAAATATAATAATATATAAAAGATACGTTGAATATTTAAACCCAACGCAAGTACATACAGCGTACATTTTCTCTTTGTCGTGTTTTTTTACCTAGAGTATTCCGTTTGGTCCGGAGGACATGGGTCTCAAAGGGACAACACACATAGAGCTCGATCAACGTTAGTGACCACTCCAAAAGCGCACGTGACCTCTTTTACGACTGTATATATTATTATAATGTCCGAACAAGGCAGCCTGTGGCCTGTGCTTTCGCCGCCCACTCCTTCCCCGTGTCCATGTCTCGTGGGAAACGGTCCTTTTGATATTTTTTTTATATTTGAAGAACACCGAGAAATACTCAGAGGACACAATGCGTAAAGCAAATCAATTCGCAATTGCCGTAAAGAATATATAGTGTTTAGACATTGTTATATGTTAGGTGCACCGCCGTGTCTTACATATCGGATTAGTTTACGGATATTATAGTTGTGCTCGTTGAATACCCAGTTAACTAATAAAAATATATAATAGTAAAAAGTATAATAGATCCGTTCTCGGTGCCCGAGTGTTTCTACATTTCGCATGAAACTGAATAAGTATTTACTGAAATGTATTTTTAATGATAGAAATCCCATACAAGCTAATATGCCCAATGAGTTTTCATTGATTTTCCCGTCAGCGTGTCGATTGTTCGAGAGAAAAGTGTGAGACTATCAGTTTCGTTATTTCACGGTTATATATTTTCCGAAGAGTATTAGTAGAGTGCATAAACGCTGTCAGGATAACTTACAATATTCTATATTTATACAGCAGCACGAAGTAGTTTTTTAAATATGTGCGGGCCTTTACGTACATTTATTTCGATTGCTTTCTATTGTACGAGTAGATTTTCAATTTAATGTAAAAAGACGCAAGCTGTTAAACTTTCTTATTATAGAACTCACTGACGTGTAATTTTATTGAAGCATGTACATCGCAAAAAAAATACGCCGCACTAGTCCAGTTATTGATTACATTTTTATTTTTCACTAGTTATAATTATTTTTGTTTGCACTACGTTGAGTACATAAGAGAAAATTAATTAAAATATACCTGTGCGCTACCTCCGCTCGTGTACATGTCCGTATAATTAATTTTTCATGTTATGAATAAATGAAAATAAATGTTTTTTAAATGAACTGTACATATTATATCAGATGATCATTTAATTGGCCGAACAGAATGAAAAGCAAAGCAATTACTTTTTGCCAACGTGTAAAATTATACTACTGAATGTACGTCAGTAGACACCGCGCACCGTCTTAATCTGTGTTCGCTAAGTGAAATGAATGAAAAAATGTCTAATCTAGTTTTCATGCCGTCCGGATGTTTTTTTACGGTACTGCACAAAAGGAAAAAAAAACGAAATTTAATTAAAAGGTAAATAATTACGTTTCATAGGACGAATGTTGTTGAATCAAAACTTTGAGGATGAAAAGGCAATAATTCTGTCGGGGGTAGTGTATTTTTTCTGACCTAATCATCAGTACACGGACGCAAGCCATTACACGTATGGCGGGTGTGGACTAGTGTAATAGCCGTATCCTAACTGGTTGCGCGGTGATTCGTTGGACGTTAACAAGGTCACGCGCGTTCACGGTCCGACCAATCACACATTCGCTTGTTCATAAAAATGATGATCACAACGATGGCACGTGATTTAATCGCACTCGGTACATTCGTTCCTTTCAGGCCGCACGAATCCGTCCACCACCCGCGCACTAGGACGGTGCGGACGTCCCGTTTTACAGTGGAACCGCTTATAATCTCTACAGAAAACTGGCAATAATACGCGAAATTACTCTTGTCGGCTAACTGTTATACGTGTGCCTCCAATTGCATTACGGCTCGGGCCGCGGTTATCATTTCTAAACTGAACACACAACGCGCGGGAATAGCTGAAAGTTATTAGAATGCGGCAGACACATCTGGAGTCGGTGGGTTTTTCGTTTTAAATGTTAATGTACGGCGGAATAGAGTTGTGGCGAACACTTATTTGGACCTCGGTGGAAAAATAACTGTCCCGAATATGATTTATCCGCTGGAATAAAGTAATATATTATTGTTCAGTATAAACGGGATTTCTATGGCAATACAATTACACTGTATTTAGTTTCAGTTGGAACTTTTGACAAAACCACATCTGACTATTCGGCTGTTTCAAGTCTAGATATTTTCAGTAAATATTCGGTCGGCCATTGTCTTTGTTAAATGCAGCTCGTGTAATACTCGACTACTCGGTAATTTAATAAAATTAAAACCTTTACAACGATAAACCATTGTAACAGCGTTTTGGACATCATTTCTTGTTAATTTACAACACAAAGAGCTCTATAGTTCCGTCGTTGTGCGTACAAGTTTAATTAAAAATTAATTATAAAAATACCGTAATAACAATAATTATTATTGTTAAGCATTTAAATTAGATTTCCAAGAACTATCACTTATGGGAACGGTTTTCGCAATATGAAATAAATAATTAATAAGACACGTGTTTACTAACAAAACAGCACGTCAAAGGATATGAAAGGAAAAAATTGCGTGTCAAAAATGACGTTTCTAAACTCTTACGCATGTTCAACTGATTAACAGATGGAGTAAGTGAAACACAAGTTCACCCGTCTCGAAAATTGTATAGTTTGAATAAATTATAAGATTGGCGGTGAGACAAAGGGATGTATTTTGCAATTTAAATTACATTTTATATAATATTTAGTGTTATTTACACCAGAAATTCTAAAAACTATTTTATTCGGAAAATATTGACGAGCAAAAGTTAATTTTCAAAAGTTGTCTCGTTGAATGTCTAATGTTTTATATTTTTATAAAATAAAAAGTATTAAATATGAAGCAATATTTTTTCAAAGTGTCATTGGCAAAATACAAAACCGTAAGTAAACTTTGATGCTAATTTTCCACTTAATTTATTTGATGCATTGTAAGTCACGTATAACTTTGTTTGTAACGTGTTAGTTAATTTTTGATCGATTGCATATTTTTTACGCGCGCACAAAATGGATAAAAACAAAAACGAAATCCAGTTTTATATTTAGGTGCGTATTTTATTAAGAAGGCCTTATTATTTTTACCAGTTTTGTAATATTCGGAACGTTTCCGAATAATTCCAGAGAAGTAATCAAAATGAGAGAGAACGTTTTACATACATTGTCAAAACTGTTTCAGCTCTTTTTGAAGGCAAATACAATTACATTATGATATCTTGTTCCCACATTGCTGCGTCAGCATACAAAGACATTTGTTCAAATGCATAACAACTTATTAAATTACGTTGCTCATGGAAACACCTCGAAAATCGATTTTCATAACAAAAAAATATATACATAAATGGAAAACAATAATAAACGTTTATGGGGGCGGTTTTCTAAGGTATAGCCTATTCAAAACGGTGAATTTATCTCGTGGATTTGTCGAGCTTTTGAAACTTTTTAAATTACCACCTTATTTTTATACATATTTACGTTTCATGAACACTTTATACCAACCCGTCTACCTTAATCAGACTCTCCGTTTTAAAGTTTTCTCTTTTTAAAGAAAACTTTTACAATCGTTTTACCGAATTCTTTTATATTTTTGGCAATTATGTTCTAGCGCAATCCGTTGAATATATTTCAATAATTACGCGGTAGAATTATTTTGAGAAATATGAACATTTTTAATTTATTATTAGTCAACATCCACAATATGTATGTCCAAGTACAGAAAGCAGAGATTTTATTATTTCTCTTCGAAATTTGATATCAAAACTTAATACATAGTCATTGTTATTACACCATTTAATATGAAATATTTTCAATTATCTTTCAGTACAATAAATGTTTGACTTTTGTTGATTAAATAGTGTTTTTTTTTTTTAGTCAAGTTAGAAATTTAATTTAAAAAATGTACTTTGTAGTTTCAGAATTTTATATTAATAACGGAAATGTACGTTCTAACTTAGAATGCCTTAAGGAATGAAAATTAAAAAAAAAATCAACGAATAAGTTTGATTCCTTTACTACTTTGTATTGTGTGAAAACTACGTTATCTCTAATCCGCCACTTTCCAAATAGTTAACGAAAATAAATAAAATTAGCATTGTCAACTTTATGCGAATAAAAAATTATCGATAGCTTTTTTATATTTTAATCTATGATGAGATGTTAAAATAATTGTTTAATGAACAATTACTTAAAAAAATCATGCAAGTTATTTCGGTTGGGTCAAAAGGAGAATTAAGACTTGAAGCAGAAATGAGTAATATAGTTTATAGCTACGTGTAAAATATTAAACGCAAAAATGAATAAAAAGCGGGTTTGTTAGTATTAGAACCAGTAGGAGTTGTAGTAATCGTAATACAGAAGTAATTGTAGTAAACCGCGCGATACAGAAGGCGGAAATTATTAAGAGCAGAAAGAGAAAGAGCTGAAGAATTAATGGCGCCGAGTTTTACGAGTTTAGGTCAAAGAGTACGTGTTGGTGTAGGGGACTTTGTGGACAAATTAAACTGTAACGGTTACAACGAGACGGACAAAAACAATAGGATCCAATAAACGAATATGTACAAACGAGATACTCACAGCTATATTACAGTGACTGCCGCTTTTAACGACCACCGAAGCACCGAGGGGGAGGGCAATAGTAGTCAAATGTTGGTGTCAGGTGAGTATAACGCGAGAAAATTGAATGGGTAAAACCAATTATTCGTATCATTAAAACGAGTCGTGTAAATTTCAAACATAGAAGGTATTGCGAGATGCTTATACTTAATTTTTTACATCTCTTTCAATAAATTATTTTTAAAGAGTAAAAGCTTTTTAATCACGTCGCAATTAAATTAAACTTAAATGTCGTACCAAAAAATTTACATTTAACACAGTTAGAATTTATGGCGTCCTATTAATTGCTTTGCATTTTTGATAGTTACAATTTAATACCGAGTACTATTCAGTATAAAAAATCTATTACACGTTTCCCCTGGAGGTTAAATAGAGTGATTTAATTCGCCCAAACATGTATTTTTGTACTCACTCTTTCATAGGTCATGGCACATCATTGCAAATGAATATGAATAATTATTGGATAAAACAAATTATAATATTTACTTTATGTATAGTGACGCGAATCTATGCGGCTTGTTTGCTTTGTATTTTGATCATAAGTATAATTTATGAACGTTTATTTTTAAAGTTTCAATGGCATAATTTTGATATTTTTTTAATAGAAGGTATTTTTTTGATTTTATTAAAAATTCACTGGGAAAAATGATTTGTTTTGTTATTTTTGCAGGAACAATGAGGCGCTGTTTTCCATGTACTCTCGTGGGTTTGATGACAAAGAAAAGACGAGTTATAATTCAGTCAACTTAGTGTTCTAAGACACGTAATAAACATTCGCATAAAATAAGGAAAGCACTGTCGTGTAATAGCTTGAGTTAAGCATAAAGGATATCTTATATCATGTAATTTAATATGAAAATGTTCAAGAAAATCCAAAATTTTAGTACTATGTTTGACACAGACGTTTAATCAGACCACGTAGGAGTAAATAATATTACAAATTAAAATAAAAGAATCTTATATTGTATACTCCATACAATATAAGATTCTTAACAAATATTATCATTTTATGACTAGTAATATAATTCACATGAGTAATTAACAAACGAAAAATATAATTCGGAAAAAAGTTTGAAAATCACTTGACATATTTATTATATGTATAATTAAATACTAACCTAATTGAAGCATGATCGTGATTTATAAATGGCTACAATTTTCGGGGGAAATAATTTTCTATAATGGAGTAAAAGGCAGTATTTAATAATGTAGTTCTACAGAAGTGTTATCGCCCGGAGCATCAGTACAGCTGATGTTAACCCACCATATCATGCACGATGGGTCCTAAATGCGTAAGACGTGTCTTGGTGTGCACAGCATGTGATGATAAAATATGATAAAAGTATCTTATATTTGCAGACATTCTGTGGATACAGTACGAAGATGTGCCATGAAGTTTTTTAATGATGATTGGTCAATTTATACTAATTTAGTTCATTGTTTTCTACAAAATCTTACTGAAGTCAACAAATTCATAAATTAATAATAGTAATAGAAAATATTGTTTTTCGTCTTACTAAACAAAAATGTTTATTAATAAAATTATTATTATTATCATTAAACTAAAATTTTAGTTAGTTAGTAATTTGAATGAAGTAATATTGAATATTCATATATATTGTTAATCAATATGACCGTCTACATATTACTCATAAAAATATGTCTATGATCTAAACAACTATTTTGGATTCGTTCCACGAGGAATGTTTACGGTTGAATGTTTGCCAAGAAACCTAAAAGGATCTGCTAAAAATTGTTGCCCAATTTCTTGTTCGTCCTCTAAATGGTTTTAGTTTTCCCTTTTTCTTTTATGCTTAGTCGATTTTTTTTTTATTTGATTAACGACACAGGCAGAGAGAGCAAGAATTTTCATTTTCCCGAGCACATAAGAAGCCAAGCGTTTTTACTCTATATCTCCATTCCTTTACCGTTGTTGACAAAAGAGTCGTCTTCTCTGGGGGAACGCAAATAAATATTTCACGGCCACACCGTTTCCATCGTCTTTATTTCCCTCCCTAGTGAAACGTGTGTGATGGTGGGTAAAAGTGAAAGTGCGAAAAACCATTTTTTTAATGAAATATCGTCATATTTTTGTGGCTACGAAAAAAAATCAAACAAAAAGTGTCTTGAGATAGAAACCATACGACAACTCTCAGGGGAAAGAATACTATAGCAATTGACTTTGAGAGTACACACGTGTTCATAAAAACGTAATACTCATTTTGGAAATGAAAATGCATTGCATTACTCGTGTTATGATGTAAAAAGCTGTATTTTTCAGTAAATATCATTAAATCATTTTAGTTTTTTATTCGTTATAAATATATTTCAGAAATGGGTAAAACTTGGATTATTTAATAAATGAAATAAAATATTTGTTATTGTAAATTGATCGCATTTAATACAAGTAAATTAAAATTTTGTTTTATTACCAACTCTGAGAAATATAATTACATACCAAGTAGGTATAAAAAGCTGAACATTTTTAGATACGAAAAACTGAAAATAAATTCCAGAATATTGTATGAAATATATTTGATGTTATTTCATCTGAAATCTAGTTAATCAGTGAATGGTTAGGTCGGATATAAGAAAAATGCATTATGTGTAATTATAGTTTTACAATTTTTTACATAATATACAAAATGAAACTTTGAGTACCTACAACTTTTTAGACTGAGGAAATAAGAGGACGTCGGCGACAAAATAAATTACAAACGTCCATAAACAAAAGGCGGCCGCCCCGTTATTGTTAAGGGCCTCTTATTTGTCATTTTATGGGTGTTGCACGTCATAAAAAAGGGTGATGATAAGGGAAGTAGGAGAGACGGAAAAAACAAACTACTACTGTATAAGGTGCTGTTAAACTCGACATTTCAGGCAATAGTGACGTTTGTATAGGGGTAAAGGAATTTGTCCGTTGCCAAAACCACGCGCGTCCGATTTATGTTTATATTTTACCTCTATGTGATTCGATGGAAAACAAATGCAATCCTATCCGTGCCAGCAGAATGCGTTTTTTAACTTTATATACCTATACGGTCGATCGATTAATAACGCTTGTACCGTCGCAAAGGTAAACGGTGCCAAACTTTTGGCCAATCGAATTCGTCTGGGACGTTTAAATTAAATGTCAATGATACTTAAACCAGAATAAAAATTTTGACCGGAAAATAAGACAAAGAAAAAGAGAAGTAAAATTAATTTAAGAATTGGAACTTAAGTACAAAATACCTTCTACAAAATTTTTGTAACAAAAATCATTATGGTTTTCTTTCATTTAATTAAATTGTTGAACTTGTTTTTAATTAATTAAAGGATACTTTTTAAACTTATAAAAGTTTTTCATGAGCCACAATAGAATAATAGAATACACTTACCCGTCGAATGAAGAGGCGTGGTAGCCAGTAGGAGATCTATGGTACCGTCAGTGAGTACTTCTGTTGAGTCCTGGTAACTAATTGATAACGTAGCGCTATCTGCTTGCCGTGACATCTTTGAGAGTACAGAAGATGGTAATTCGATAGCTTCGTCTGTTTCTCTGAGTTGCAATGTAACTGTTTGGCCATCTGGACCAGCAGTGCTGTACATAAACACAGCCGTTTGCTGTGGCATTGCCGAAGCATAGCTATTTCTTAATGGCACCCGAATACCAGGCAAACCCTGTTGAAAATAGTAAATAGCTAATAAAAAATCATATTACAAGCATATATACTGCATTTAATTTAAAATATATTCGTTAACTATTAAGCTCAACTAAAGGGACTTGTAACCTTCATGTCTCAAAACCTAGAACGGTACGTATATATATTATGAGTTCATTGTATTAAAACAGTTTGAAATGTACGTGCTGACGTATAAGTTGTAACAAGTCACGTGTACTCAACTGTTTGACCTAATCTGATAACGTTGTAAGTTTCGAGGAGTGGCTAGGTATCTCATTTTGTCCTTGAATGGATTTGCTCGGCAAATTAAACACAAAACAATCGTTTCTCTTTCAATGGAAAAGGTGGTGCCCGTCTTTCCACCCGTCACAAGTCTGCCGGATAATCGAATTCGGCGAGCCAACTCCATCCGCCATCGACGCGGTAGATAAGAAGCTCAACGGTTACGTGCTTAATTTGGGTTTGGAAACTTAATAGTTTCCCCTGGTGAAGTTTTCTCTCGGAAATTACAAGTATTTAATGCCGGCCGAGGGAACGGACGCAGGTGAACGATGATTTATAGTGTAACCATGGTAACTTCACAACGGTCGAATTGTTCAACCTCCTCCCATGTTAGCACAACATACACACGCAAACATATACACCCGTTCCACGCCGCAGCCAACTTTGCATGAATCACTGTTTAGGCAAAGGTTAAAGGAAAATATGTACTACTTCAAACATAAGTCAATTCAACCAGCTTAATTGGGAGATTAAATAAGGCATAATGTTGAGACCGTACGACCCAATCAAACAAGTGTTAAGTAATTCTATAAAATTAAGATGATAAAAAATTTTAGTGCTACGAATTTCATATAATTTTCTAGAAATTATTCAACAAAGAGCAAATATCACTTATCGCTTTATTCAAATATGTATAGTAATATTCAAGTTAGTTTTATACAAACAAATTCAAACATAGCTCTAAATTCATAATAATTTTTAATTTTTTTAATTATCACTATTAATCTTTATTTACTTTAAAATATAAAAAGCTAATAATATTTATATTTAAAAAAAAAATAGTGCCCAATAATTTAATGTGATATGAGTAATAAAATGTATATCATCGTTTGGGCAATACTTTAAGTGTATGGATGACACATGATGTATTTTTTGGTCGTGAAAGTTAGGTGGATAAAGTATTTTATAAGAAAAAAAGATAACAATAAAGTAAAAGTCATTAGATTTATTTTTGTTATAACGACATTCAGCGACTTCATAGAATAATGGATCAACACTGGTATAGCCCAATCTCCTAATGATGACTGCTATGTAAAAGTCATTCGTCATAAATGTCATATAGTTTAATTCTAAGTAGTATTATAGTATTTTTCTGACCTAAATAAGCATCTTGAAAAAAATCATTCACATAGAATTCAATTTATGTTCACAATAGATTACTATTATTTTCGAATGCGCTAGATCAGAAAAATATAACATCAAGTTTCATAAATTACTATTAGGTTAGCTGTCCTGCTAATTATATTTCAATAAATCTATATAAATAGAAAACACTATTTAGGAAGCTATTAAATTTATATTATCGTGACAAGTTTTGTAAGTTATTACCAAGACGAGATAATGAAAAATTTTACTCAATGACAACGCCGTGTATGTCGAGGATTTTACCAAGTTTGAACAAAGACCTAAATTAATGGAAAACAAAAGATGGAACTTTTAGGTTGATTAAAGTGTTTAAAGTGTCAACTAGAAAAGTTGAGTGGTATCAGCTTTGATATCTTCGAAGAGTAAAATTATATTAATAAAAATCATGCGAAAAATATGAGTAGTGTAGCATAATTATAAAATAAATACATGTTGAAGTACGAAAAAAAATATCATAAGAAGATAACAGAAGCCAACAATCATTTTCGAACATGAAAATTACTGGGAAACTAAAAATTTTTTAGTAATAGTTAAATTATTTTCTTGTAAGCCCTCAATTAAGTTCCTAAAAAGCGATATGTAAAACTCTATACATCCTAATTTTTATATTTATTGATAGTAAATAATTTAGCGTCAATCAGAGGAGTACGTAACGTACAAAGAATGAAAGGATTCAAGTGATCTGTAGTGAATCTATAAACGTATATACCAACTAAAAGGAAAAGGTTTGCATATTTAATACGCATCGATACGTCAGGCTATTGCTAAATCATTAAATATGTAACCGAAACATGCAGATGTTCGGGAAAGGGGAATCGATCTCGCTGATAAGTATATGAATAATTTAATAAGTATCGGATGAACGTGGTAGTATCGATGATAAAAAAAAAAAAAAATTGAAGATTAGTATATTGTAAAATCTTATAAAATATGCAATTGACAATTTAAAATGAACTCCAGCGTCCATTATACGCACTAATTCCCTAAAAAAATTAATGATTGTAATATAAATTAGAAATTAATGAAGGTTTAATGAAACTTGTTTTCTCTTTGTAACTTATTCGCATTGCTATAATTGGATTTAAACATTTCCTCTCTTTTCAATTTGTCCCTTTCAATACAACGATGTAAAAATTTGCTAATGGAATTTTTGATACGCGCTTTAACAGAAATAGAGGCTTAACTACAGAAATGGTCTGCGTAGTGATGGCGGGGAGGTCGTCCATCATAAAATATTATGAGGCTTTCAAGATTTCAATACTAAAAGTCGGAGTTTTCCACTGCAAACCAGTATTAAAACGACGTCCATCAATTCTTTTATCGACTTCTCTCGGGTACTTTGTGTTTAATCAATTAAGATAATTTAAAATTAAACATTTCATTCCATCGCTACACTATCCAATGCTTTGATACAAGTTTTTATGAAGTTTAGTTTGAAAGTCAGAAAATTTAATTTCAAGCAAAATCCAAAGTATCTAAACAAATATTTACTCCGGAACGAACTGAGCTGCTATATTAACATTACTCAATATTTGTACCTACATAATAATAAAATATTTAATTTTCTCATTGTACGTTTAGTGTATGTTGTTGATTCAAGTTGTCCAACATACATTAGAAAACATTCGTTAAAATTCAAATGTAAGTATAATTCATTATAAAGAAGTACACAAACATTACGAAATAATAATGAAATAATGTATTCAAATTTACATTAGACAATACATCACTAGACGGTAATTAATAAAGTTTGTATAAGTGAATGTATGAAGAATTCTTCGATATAAAATAAAAATATTTTATAACAATAAAAATAGTGATTAATGTTGTAATTATAATGTATAATCGACTATGCTTTTATAAGTTTAAACAGTTATAATAACTACTATGTTTAAAAATAGATACACAAAAAACATCAAGCGTAACCAATTGGTTACGCTATTTTTTTATAGCTAAATTAACTTAGTTATAAAAATAAACTTATATTTTCACTGGTTATGTGTACAGTTACTCAAGATGTAGGATTATTTTAAAGAATAATCAAGACTTTTATACAATACAAAAGGTTTAAATCCCTTAAATAATATTTCCAACCTTCCTCATTGAATTCAACAAAATACGCATGGTTCACTGGACGCATATTTAAAGTTAATTTTCAAACTGGTGCACAAAGAAAATAAATAAACATCAATCAGTTCAGCGAAAGTTTATCGACAGGTAGGGGGTAGGGGGAATCAATAATAAGAATTTTAAAGAATCTGATCAAATTGGAAGCACAAAGTCTTTACAAATAATAATAAAAAAATTAAGTATACATTAACAAAAGAATAATATTTTGGTGGTTAACTGTCGTTATTAGTATGAGAAATCGCGTTACAAAAAGAAAGATTTAAACAATTCTCAATTTAAAAGAAAAAGAATATCTTTCTTTCAAAAGAATAGTTTTAACACCACAGTTTTTTTTTACGATAAGTTTTTTCTGTTTATAAAAGTTAACAACAAACCATTACAGACAATTTGTCTAGTTTTCTTTTGATTTTTTGTTATTGTAACAAAAAGAAAATTTATAAATCAACTCTCGGAATAGCTTATTTAAAGATTCTTCTTCTGTAAACATAAACAGTGGCGGTCAAATAATTTTGCGATGGAAGAGTATCAAAAATCTTTTTAATAAATACTGAGAAACAAGTGATTTAAAAAAAAGCGAGAAAGCTCAGGTAACAATAAGAATTGCCAGAATTCCGCAGCAAATATTGCTGGACGTCATAGGCAATTTTTGTAATCACGTTGATGAATGCCTGGTGAGACGAAGGTATCACCTTGGAAACGTCAGTTTTAAAAATGAGCTACATTATAAATTTAAAAAAAATTCATTTTATATAAATTTCTATGGTTTGGATAGTTTTTTTCAAGTGCTCGTAAATTTTTAACAGCAAACACAAATTGTTTGTTTTCCTACCGCACATGTATCATTCCCATAATGATAAAGGAATGCTGCTTTGGAGTATGAGGGCACAGTTGAGAACTGTGCCCTCACATTCGAAAGCTCTATTATTTGTATTTTTATATCAAGATGTTATTAAGGACCATTACATATGCATAAATGCTTTTCGTCTTATTAAGTCTATTTCAAATATATAATTTAATTTAAAATAGTACATCGTTGAATTTATCTACGTATAAATAATAACCAAGAATTAAAATTCATTTTTTTTATTTTGTGGAGTTAATAATTTTTTTTATACTGATTCTGCTTAATAACTTTAAAATTATTATCATACATAAAGTTTTCAAAATATAAAATGTGTATAAGGGTTCAGTCTGTAAGAAAACGGGTTTCTATTGATTTTGTTGTTTGTAACAATTTATCTGCTTCTTTATTTACTGAACGTCTTGTAAAATTAAAATTGTAGAAAAACGTAAAAAAAGGTATATCAAAGACGATTAGGGGGATAGACCCCTAATCCCCTCCCATTTAACCACCACTGGACAAAACATAAATTAATTGAATATTATTAAAAAATATGTAAAAATTTTAATATCAGGAAGTTTTAACTTGTCAATAGTGATGAGCAGAATTACTCTTGTTCTTGCGGTCTTGGCTTGGTCTTGCATTTCAACGAAACCAAGAACAAGACCAAGACTGTAATAATATCAGCAAGACCAACATCAAGACTGTACTCAATTGACAAGAACAAGACCAAGACTTTTTTAGCAAGACCAAGAACAAGAACAAGACTAGACTTGCAAGAACAAGACCAAGACCAAGACTCAAAATGCAAGAATCTTGCAACAACAAGAATAAAACTGCAAGAGTATTGCACTCTTGCAAAAAAAAAAAAAA